>NC_081521.1:24268475-24868475 GCF_030273125.1 Centropristis striata | reverse complement strand
CAACAACCTGTAAGGAGGCTACAAAAAGTATTAACTTTTTTTACAATTGATTTGCTAATAGATTTCCTATTTAGCTCTCCAAGCAAGAGGAGTTTGTCATTCCGAAGCCGTAGGCCCCAAAAATCCCTTAATTACATTGTAAAGACAAATGCAGGCGAACTCCTGTAACCCTATCCCACGCAGCTGAACTCACCACTGGCCAGAGACTGCACTGCTTGATAAAAACAATGAGCCAGGGAGTGCTTTTATATTAAAGGCGCCACGTAACAAAATATCTCAACATGCATTTCCTCTTTCCATAGCAAAAGATATGTTAATGTTACATGACTGTTGATACTTTCACTTTAGGAGAGTTAAAATCTAGCTTATATGTGCTGCTTCAGATATCCAGTAATGTTACCATGTTCCAGTTCTTTCCTCAGGCTTTCGCACTGTTTCACACATGCTGCAGTTCCTAAAAAAGCGAATGTGGAACAGGTTTGCCCCCACTTCCCCACTTACTGCTGAGTCCAACACTAAACACCATCCATCACTGCCTGTCATATCAACATGCTACAGAGCTCACTGGATACACCAGTGGAGGCCAGGCAGACCACATGCACAGTAGCTACACACACCTAAACATGTACAGTGTATGTGTGTGCGTTTTCCTTTCCACTTGCATTAATTAATTTGTCATCACTTGTTATCCCCCCTCCTCCTCCTCTCCCTGCCTTCACCTTTACAGTAGATGGATCCTCCCTGTGCTCCGGCCATGCTATGATGGGTTTTGCTACCTGGGCCTTTGCAGGGGTGGTCAGGGGCCAACTTTCTGTCAGTGAGGAATGTAATTAGGGAGAATTAAGCGGCATGGGGCTACAAGGGAGGTCAGGAAGAGCTGGCAGGGTCGAGGCGGGTCACTACCAAGCATTCTCTCTCTTTCTCCCTTTCTCTCTCTCTGTTACTCCTTTCTTGTAAGACAGGGTCAGGGTGAAGAGGTGTCATATTTAGTCCTCTGCTGCACTGTGGGAGGCTAACACAATAAGCCATGGATATTTTCTGTCACTGCTCCTCTCTCTTCCGCCATGTCTACTGTCACTCATGTGCTCTCTTGGCTTTAAGATTTTGAAGTCTGCCCTTCACTTAATGTCCTACACTTGACTGCATTGAGTGTCATTGCACTTAGTGCACTTCTTTGTTTGTCATTAAAAAGTCTGTAGACTTCCTCATAGTGACGCATTTTTGAGCCTGTAGCACATGAGTCCTTTTTCCAGCAGATCTCTTTGAGAGAATGTACGTCAAAGTTTTCCTGCAGCCCAGTGACTCTCAAAAGGGGGTCCACAGAAAAATGGGGAATAATTTAATTCACAGTAGAAGTGAGCCCACTGTGAGCAAGAGTCATAAGAGTGACTATTCCAATCATGGCTTTCATTTCTTCCACAGTTACCTCCTTAACTCTCGCTGATTACACCTGGTCTTATCTAACAACTAAAATCCTTTCAGATGGAGGTTTCCCAAGTATAATCTTATCATAAATGAGGCTCTGTGACCTAATGTGTATCCATTTTAGAGTCCTTGACATGAAAGGTTGAAAACCACTGACCTAGCTGAGTGGGCTGATTTCCTGTTGGCTCCTTGCACAAATGAATGGCATAAAATAAGTGACTCATTCAGCTCCTTTAGACTTTATACATTTTATTGAACTTCATGGATCAAATTTTGATGTCACATTCCAGAGACTCATTCTGCAGCCACTCTTTGTCTTTGGTTGTGTATGGGGAAACTGCTTTTTGGGCCAATGTGTGTTCTGTGATACACCAAGTGTGGCTTCTTCGCCAAACCCTCCCTCACAGCCCAGAGTTGCAACTGAGATCTTTGGGAGAACCCAAATCCAAGAAACAAAACGTCCCTTTAGACGCCTAATGAATCAATGGTGTCACACTTGTTAGTTCCATATTTTTGGACAATTTATCCTCCCAGCCAGCCTGGAAACCAGATGAATCTGCTGGGCTCATGTTTTATTTGCTCTGGCAGATGCATCTGGTCCCTCTCCTATTTAGACAGATTTCCACTCGTCCTGGCACTGGACGGGCCAATCGCAACTGTTTATCTAATAAAAAGCAGGTTGATACTGGTCTAGAACACCTAACCAAACTCAGATCAAACTGTCAAACTAAGCAGCACTGACCAAATATGAATCAGGATTCTGTTACTGCATAGCCTATTTCTCACCTCAAATGTTCTCAGAAACACATTTGTTCGCTTAGTGCTACGTCAGACTTTCACTATCAGTGATAACGCCCATTGGAAAAAAAAATAACTAAGAGGTTCCAGACTAATACCCATTTGTGAATTAGTCTTGCTCTGCCAGGGTCATAACAAATATTTGAAAGTCTCTTCAACAAAATTTCCAACCAGAAAATTGTCAACAGAGAGAAAAAAGAAAGAAAAATCTTAATGTGTCCAATATAAAGTCTTGTACAAACACACTTCTAAATTATACTTTGAGAATACTCCAAGGACTTTGGACATCTGCAGTGCAATCCTCGGAGGGTAGGTGTATACGCAAGGATGCAAGTGTGTGTTTGTGTCTGAGACATAAAAACCACATGTGTGTTAAGGCCATCAGATATAGTGTGGAACAACATTAAGACAAAAATCAGGCAGGAAGCCGCAGCGAGAATACATCCAAACTAACAGAAGTGCTCCGGGCCATCTGACAGAGTGGGAGGCCTATATGACTCTGAATATATCAGGGCCTGTGTGTGTGTGTGTGTGTGTGTGTGTTCCAGCAGAAGGTCTGTATAAGTGCTTTTGGATGACATAATATAGACAGGGAGTCCTCGGGGTAGAGTACACTGTATAAACTGAATACACCCCTCTGACTGTCTCAATTACACTGCACACATACACACAGAGACAAACACACACACACAGTGCAGCTGGGTGATTTTATTGAATGTGTGCACAGAGGGGATTTCCCCACTCATCTCCGGTTCAGTCTGTCTGTCATTGGGCTACTCACTCGCTAACTTACCCTACCTCTCTCTCTCTCTCGGGACGTCTCCTCTTGCGCTGCCTCTGCATCTCCTCGTCTCCTTCCTTCCTTGTTTTTGGCTCTCAGTCTTTCAGCTCAGTCTGTATTTTCCCTCCCTGTCTCACCCTAGCTGGTCCTAGAACTCCACTTGTTGTCTTTTCTGTCATGTCTCAGTTTTCTCTCTCTCTCTCTCTGGCCACATGCTCGCTTCTCGTCTAATGAAGGATGCTCTGTTCTGTGAAATAATTTTATCAATCCAAAGCCAGTTTTGTGGAATTTAGAATAACAGGATTATTTCCAATTTCATGTCTAAGCATTTTTAAAATTCTGGCATGTCTTTTGAATAGGAATAAGCCCGAATCCAGACAACTAAAGCTTCGCAAATCTCAGTGGTTCAAATAGGTCTGTTGCTTTGCTCATTCATGGCTGTTTCCCAAGTTGGGAAAACAACTCACCCAATCAGAGCTTTAAGAGATATAATGCCTCCTTCCTGTGCCAGAAAAAATAGTGATAGATACAATGTAAATTGCCAGAAAAATGGCTAGCAGCTTTGGTAACAAAACCACAACTATACAGGTATTTTAAAGTCAAGTCGCAGAAATAAAATCTCTCTAATCTGCCTGTTTCTTTGATCAACATGACAAAATAACCCCCTCCTTCCACACAGAAGAACATGAACTCAATGCCAAGCTAAAGAATGAAGTGAAAAAGAAAAAGGCAATTCAGGACTTCATTGGCTTTGAATAGGATTCACAGCTTCACCTATGACATGCACCAACTGTCAACTCAAATAAAAACATGTAAAATACATATTAAAAGTCTTCTCTGTGACAGCAACGTGAATTCCTTTGTGATATGACCAGGGCTTTACAACAGTGCAGTGAAAACAAATACCTCTTTTCCTTCCTTTCTCCTCCCAACATCTCCTTTTCTCTCGCCTTTCTAAAAAACTGATGAGACTGACAGGCAGCAGTGTGTGAGTGTGAGTATGTGTGTGTGTGTGTGTGTGTGTGAGTTGTGTGTAAGTGGGTTTTTTTGCACTCTTCTCCTTTTGCTTATGGCAACTGCCAAATCCTCAGAGGTAAAAAGGTGGAGGGAGGGGATGATGGAGGGAAAGTCCTAAAGTTAGTGTTGTGTCTGCTGGATCCAATAAGAGCATAGATGGGAAGAGACAAAGACTGGCTAGACAGAGAGTGAAAAGGAGAAGGAGGGAAATCTCACGGACATTAAATATACGAAATAGCCACCATTTGAAAGAAACAATGAACATGAATGACTGCTACTAACTGCACAATGAATTCAATGTGATAAAGATTTGATAAAGCACAATATTTTAGACATATACAGTATATCATATAAATGTGGATTTGTAAAAAAAATAACAATTTTGTTTTACATTATACTGTACAATCAAATGTAAAAAAGACTACTTTAGTAGTATTAGCCTCATACAGAATTCATATGGGCTCAGAAGGAGCAAATATCTCTATCTTGGACATCTTTAAATGCCATCCATCCCCAACGCCTCACGTCCTCCATATGTTTTATGCAACAGCTGGAGAGAATTAGAGCTATGTAAAGTCTTGGAAAGTGATCCAGAGGTTTTGAAGAGACAAGCCAGATTTAGGCATAACATATAGTGTTTTAGACCATAATTACATACGTATCGTATAATGGTCCAAAATAGAAAATGCGTGGTAAAAAGCATAATTAGGAAGAAGTGCTGCTGCTGCTGGGGACAGAGCCTGAGCTGGAGCGTGTGGTGCAAAGAGGTGATTGTTTTTTTATTGGTTGTGGTTATTTGGTGATTTATAAAGCTAAAAATAAATGCCATGTGAAGAGGAGTCAAAACAATTGTTTATTAGACTTGATAAAATGCGCTTGTTCTAGAAAAACTTGGAAATGTAACAGGAACCTTCGGACACCAACTGTAGGAACGATCATTGGTTTTCCCCTTTTGGAAAAAGGTTATTGGAAAATTGAGTGAATTGGTGAGTGAATGGCTTGAAGAATCCTTTACAGAATATGGTTTAGCAGCATTGGGTGTCATCACTGTGGCTATAATTCACCACCTTTGCCACTGGAGGAGTCAGACTTTAGTGACTGGGTTAAGCTGATGACGGATGATTCTTCCCATGAACTGATGATAGTTAGGTAAATGATGGGGGGAAAAAATCGGAAAAAAAGCTCTCTGATCACTTTTTAAAATTAAATAAAATCAGAAAAAAGCTGCCAATAACAGGAGGAAGAATACAGTATCAATTGATATATATATGCATATTTTTAAAAAATCATGTATGATATTTAATCTTTATTAAACAAGGTTGCATTATTTGCATTCAGGTTTTGTTTTCATATAGTGTCTGACTAATTTACTTATTTTAAATAAAAACTTATTGAGTAAAATCTATTGTTTATTCATTTATTTTAGGCATAATGCATAGTGACTTTGCAAAAAATAGATTTTCAGTAGATGTGTAATATTGAGTAAAATAAGGACTTATTATGGTTTCAGTAAAGTTCAGTTCAAGTTTTACTTTTTGTGACAGATACGTATATCACCCAGGTCTTCAACTCTCAACTTCCTGTTTCTTTGGTAAAACCTGAAGTTGCCAATCATGGTTTTGCAGCATAATCTTACTGCTGAATTGAAGTAGTAATATGCACACACAGACACACAGAGACACACAGACACACAAACTTGCGCTAACAAGTATCATTATGCATCGAATGGTTGTATGGCGTTTCTGTATGAACACTGGGGGGATATTGGAGCCAGACGTGTGGAGCTGTCAGGGTCTAGTGATAGGAATAGGTGTCAGTCACTTCCCAGGGGTCCACACACACACACACACACACACACACACACACACACACACACACACACACACACACACACACACACACACACACACACACACACACACACACACACACACACACACGCACACGCACAGACACAGACACAGATGAGTGTGATTTGATGTGCTGTAGCAGATGTAAGTGGACACCCTTATTCTCCTTAATGAAGATATATTCCTGGCCAGGGGTGGATGTGGGGCACTGACTCTGCACCTTTACCATGCAGGGCTCAGTCCACATCTGCTTCCCATCAACCACAAGGCTTACCTTTTTAAGGCAGAGGCGAGGGCGGGCGGGGGAAAAAACGAAGCAGCGTTCGGTTTTGGCTTGATTCAATTACTAGCACCACCGTGAGAGAACATTCCCCCTCGGGTGTCTGACTCTGTGTATGTGTGCTTGCGTATGCATGTGTTTGCACTGAGTGCGAATCAGGCTTTGAGTGTGCAGTGGTTGACAACCCAGGGTCAGTGACAAGTTGGCCGGTCATTCAGTGACCTGCTTAGCATAAAAACACATTCTGGTCTTCCTATTATTTCTCAGCCTGTTACATATCCTCTCTGCTCTGCCATCGGCCCACTCTCCTCTCTGTTGTGCCTTTAAATCAGAGTGGGTGGTTCTTCAGAATTAGTGAGAAAATGAGTGGATTAGTGGACAACAGATTATTACTTTGTTTTTGGAAACATTATTTTATTTGGTTGGAAAAAAAAGAAATCCCAGTTTATAACTCTTCTTGGGATTTAATAACAGCACCAGTAGTTGCCACAAATATTCACTCAGTGCCCACGATAACAGCTGGCAGCACATGGCCCATGTGTTGGCAAAGAGGGCAGCTGACAACTACTCATCAGGACCCTTTAAAATAAAGTGGATGAACACAGAGCAGACAGAATTCTCCTTCTGGTTCATGTTATTTTCATGTTACTGCTGGTTACAATTACAGAGAAGCTTGAGTTAGTTATGAGGCCTCATCTATGACTACAAACACTGCAGCAGGAGCCAGTTTATACTTTGGTATTTAACAGTCAACAATCAAAAAATTTGAATGTTTTCCATTATTTACATCTTTAAGTCAGGGTAACTCTGTGTAATGAGGGTGTGAATGTATGTAGGTGTTCTTCCCAATCGAACATACATCAGATAATTAGCACTACATTTTGTAGTGATCCATCACCTAAATAAATGAAAAAGTGCTTATTATTATCTTTGCTGTGATCATGTGGCACATACATTTAAATGAGAGCTGCTGACATTATCATTTAGTGAAAGAGAAACTCTGGCTGTATAACTGGATTTTTCATCATGTCTTCCTCCACCTCCTCCTTCTCTTAAAACTATGTGACATTTTCATTTTAATAAATGTCACACTGATAAGGAGTGAAGGTTAGCTATGTATGGGCTGGGATGTACTGCACTGGCTGTTGCACATATGTATGAATGATCACAGAGAGATTTGTGTAGATTCATGGTTTGCTAGCCAAGCTATAGAAGGCTCCAACCGGTCTCAACTGCATTCATTAGTAGAATATGATGTGTATTACACACAAAAAATCTAGCCACTGTGAAGTCACTCATTGGTTTGTGGCCTCAAGATTGGTATTTTGATCATTGCCATTTTGGTTTGTTTTTTTGTAATCAACACATGCACTGAATGGATTTTGTTTTTATATGATTGGACTTTTTCTGCAGCCAGTGTAGTTACCCCCTGGTGGTCTTTTGAAATAATGCAGGTTTAATGCACAAGTCAATATCCCAGGTTCAAATATGATCAGGTTAGTTGCATGTCTCTCTCTCTCACACTCTCTTACACACACCTTTCTACTCTGTTCTCCGACTGTGGCATGCTGTAAGTTTTAGAGAGCGTCTGTCTGATGGGTTCACTTTTTTTTCTTCTTCTTTTCTGAGAGGGGGTGTTGGTGTCTGAGACGGTGAACAATGGCCAAACTGTTGAGCAGCGACTTAACTCGGCCCTGAGGATTTCCTCCTCAACCCTGGACCACCTAATACTATATGACACGCTACATCATAAGGAAAGGAGACACGCATTAAAAAAAAACGGGAAAGGAGAAACTGAGGTACATTCTATGCACTTTGTGTCGACTCACAAAATCAGAGCTTTGCCACTTGTGTTGTCAAAAACTGGGGCTTGTTTTCATGACGCTGGCCTCTGTAGGATATTATTTTCTTATTTCCCTAAAAAAACTGAGCCATTGACCATTAATGGCAGTTATTGGGAGAGAATGTATGTGTGTGACTGTAAAGAAGTAGCAGACAGACAGACAGACAGACAGACACTCCTCACTACACACACACCCTTACTCTTTCCGCATACATCACCATCAAATCGACTATTTGACTCACACATGGGTTCTCCTCCATCACTTCCCCAGCCCAAATGCTTTTACATCATAAATCAGTAGTAAAAACATCGCTCCGTGTAGCAGCTCCACTCGTCACATGACTAGCTTTGACCTTCTCCATCAAATATCTCCCACCTCGGCCTACTGTAGCCTTTAGCAGTGCTGCTAACCAGACACAGATGGATATTTACAACTGACAGCAGATGGAAAGAACTTCACACACTGAAACAAGCCTTGTAGCTGTAGTTTCGACTATGGTGACATGTTTGTGTTTCTACAAGTATCCGTGCCTGGCAACATGTAAAGCCTTAGTTTTCTATTAAAAACGTTTTCTTTTATTTAGGCCTTCAACAAAATCAACAATCAAGAAGGCCTGGGGACCAAAACGTCATGTAAATAAAATAAAAATGCATTTGTGTGAAAGTTTGTGACACGTTCTTCCCATTTTCTTCCTACTTTCACAAGTTTGCATAAATAATATGTTTATAATAATGTGTTTCATGTGTATATTCTGTGAAACACAAACACCATTCATAATGTACTCATGTTTACAATTCAAAGCCTGAATGTCATTATCAGCATTTGACATGCAGTTATCATTTTCATTAAACATCTGTAACTGTTTAGTGATATGCATTAAACATCATCATGTCTATTATGGTGCCTTTTCTCTCCTCCTCTTAACCCCACCCACCCTAAACACACCCGGGGTTGTCCTGCGGTGGGCAGACAGGGCTTAGGCCGGGGATAAGAGAAAGTGCTTGGTAGACGACGCAGGCTAATTTGTAAAAGATACAGCGGCTGCATGGCTTTCCAAGGCGCTGTGGGGGAACCAAAACATTCAGCAGTTGTCCAAACAGATTCCTCGCTACACTCTGCAGTGGACGACACGGCACTGCTATAATTTACACACACACACACACACACACACGCACACACACACACGCACACACACACACACACACACACACAGGCTCTCTCTTTCCTCCGGCGCAGGAATTTATTTTGCTTCGGGTGATTGCTGTGTCTGCAAGTTTTGAAGCCTTGTTAATGAATTTGAAACGGGGTCACGCTGGGATTGATGGGTGAGAATTATGTGTGTGTGTGTGTGTGTGTGTGTGTGTGTGCAGGAAAGGGAAGTGTTGTGAGGAGCTATTATGAGATCATGCAAGCTAAGCACCTTTTGTTTCACTATAAAGTCTGATATTATTTTGATAAAGATGATCCACTGTGACAGATTTGATCACTGTATGATCTGAGATATGTTATATGATAACAAAACCGTTGCTATGCATTTATGAAAGCCCGTGTGTTTACGTGTGTGTGTGTGTGTGTGTGTGTGTGTGTGTGCGCGCACTCACATGTGTAACTTTTCCCTTGTTTGCTTTTTGCAGAGAGGAAAGTGAAAGGTAATAAGCAATAGGGGGCGCCTGTACACAGCTGGACATTCAAGTAATGCCACTGCATTCACACACAGGGCAAACACACACACACACACACACACACACACACCCTGCAACAAGAGAAAGTTGTGTATATGAACCCTTTGCCATTCGTTGTCTTTGATCAAATATATATTCAAACATTAATAAAACATTTCCTCGTTGACCAATCTGTTTCAGCTTTAATACCTCTAACATAATGTTTCCTGGATATGCTCTCCGGCCACTTGCTGTGCCAGTGTGTGTGTTTCTGTGTGTGTAAGTGCGTGACCACCACTGCCCTTCCCATATCTGTCTCCCATCGCTGTGTCTTATCACAGCACACACATACCTCAGCAGTGCCTCCTGTGATTGTGTAAAAAGCCTGGGGATTTTTTTTCCACGCCACAAAGACAAGGAGAGGAAAAGTGAGTCTAGTTCTATGTGACAATACCAGGGTGAACGGGCGCTCCGGTGCTCGAGAGATTCTGTTGTTATAGGGACAAAACAAATAAAGTGTCAGCCATTCAAAAGATGGCTCGGCTCAAGAGGGTCAGGTCGAGCTAATTCTTTTGGAAAACAATCAGCTGCCATCTCGTTCTCTCCCTCGGCAGCTGTCTTGACTTTTCTTTTGCTTTGAAAACACTGATGGACATTTTGGAAACCGTTACCTTTACTAAAGTCAAGGGTTAGATTACTAGCAGAATAATACAATAAATGACATGTTAAAGAGGTCAGTTCACCCAAATAAGAAAGCAATAATCTCACTTACCACTAGTGCTAGCCAGTAGTTGGTAGCAGATATTTTGGTTGTTTTATCAGGTTTTGACACTTATCTCTAAATGCAAGCCATATGTGATCAACCTATCATTTGCAATGATCAAGGATTTAAAAATATGACATTATTTTTTTTTTTTTGCTGCTACACTGAGGCCTTTAATCACACTGCTATTTTTTCCGTCTGTTTTGTTTTCTCCATGTGCTGCCACTCCAATAGGTAAAAACTACATAGAAACGTGTAAAAAAACCCAAGTATTGTCTCTTTTAATATCGTTAAAATTAATATCTCATTGTTCCAGAGGCAATGCAGTGCAGCATTTAAACCTTGTGGGCACTCAAACATTTAACATTAAAATAAATAAATTAAATCAACGTGTATCCATGATCCTGTAGTTAAAATGATCCAGTTAATTAATTCAGTACCAGTTAATATAGCCTACACTTCCAAACCTGCATAACCCATTGCATTATCACTTGGCTCAATATCAATATAATATATAATCAATATAGACACAGTGAAGCTGGCAGCAACCTCACGCCACAAAGAGTCTGTGCTCCATGCCAGTATTTCAGCCATAACTGTGAAAAGTGTTCATGTGAACTACTACTCTATAGAAGAAATAGTCCCTATATATTGTTGATAATGCTCTCTGTTGATTTTCAGTTTCTGGGACAAAATAAGCTTTTTGTAATTTGAGTGAGCTGACCCTTTGACAAAAACAACCTCATGAAGAATCTAATTTCTCTGTCACAAGACGTTGCTAAGTTTTGTAAACTCACACACATTTACTATGTTGACTGTGCCTCTTTAAAAAATTCTCACAACATTTGCTCGAACATTTGATGCCAGGTGCCAGATCTACCATGTTGTTTATAGGCAGCAGTCCAGTTGGTCTCTTTCCTTCTCAGTGAGAGTTGCTGCTTTTCACTTGTGTTAGCACTGGAAATGGCTTCGCTAGCAGGCTCAATACATAGGTCAGCCAGGATAACCCCCATATCCTGATTACTGACACAGAGTGCCCTCTGGAACATAGGCCAGCAATAAAAAGGCTTCAATGAGCTGCTGCAAACCCGCCTGCACTGCCAGAGAGTGGGACCGAAGCTGTAACCATGAAGAGAGATTTATCTACTGTAGAGAAAACGTGATGCTGTGCTGTGTTTTCTTTATGTGTATGTTTGTGCCGTCTTAGCTACTAACAGCAGACTCACCTACAAAAAAATGTGAAAAGAAAAAATTAAGTTTGAAAGTGAATATGCATGTGGATAGAAATCGATAGGATAGTGAGCCGGAGCAGGACCGGTCACAATGGTTTTGCGGCAAGGACATCGGAGAGCTTTTTGTTTCCACCGCTGCCTCCACTTTGTCTAACCAGGCTGAAAGATTGATGGGGAGAACAGAGAGAAAAAGATGGAGACACATAAAAAGAGTGAGAGAAAGATACAAAGAGTAAGAGAGACTGTGTGTAAGGAGGAAAAAAAGCAGGGCTTTTAAATCTTCAGCTGATATGGCAGAGTGAGAGCCCCCCCACATGTCTATGAATATCTCTTCTATTATTACTATTGACCCATGTGCCATAAAGAACGGTAGGGGCTCTGCATTACTCCAGCCTCGGGATTATGTGGCTACCACCAAAGGGCAACGGCCACACAAACAAATAAACACATACACATTACTGCGGCCATTAATATCCAGGGAATATGCACAGGATAAAAAAACTTTTTAACACATGTAAAACAAAACAAAAAATATGCATTACTTCTTTTGGTAAAAAGAAAAAAGGAAAAAGCTTGCAAACCTTAAATTGAACAACAATTTTTCAAAACAAATGACAATTTGCTCTGACCAAAGACTTTTTTCTGACCAGCTTTTTCCACCATTTAGAAAATACTCAGGGACAATTCCTCTAATGTGTGTGTGTGTGTGTGTGTGTGTGTGAGTGCCTTTGTATGTGCGTGTACTGGGGGGACACTTTGATAAATGGCCAGTTTTTGGTGCTGTCACACTGAGGATGTCTATGGGGAAATACTTCCCCACAAGCGCTTGTGTGTGTGTGTGTGTGTGTGTGTGTGTGTTTACGTGTGGAGAGGGGTACAATGCTCTGGTCATCTGATTGCAGGACTGCGGCCGGGTGCATGATTAATCAAACTGATTGGATGGGGCAAATATGGTTTGTGATAGCACAAAGAGGTGTGTTTGTGGATGAGTGTGTGTGTTTGCGAATGAAGGTGCAGAGGTGTGTATGAAGGGGGCTGAAGTGAAGCCGTGGTGTGCTTGAGGGTCAGGGGTCAGATAAATGGAACATGAAAGACTAAAAACACAGTGCGGCGCTGCTGACACAGCCACAACCCTGTTAATATCTCACAGGGGCTACGCGCTCACCATGAGCACACACACACACACACACACACACACACACGCTCACCTACAAACACATGTATCCCAACGCGGTACAAAGCAACGTTTGAGTAATTGAGCTGTGCCATTGCAGCTTTGTAATCGCTGACGTGTCTTTACATAGCCTTTGTGCCCGAACAATAGAATGCCAGGACTAAGTTGTCGCTGGTCACAAGAAAGGAGGAAGAGAGAGAGAGAGAGAGAGAGAGAGAGAGAGAGAGAGAGAGAGAGAGAGAGAGAAAGAGAGAGAGAGAGAGAGAGAGAGAGAGAGAGAGAGAGAGAGCGAGAGAGAGAGAGAGGGAGAGGGAGGGGGTAAAAAAGCAAACAAGCAGCTCAGCCTGCATGTATGGGTGCCACCTGGTCTTAGATCAATGCACTGACACATAGGTCATTTTTAATATGCTTTGATCTGTCACCCCAGCTGGGCCGTATGTGTGTGTGTGTGTGTTCAGTGTTCAGAGGGGTGTTTGGATGTGCTCTATCAAGCGCGTCTTGTTTTAGGATGCCGGACACGGTGTGTGAACTATCAAATTGTCCCTCTAATAGCCCCATTCTTCTTCACTCATTATCTCTCTAACTGCCTCTCTGGACATGTGGAGAGGGAGATGGACTGATAATTTAAGGAAGATGTGACACAAGCAATTTTATGTAGGTATTAATTAGAAATTAATTCTGTTGATTTCTGACCTATTCGATGCATATAATTGGATTATTTTGGCTTTGGAAGATAATTTTTATCGTCATTTTGCAGCCACAAAATCATTCATGTTGAGCCAAAACACTTGAATTTAGAGAAAGAAAACGGAGGCTCAGATAATCACCTTTTTCCATATTTACACAAACAAAAACCGTTCATCAAAGTCAATCTTCCGACCTCACATTCTTCTCCCCTTCTGCCACACCGCCCCTGTCAATCATGCGCTATATGTGAGAAAAACAACTCCTAATTGTGAGAATGACGTGGCGGCACATAAGAGCATCCCCGGGTTTACTGAATCGCTGCACCCAATCAGCAAGACATGAAGATAATAACACATGTTCTCCGTCTTTCTTTACTCCTCGCTCTCTTTCATTTTCTTGTCTCTCTCCTCTCTTTCTCTCATTAAATCTGTTCCACCCTTTAACCCCGTGGGCAGGTGCTACTGTAATTAGCCATTATCAAAAGTCAGGAGTTGATTAAATGGCCGCGAAGCAGCACGCAGAGCACTTTCCCTCTGAGCCCCAGCCCCATAATTTCAAAAGCTTCTTGCAACCTGCTGAGGGCCTTTCAGGTCTGTGAGACGCCGCTTCCGACCGCTGGTAAGAGCCTGTTGCCGGCGGTAATCAAAACTGATAATCTTACAGGAGAGAAAGGGGGGCGTGGGGAGCGGGTGTGGGTGGAGGAAAGAAAAGGGAGCGAAAGAAAGAAATGGTTGGGGGCTTTCGGGAGGTTGGAGCTCAAGCAGCGAGCCTTCCATTAGAAATGTGTTGTGGCTCTGAGGGGGCCGGTGGCTAGCAAGCGGTGAAAAATGCTGCCTTCTTAAGGCAAGTGAATGGCATCTCTTTAGTGATTAGGAGCGGTAATAATGGGCACCCCTGCCTGTTACCCCTAAGTCCATTTTATTGCTAATTCATTTACCTGTTATTTCAGATAAACTTGACAGGAGTCACCTGCTAAGAAGTCATGTTTGTCAGGCAGGTATGCCCATTAGCTGGGGATCTTAAATCAAACCTCACAATGGTGGAGGGGAGTAGAAAAGCTGGCCTTATTGTTAGCAGATAACACCACACCACAGTTATCCTGACCAATGTGGAAAATCTTTTCTGCTCCAAAAATAATTAGACTTCATCCCTGGAGCGATTCTTAATTAATGCATTTTTTCCCCTTCATTGTAAGTGGATTTTAAGCCAAGCTGATCTGCTTTTGTGCTCTGCTGTGAAAATCCTGTACACTCAGGAAAAATATTACATCTGACCTGGTGCATTAAGGAAAAACAGCTGATTGAAAATGAGTTATGAAAACATGTAATAATCTCTTTTTGTGTGAAATTAAATTTAGCTGTCTAGCTCATTTTGAATTTTGTACAGTTTCAATTGCAGGCTGACCCTTTTTCCCCCATATTTCACGGCAGAATCCCTTTTCACTGAGCAAAGCCATTAATATCCAAATAAATATTTGACTAGATATAGTTTATATTACAATAAATCATGTCACATACATGCTGCGATATTCCCCAATGAGAATTGGGGTAAAATAATCACTTTGACTCCCTGGTTAATGTTCTGGATAATTCTCCCTGGGGAAACACTTTCTATGATAATACCCTGATATGAGCATCTCGATCTGAAATGTCACAGCTGAGTATGAACGGGATCGACTCGCGGTGTATTCCCATGGAGTGTGAAAAAAAAAGAAATGGGTTTCAGTAATAATGTAGCGGAGTGAAGAAGCACAACAAAATATGTAAATATATACAAGATTTGATTGGATTATTACGTTCGGGTATAGAATTTTTCTGTGAAAGTCAATAATCGCAACTGGAAAAGAAAGGAGATGCAATTGCATTTAAATTGAGCCTTTGTGCAACATCTCAGTGCTGTTGGTTGTTGAGTCGCGCTCTCTTTCAGTGTCCAGGCCACAGGCATTGTCTGAGAGGCTTTGAATGAGAAGAGTGCAGGTCACTGCAGTAAACTGTTCCATCAGTTTCAATGTTGCTCGCTGAATAAAAGGATTATCCACTATGAATTAGTGCTAAGACAGAGAAACCCCTCTCTCGGGATGATGCTCCGTGTGTGTGTGTGTGTGTGTGTGTGTGTGTGTGTGGGATCCCCTCTCATTGCCTGCCTCTCCTGGGATCCCCCACTCGGCCTAATCATTGTTTCTCTAACAGATAATTCTCCATGTCCTCACACGTGTCTGTGCGTCTGTTTGTGTATGTGTTAATTAGAGCTGTGCCGGCTGAGGGTGCTCTTCCTTGTAATCACTTAATTAGGGGTGACGGCCCCGATGCTTGTTTACTCAATTAGCCATCCTCCTTAATTATCTAATTCACAGCAAGTCAACTGTCCTTGTTAGTGAGTGCGGTGAAGAAGCGATATGCTGATGCAGCTGTGTTTGCAAGTGATTGTTTAAATATGTACGCATTATCAGAAATATGTGTGAGAATTTTATTCCTTTTTCTAATGTTTGTAAAATGAGACAGCAAGCGACAGGACAGTTCAAAGCCAAATGCAGAAAAGGGAAGCTAGAGCCATGTAAAATAGTGTGTATGTCAACACACACACACACACACACACATATGCATCATCAGACACTAGGCCATGCTCACAGATTGCATATGAGTGCTGAGCCACATGCCTCAGATTACTGTCGCTCTGATTCCCAGAGATTTAGTCATTAATGATAAAATCTACGTCAAAAAAAAAAAAAGAAAGAAAGTGAAATCTCATGGTGAGTATGATTGATGGTTGCTTTAAATGGAGGCGTCCAGGGCTGGCTCTATTGTTTCTCCTGACCAGTCTTGCCACTTACTCCACCACCTCCACCCCGGCTCCTTCATGTGGATTAAGGCCTGCCGTTTATTTAACAGTTCATTTGAGCGAGGGGGTGACCAAGGTGAAGCCGGCGGGGGGAGGTGGGGGGCGAGGGGGGTTGGCAGGGTGTCTGTGCCGTGCCGTTGCGGGACGTCCCTTGCGGGACAGTGCCAGGCTGCGCTGTGGGGAGACGAGACAGGGCCTCCCCAGTGGACTAATGCCCTGTAATGAAGATTAAGACTCAGTCAAAGACCATACTGTTCAGCTGAGATCGGAGGGATGGAGAGAGGGATGGAAGGAGGGGGAGAGGGAAGGAAGTGAGGATAAAGGATAAAGTAGGGATAGAGAGGACAGAAACCTGGTTTCAGAATGTGTTTGAGACTGGATTATCCTAATTTGCAGAAACAGGTACTGATACCGGCAACTATTGAAAAAAATGAGCGCACTAAATGCTGTCATTAATTGTTTAAAGAATGATATAAACCCATATTCTTCTATTGTATTCTAAATCAACGTTTCTGAAACAGCTGGGAACAAAAACAGATTTTTGTCAACAATGTGCTGATTGCATTACAAGCTGTTGGAGTGCTCTCCTCTTAAACCTTCCCTGCAACCACAACTCTTTATAGAAAAATTCAGTGAAACAAAAACCGCTATAAAAATCACCATTCTGCATTCAACCAGCCACAAAGTGCAAACTAAGAACAACAAAAACATTCCTCAGGATGAGATTTGGTAAATTCATTTGAGTCCCGTTTCAAATGCCCCTTTTTTTCTGACTTGCCTGGAATGATAAAAATCATGTCAAGGAGTCAAGAGTGGACTGGATTTCAACAATAGAAATTGGCCATTACAGGCTGAAAGAACAAGAAAAAACACTCACATCAATGCTCAATATTAAGTCTAAAAGTTGTTACAACTATTGTTCTGCTAACCTTCATATCTAGTTCATATGGAGAATCAACTTTTTCCAGATTTGACTGTATGTATTTGCCCCCATCACTGTCTAAAAGTAGAAGTTCTAAAAAGAAAGGTACATTTGCACAAAAAATCATGCAATTCAATGTAAATATAGATGAAACAGATACTTATTCATAGCATTTACACATTGACAACTGTGCAGAAGTCTAGGTGGTCATTTTGATGCTCCATTATGCAAACCTCTGATGCCTCTACCTTGTGTTTAGGATCATTTAAAACATTTTTTTTCATGTCTTTACCACTTTTCAACAAAAATAACTGCCTTGAAAGTAGCTGATGAATTTGAAAACTTTCCAGTCACTATACATGATTAAGTGAATCTATGGCCAACCAGCACATAAGCAGAAATATACTCATGTGTATGTGCCTCTCTGTGTGTCTGAGGCCCTCGTTCGAGGTATGAGGACAGCCTCAACACATGGCCTGCTTCACTTACCACTCCGTGGCCAAAAAGCTCCCTAAAGACCTGTTACACCCCAGACACACTTCCACTGTCTTCGCCATCGCCTCTTCCTTTACTTCTATCTCACTCGAGAGTCAAATCTCTCCTCATTTATTCATTTATGAACAATTTTCACATGTCTTAAAGTATTCATGGGGGCAGAGCGATGTGTGGACACAGGGATGGATGGATGGATGGATGAGTAGGTGGGTGGGTGGAGAAAGGGGGAACTTTTTTCACATGACCTTGTGTTGGCGGGGCCAGTCTCTCACCCCCCACTCTCTGTCTCTCTTCCCCAGACGGGCTGTGTCTGTGACTGGGCTGGCAGTTCTTGCCTCTCTTGGGCATTCTGGCATTCCTTCCCTGTCATGCCCCCCATCCCCCTGCCTCCGGCTGTCTTTTGCCCTCTGAGGGTTTCCATCTTTTCTCACTCTCCTGCTTGAACTCCATCTTTTACCCGTCTATCTATAGATATTTAGTGTGTCAACACCTCCCCATCTCCCACGCCATCTCTGTTTCTCTGGCTGATTTTTGTTGTTTTCCTCTTCTCAAATTGATAAATGAGTTACTGTGAGAAATAACATCAAAGAGGAACATTATAAAAACTTATCTGTGGTGTGTCCAAAGGCCCAAACACAGCACAAAGTATAAATATTCTTCGCTGTGCAAACTATAGAGAAAATATTTACAACATATTCTTCGCTACAGAAGCTGAAATTGACATTAAAAGGTATCCATGTCTGCAGTACAGTGTGACAAAGGACTTTTCTAACACAAAAGAAATACTCCTCCTTCCGATCTGGAGTTTGAAATGCACCCGGCTGTTCTCACGCACAGATGAAGGGAGATCCTTGTCCGACACATGAAAATATTTTTGAAGAGCAGGACCACACAACTCTCTGTTCGCTGCCTCCCCCTGGCTTCTAAGTCTCCGTGGCAACGCCATGCGGGTCGTCATGTTATTATCACCAATTCTTGACCAGCCGGCCTTCTGCATTCACTCTGTCTGCCTTAATGGACTCGCTGCCTTCTTGACAGACAAGACAGAATGTGTGTTTGTGTGCGTGTGCTCAGTTTTTGTGTGTGTGTTTGTGTCTATTTTGAAACGTATGAGCACTATATGTCCTTAAAAGATGGAATGATGACTGTAATCCTCCAAAGTGGGGACATTTTACCGGTAAGTGTTGGCAAGTCCAAGAGATGTCAAGTGAAATATCTTCCAAAATTTCAAAGCATTTTATACAATCACATCACACAAAAGACATGTTCAAAGACTATTTAAACACTTCTTTTGACAATATCACATCCTTGTGTTTAGAATGACAATGATTAGTCGATTCATTGATTAGTTGATTAATTAACTATTTTGATAATCGGATAATCATCAAAGTCATTTTTCATTCAATAATGACAGAATACTGTTTCCAGCCTATCAATTATGGAGATTTAATGCTTTTCTTTGTTTATATCATGCTAAGATGAGTATCATTGGGTTGGGACTGACAAATAAAGACATTTAAAGTCTTCACTTCTGACTTAAATTCAGTTTTAAAATATTTCACGATGAAGGTACTTTGTCGATGGTACGCACGCTTATGTTTGACAGGTTATCCATATGAACAGAACAAATACGTGTCGTAAAGTATTACAAAATAAACCCAAACTTTCAGACAGGACTTGTGTTTCTTTAGACCTGAAGTTGACATGTGGAGAATTAGGGAGCACCAGAATGTCCTTGTAGTTAAAACAAACATGTGAGGGTGTGTGTGTGTGTGTGTGTGTGTGTGTGTGAGGAAACTCATATGACAGCCCCCGCAACTGTCAGACTATCGCCCTCCTCCTTTTGTTGGGTGACCCCAGAGAATGTGTTGGAATGACCACTGGGAGAGAGATTATGGAGAGACAAAGACTGCAAGAGAGAAGGATAGAGAGAGTGAAAGGCACAAGAAAAGAAAGAGAGGGAGAGAAAGAGTGAGAGGGAGAGAGAGGGTCAGGGAGCCAGCTGATGTGAAAGTGCCTCCGATCACCTCGTGCTTCTCCTCCGCCCCCTCGCTATGTCTCTCTCTATCTGTTCCACTCTTTCTTTCTTTCGTTCCCACTTGAATTCCTCTCCCAGCGCTTCACTCCATTGTGACGTTGGGTTTTGATCTGCGATAACAACAGAGATGCGTCAGTCAGGGCCCACACACACACACACACACACACACTGGAGACACACACACAAGTTAAAAGTGCCACTGCAAGTTAAAAGTGGCACTCAGACACACACACACACACACACACACACACACACATACATACATACATGAACACAGTGACACACAGCAGTGGCCTTTGACTGAATGCTCCTCACAAGACATAATGACAGCATTCTGCAGTGACCATAACTGGGACAGTTCCCACAGACAAGACAGACAGAGAGAGAGAAAGACCATTTATTTCTGTCTTCACCTCTCCTCCTACTCGCCACCTCCTCCCCAACAACCCTGACTTTGTCCGGACCATGTGACCTTACACAGATCTAAGCTATTTGCTAGCAAAGTCTGGACAGATGACTTGGCTTTCTATGATAAATGTAACTAGAAACATTTAAAGGAATACAAAAAATGTCTTGCTGGTAAGTTTGTAGCTTGCTGAAACTCAAGAAGGCAATAGAAATAGAAACTATATTTACTCCTGCAGCATAATCAATAAGCAACACAATCATATCAATATGATGTCTCTAGCTAAGCTTTTGAACTATTGGGAGGCAATAGCATGATGTAGACAGGGCTGCACCATCAGGAGAGGCAACCCAGGCTAAGGCACGATACAGTGCCCCACCACTGCCACAAAAATGTCCTAAGTAGGGTCCCTCCTAGCTACTGTATGAATGTTTGAAAGAGATTGATTATTTGCTAGCAAAGTCTGGACAGATGACTTGGTTTTCTATAATAAATGTAACCAGAAAAATTGAAAGGAATACAAAAAAATGTCTTGGTGGTTAGTTTGTAGCTGGCAATAGAAATAGAAGCTTTGTTTAATCCTGCAGCATAATCAATACATAAGAAACACAATCATAATCAAAATGAATTAATAAATGGCTCAATATGATGTCTCAGGCTAAGCTTTCAAACTATGGGGCTGCACCATCAGGAGAGGCAACCAGGCTCAAAAATATTGGGAAAAGAGGCCTGCTATGGCCCCTAATATTAGCTCATTTTTTAGTCACAACTCCAGTATAAACCCCCTTTGCTTAAGACACTATACAGTGCCCCGCCAGCGCCACAAAAATGTCCTAAGTGTGGCCCCTCCTAGCTACTGTATGAAAGCTGGATAGCGTTAGGACAGTCAGCTAGCTACCTCCAACTGTCAGACTTACAACGTTCACACACTGGTCGGCCTCGATGGGCTTCTTTGAGTCCAGGATCGCTACTTGAAATAGGAGGAGTATATTTAGCCATGTTGTCATTAATAGCAGATTTGCAGGAGTGGTTTGAGATGGATCTTTGTTGCCGGTGACAGCCATCCATCCCCCGCAAAGAAGCAAGCTACAAACTTTTCAAAACCACCTTTTAAACCTCCACACACTGAGCATTTCAAGAGAGTATTCATTTTCAATTTCACCTTCTCTGAGCTCAGGTCGATGTTAGGAGGCAAACGGTATGCTTTGAAAGATTATCCTGCCTTAGGATCCAAACATTCCCCAACATACATGATTTCGACCATGTGAGCTCAGCCTCTGCATATTTGTCTGTCTGTCTGCAAGGGACCACTCCCCATCCCTCCGTAACCCACCACACAAACACTACATGGAAGCTCAGTGCTGACTGCCTCCGGTTTCAAACCACTTTTTTTTTCTTCATCTGACCTGACACAGTGCAGGATTTTGTGGTGTATATTTTGAAGGGGGGATGGGGATGAATGTGGTGACGGTGGTGCCGATGGTGGTGCCGGGTGGGGGGGCAGGTTACGGAGCCAAATGAAAACATGTCACTCAGGGCCCATTAAAACGTAACCCTGCCCAGCAGAAGAAAGGGACCCATATCATCATTAAGTCATCTCGGAGCGAAGCGAAAACCGCAAATATTATTCCTGCACCCCCCTCAATACACACACGCACGCACACTCCTCCCCTTCTTTTCCTTCAGATGACAGAGAAGACGGGATGATTGGAGCTGTGGTGTGTTTGCTCACTGCCTGAGAATGACAAGAAGATGTTTGGGAACTTCCTGATCATGCATCGGTTTGTATGTTTTCAAGAGGAGACATGAAGTAAATCCTACATGTCTTTCTCACCTCGTGGAGACAATCATGTATCTATGTAGTACCTACCTGCCTCTCACTCAGTTTTTCAATGACGATGTATCTCTTTATTATTCATTTAGTTGATTTAGTTGAAAATCTACACAACTATTTGGTTACACCTACACAACAACAGAGACTTTTGGTCCTCCCTTTGTGAACTTTGTTGTTCTTTATACAACACTTGACTTCCTCCCTCCATCACTGGAAATTACTGCTGAACAACAAACATCAATATGGGGCATAGTGCACCTCCTGGCTGACAATTACATAGGTTATATATAAATTGCAGTTCATTACTTTTTTTTAGGTATATGTGTGAACAGTGAAAGAGAACAACATGTACAAGGTTGCCCATAAAGTTGTTTTGTTTTCATTTTCATAGTGATATGTCATGTAATAAATATATGAATCAATGAAACAATAAATCACATTGTCACAATCATCTCATGGAAAGAAGAATAAATATTTTATTAAACTTTATGGGCAACCGATGTTTTGGTTAAATCCAACTTCAGAGGCCTTTCTATTTATGTGTGTGTGTGTGTGTGTGTGTGTGTGTGTGTGTGTGTGTGTGTGTGTTTATCTGTGCACACACACACACACACACACACACACACACACACACACACACACACACACACACACACACACACACACACACACACACACACAGAGCCACCCCTGTAACCAGGGGGCATTTATGACGTTCAGCATTATGAAAAATGACTTGCCCCCGTGGCGCACCGGGGTGGCAGTGATTATAATATCCAGATAATCATTTCAAACAAATTATCATAATTATCAATCAATCATGAGCCTATTTAAGCAGGGGGAGGGATGGGGGAGTGTGGTGCTGTTGGCAGGGGGTAAACTATGGCCCGGAGCACTGGATCACTTCAGTGACCCATGAGCCTCCCTCTGTCCACATAATAGCCCTCATACATCTAGGGTCATTTAGCTAGCGTATTTAGAGTTTCAATTCCCCAGGTTGATATGGGAAAAAAATACATTCACACACAACTGCATGCACGTACACACTCGTCGACTCACAACTGCAGCTGACCCCCATTTGGCTCCCCAGTCTTTCAACATGGAGTGGGAAAAATCTACTTATAGGTCAGAGTTCATATCAACCCCTCTCATTTTCCCATTTGCAACTACTGCTGCAGCTAGAACACACACTTACTTTGCATTAGGATGCAGATGGAACAACAACTAAAAGAACATGAAAGTACATCAACAGGAAAATAACGCATGTACACTATCTGTAAACCATCAGTGCTTAAGAGAAATATGTTAGGCAGGCACCTTCACTCACACAAAGAAGAGAGGAAGAGTGACACAGACGGAGTAACAGAGACTTGATCGTCTTAAAGAGATATTCTGCTGTATCTTTTCACAGTAATCCCCGGTGAAAAGCAGCATGAATTGATTCAATCTCAGTGGTATTGAGAGGTGAATGAATGGGGCTTGTAGCGAGAGAGAGAAATTGAGAGAGACAGAGAGATAGAAGGAGAGAGATAGATAGATAGTAGCTGTCGGGGGGAGATGATCGTCTTGGGAAAAAAGCAATCAGTGCTCATTGATTTTCGCTGCTGGTTGAATGGAGGGTGTCTATCTGGAAGTCATTATCTGCCATCTGATCTGCTGGAGTGTTTACACACGTTGGGATGGACAGAGGCGCTCTTCTGAAGATGAGGATTAACACACACACACACACACACACACACACACACACACACACACACACACACACACACACACACACACAGAGCAGAGACTGCCTTCTTCCTCCCTGCTCCCTATCTGGCTACCACTTTTAAATCCAAAAAGAAACACAAGTCCTCCAATACCCTATTTACTTCCACACACACACACATACATACACAGACTTAAGTGTATGTGCAGTGTGTGAATGAGTATATACATAAGCAGCGCCTAGACAGCTAAACAGACAGATAGTCCTGTTTTGTATGGCTGGACCGGACCAAACCAAACAATCCCTGATCCTATCACCAATAGCCACTGATAGCAATCTATAGCTTCAAAAACACCATACCGTCTGCTGAGAGAGAGACGGGGGGATGAAATGAGTGGGAGAGCATGAATGAAAGAAACAGAGAAGGAATTCCGATAACACATCTTTTTTATTTTCTGTCCGTGGGTGGGGTGTGAAGATGCACATGTGTAAGCCAATATGGCTTGATCCATGTGCAAGCAAGCGCTGGATATGAATCCAAGAGCCTGAAACCACAGACACACACACACAGACACACACAAAGCTGTAAGCTCCGGGCAGCTTTCAGTAAGTGGACTGGAGAAGCTACAATAACATCTTTGCTTTCGTTTTATCCCTTGCCTTAACCCCGACTCTGCCAGTGACCCCCACTTGCCTTTATGCTCCTGTTAGACTGACTCAGCAATGTGGAATGAAGCTGTGTTTGTAGCAGGGCTGGATATCGGTACTCAATACCTTAAAGGTTTCAACTGAAACGACTAAATGATGATAAAATGAAGTTGAAAAAAAGTCTCAAATTAACTAATTCTTTAGTATTAGTACCACAATACCCAGCCCTAGTTTGTTGTCAGTTTGAATGTGTAAATGCATAGAAGTGTGAACACATGTTTCTATAATAACTACAATATTACTGTAGGTTACTACATTTATAACCCATATCAATCTCTTCTTAAAACGTGTTTATCATAAAGAATATCCTGATTTTTTCCGCAAATTTTTTGAATTGCCTTTTAAATATGTTATTATTTCTTTCATGAATATAGAATTTGTGTATCTGTTATAATTCAGTATTATATAAAAAGGTTTAGCAACAAAATCCACCAAACAATCTGTTTGTTGAGAATGAAATACTTTTTCTTGTGTCAAACATACCACTGCTGTACGCAAACCCCATAAGTTATGACGCTGACATGTATTGATGAGGTTACTAAATATTCCATTACTTATGAAATATCTACGTCAGTGCCTCTGGATTTCATTCAAACAGAGAGAGAAGCCAAAAGTCTTCTTTATGTCTTCCAGTGATTATACATCTCATCCAATAATCCATCCACGTATTCTGCCAGATTTTTTGCAGTAGCTGTCCGTCTGCCACCATAAAAAATATAAAAAAATATAATAATATAATATATATATATATATATATATATATTACATCACATAGTATACAACACAACTCATCTTTCTTACTTTAACATAAAGTGCAGCAACAAATAAGAACTAATAACACTTGCAGTCATGCAAACACACACACCTTTCAGCAGTGAACTAGTTTATTCACGAGCTACAACTCAATTAACATTCTGCCTTAATCAAGCATAGCGATGTTAATGACATGGTGGAGAAAGGAGAAGTCAATGTTTATGTGTGTGTGTGTGTGTGTGTGTGTGTGTGTGCCCATGCCCTGTGTTTGTGTGTGTGACTGCACGATGTGGATGAATGAGTCATGTCATAAGGAATGGCTCATGCATAATTTCATTCATATTCATAACAGGCTTGTGGTTTGCCACCGCCCGATGAGGGCCCACCGCAACTCACACTCTGCATAATGAGATGTGGCCAGTGTGTGTGTGTGTGTGTGTGTGTGTGTGTGTGTGTTTGGATTTTATGTACCCTAGGTAAGCATACTGTATGTCTGTATCCTGTCATCTGTGTGTATTGCAACTTCACGCATGTGTGTATGCATGTCTTTGTACCCGGGAGTGTGTAAATGTGTGTGCGTGCAGAGTGGAGTGCGCTCTTATATGGAAGGTGGTTGAGTAGTTTATAAAACCATCTAGGTTTTTCCACATTGTACGAACATGTGGGGAACAGGGACCAGCCCAAACCACCTGCGGTCAACTCTTAAAATAAGCTCATTGACTAATGCAGGATTTCAAATCAACCAAGCAGTCGGTGATTTGCATGCCGGCCTGTTTATAGAGGGTACAGCAACAGGACCCTTGACCTGAAATGCAAATGAGGAAATTAAAGTGATTTTGTTGTTCTAAGAGCCAAATTGGTCATCACTGTGAATTATGCCAAAATATATTTAACGTGAAATATGTCCTGCTGAGGTTGCTCACGAGGTGTCTCCATTCACACACTGCTTTTATTAAGAGGAGCTGGATTATATCATGAAAAACCGTTCCACATTAGTTCTGCTCCTGATGTTTTGACCATCCTGTCATGTAAGATAAGACAAAAGGCACATACAAATTCCAGATCTTAAGTTCAGTTTCTATGGTAGCTAAATCAATGATGAATGCTAGTCGTGATAAAAATTAATGTTTTTAGCTCTGTTCTGTCAACCAGCATTAATCAAAGTTCACTTAAGAATTGAAGAAAGAGATGACTGGTTGCTTTGTGTATTAAACCAAAAGTGGATCAAAAATTTGCTGGGTGCTCTTTGAAAACAGGGGGAAAAATTTAATAAGCAGGAAGGAAATTCAAGCACTCTAATATATAAGAAAAAACATTAAATGAGCGAATAAATATGAACAAGTCTTTATTTCAATGGCTAAATAAAAAACAAGAAAAAACTAAATTTTAGACTACTGTTTGGTTATATTCCATGACAAAACCATACAATAAAACAAGTAAAAAAAATACTTTAATATACAAAATTTTACATTTATTCTTTATATACATATACATGGAAAAAATTATTAGACCACCCTTTTTCTTCATTTTTATGCCTGGTACAACTAAAGGTACATTTGTTTGGAAAAATATAATGATAACAACAAAAATAGCTCATAACAGTTCAATTTAAGAGCTGATATCTAGCCATTTTCCATGGTTTTCTTGATCATAACCAAAATCATTTTCAAGAAAACCATGGAAAATGGCTAGATATCAGCTCTTAAATCTTAAAACAAATTGAAATTGAAGTCACAAATGTACCAGACATTAAAATAAACAATTAATTAAAGAAAACAAGGGTGGTCTAATAATTATTTCCATGACTGTATATATATATAAATATACACACACAGTGGCCAGAAAAAGTATGTGAACCCTTTGAAATGACCTAGTTTTCTGCATTAATTCAGCATATATATATATAGAACATTTTATATATGCATATTCTTTCTTATTTTTGTGCCTGAATTGCCTTCCTGTTTATCCTCTTAAGACTGTAAACAGATGTTTCCATTTAAAACACATTTTTAACCATTATTGTAGTGTATTTTTACTGAATCACTTCTCAAGTGAAAAAAATCAAATAAAAATCAAGACAATACCATTAAAGGATTTTGGAGTGTTTGAAATACTGGTGCCATTTTGCAAATATGGATTTCTTCTCTGAAACTTAAATCTGATAAAAAAAACCCAACATAATTTACTGCTCTCCCATTTTCAACCATTGATTTAGTTTTCACCCTGCTATTGAGTTGAAGTGGAGCTCCGCCTGCATGGCTTCAGTCGTTCTCAGAGAATGTCCACTCTGCAGCAGCCATTGTTCTTTCATGGACCATTAGATGGACATGAACTCTCTCGCTGTCCTTTCTTGACCCGGCGACACTGGCTATAAAAGCAAACTGCCCAGCCTCTTCAATAAATTTATCACCTCATAAAGTGGTCAGTGACTGGTCAATGGGACGTGTCGGTCACAGTGTGTGTGCATGTGTCAGTGAAGAGAGGCTTTCTGTTCTTTGATAAGTTACGGAAACACCTGGCAATTAATCCAGTTTAAAAGATTATTTATTAAATCCAGCCTTTGATGCTCTGCTAAAGTTTTTTTAGTAAACTGAATCCTGATAAAAAACATGATGTTAGATTATTATAGGTATTTAAAACAGCACCAATCAAAGCATGCAGATTAACCACAAAAGGTCTGCCCACATCTAGATTTCAAGATTTTTTGGCGGGGTGGTTAATAAATAATGATGAAGGTCAATTTAACCGCTGTACCCTTCCGTGCCTAATATTGAAGTCACAAATAAACCAATGTAACAGCCACCTCACTGATGGATAACAAAACAGCACAAAAATGACAAATACCAAACCACCAGACTTAACAAACTGTTTAGTCCAGTACAAGGCATGATGGGAAATGTGGGCTATCACTACAATATCTAAAGACTAAGCCTTGTTTTTATCTATTTGGCTTTACAAAATAAAAGGACACAATGCTGGTGACTTAGATATAAATAGAAATGTCAGTCCAATTCTGCTTAAAGGGACAGTTGTGACTGTTTTGTGAGCAGTTTAATGTTGTAACTATTTCCTTTATAGTATAGTCCCTGTAGGTCTCTGGATTATCTGGAGTAATCGACTCATGATTTATGGTAAAAGACATTGCTGTTTTTAAAATGTATTTTTGAGTACCAAAAGTCAAGAGCCATCTAGTTCCATTATATTCAAGAGAAGGGAGACATCTTTACGAAAGATAGATTGTGTTTCATAGATAATCTGGCAATTTGGGTGATGTCAGACAAACATAGAAAACTTATGGATCCACTATGATTACTAATAATAAAGTTTGGTGGCCATGTACATTGTCAGTTTTCTGGGAGAAACAACAAAACATGAGCACGCTGGGAGAAAGAAAATGAAAGAAATGAAACCCCAGGAAGTGTTTTGGTAGTTATGAATGTAGGATAAATGTCCTACTCTGTATGCGATAAACTGCCAATTTATTGCTTCACCCTTACAATGACTTTGGATATCTTTGATGTGAAGGTAAACCAACAGGATAGGCAGAGGCAAAGTGAAAAGAGGCGTAACATATAACAAACAGGTGTGACTCTGCTACCTTTTTGATGCAGCTGTCAGGGGAGGCTTCATCATGGTCATTCATCATCTGCTAAGAAAACACAAAGAGATAAACATTTGTTAAGCCCTTAACGGTACAAAAAACCCCCATGAGTCATAAAGAAACACAAGAATAAACAAGGCAACATTTGGCTTGATTGAGGAGATGTGTATCAAAGCATGAAAAGAGAATATTGATTCTGCGATTATGTCGCGGGTTGTGACCGTCGCCACTTGATGACACAAGCACAGGGTGTTCACAGTTCATCACACAGACCCTGTGGGCTACAAATGTGACCAGAGGGATATAATAATGGACTGAGAGGTCACAAAAACACACACAGAAGCAAACATAACACACACACACACACACACACACACACACACACACACACAGACACACAGATGAATGAATGCCCCACAGATTTGACGTTAATTCTCCGCTTCAGCGTTGCAGGAAATTTCGCAGAGACCGTGTGTGTGAGTGTGTGTGTGTATAATTAAGCCTTCAAGCAATATTTACTGGGGGCAGATGGGTGGTAGAATGCTCCCAGTGTCTGCCAGAGGAAATGAAGGAAGTGGGGGAATGATGAAGAGATGGGGCTGTCCTGCTGCAATGAGGGGGCATTTCACATATAATGGCAACCCAGAGTCTCCCTGCGTCTGTCCGTCTCTTTCTCTCCCTCTCTGAAGCCCATTGATGGCAACTGAGGATCAAAGACGAGATGCAGACTGTTTTCAGAGCAGTTTTAGGTGGGGTTGGGGATCGGTGCGGTACTTTAGTGAGTTTAAGTGAAATTAGGCCTATAAAACTTCCTCAAGCAGAGACACACGGCGTATCTGAGCCTCCCTTTTCCTGCACCCTATCCTCCCCATCTGCCCGTTCACAGTAGGTGTGTTGTTTGGGTGTTGTGACAAGACTGGCTGCCTTTACATTGGAGCTGACATATTAAAGTTTGTATTTCCTAAACCAGCGTGGCCCACCATGATTGGGAAAGAGACATTTATCTGCTGTGGAATCTGCCATGGAAACTGTGGAGCCATTCTTTCAATTCTGGCATACAGCAACTTCTTTTATGCACCTTTCTGTACAAGGCCTCAATTCACAGTACGTGATTAAGAATGGTGAGTATGAGCCTGCGGATGTGTGCTCACACAAGTATCCGCAAGACTAATTATTCGTCAGTGAAATAGAGAAAACAGTTATCTGAAATCATAGCAGCACATACAAGTTCACTCTCAATTCTTCTCTCTTCTCACTAAACAGTGAACCAGATGGGCCATGTGTGCACTGGTGTGCCGTACCGAGTGGTTTCCTACATTAAGCTGTCAAGGGATCTGTTTCTCAGCCTCAGCAAATGGGAGCAATTACACCACAGATACTTACAACAGTGTTCTCAGCCTACTTACACATCATCTAAACCTTTACAGAAGCATCCTGTTCCTGAAATCAGCTTCAAACAAGGCAACAACATGTTGTCCACCACAAGATGTGCTGGTCCCTCATGGCCAATCAAATTTGTCACATCGTTTTGACTTTTAACTGTAGCGCCCATATTTTGAAAAAACATGCTAATAGAGGAGTGAGGTGCAGTAAGTTTCATCAAAATCTGTGTGTGTCCATGATATGGACAGATGAACAGTCTGGTCAGCTTTTCTCCATTCTTATGACACTCACTATGATACATCATAGTGTGTGTTCATGATTCTATTGTGCATTTTAAGTTACACACACATAGGGAAGAGCATATTTTTGAAAACCCCAAATATGTTGATATTTCACATATGTGCACCCTCTATCTTTTGTATGAGACACACAGGCTTTAAACTAACTCCAATGTAAAACTATTCACATTTGTATTGGACACTCAGGACAAGTGCTCCAGAAGTCAGATGACATAGTATAAAGAGTGACAAATTCCGCATGTGGGGTAGGTTGGGTTGGATGATTGGTTCAAGCAGACCCCAGATGTGTGAAAGTGAAAGTAAAACTTTATTTACGTAAAAATAAATAACCTATCTTTTATCCAAACTAGCATCAAAAAGTGACACCAAGGGGTCATGACAGTGTTGGTACAAGTAGGGAAGGAGAACTAGTTGCAGCAGTTCAGAAGACATTCAACATATCTGGGGTTTGCAGAAACATACAATGCCAACATTTTATGCTGGTGACTAGGTTGGAAACTCTTGACAGCAGATAATTAAAAGAGTGGTAATAAAGTGGGTACAAGTGATCAAAAGTTTGCAGGAATCTTTGATTATGTTGGTGTTATGGCTGTGCTTTTTGGAAAAATAGCCACAGATTGTAATGTGTCTGAACGAACAAAAGAGACTGACAAAGTGGTCATTTGCATAAAACACAATATTTTACAGTTTTTTTTTGCTTACTTATTTATTTTACGGATTACATTGTAGAAGCCTTTAGTGCATTTGCTGTGTTGGGGAAAGTGGAAGGGGTTTCAGGATTACTTGATTGAGCAGAAGTAAAAACAAATCAAGTTAATTTATCTGCTCTGTAAGTAAAAGTGTGCTCATGAACTTTAAACAGGGTGATAGAGCAGATAGTGGAATAGAGAGAGAGAGAGAGAGAGAGAGAGAGAGAGAGAGAGAGAGAGAGAGAGAGAGGACTTCCCCTTTCTTGTAATGCACAAGACCAGCTGCAACAGTTTACAAAACCAACAGTTTGGCTGGGTCGTCTAAAATGCTACCAGGCGTTCAACAACTATAGGACAATTTCTGGACTTTCCCCCCGCTCTGTTCAGCAACATGCCAAGTGTAAATATGTGTGTGTATCAAATTGTGCAAGAGTAACCTAAAACTGCAGAAGACATGCAAGCAGACATCAGTGGTTTTACTGAAGCCTTAATGTCTTTCAGCTTCAGGTGGGGGGTCGGGACAGCGTGGGCTCTCTGTCGTCCAAACCTCAGTCCTGGGTCCAGAAACACTGAGCTGACTGTCAGGAAAATGCTAATTATAAAGCTTCCTGGCTTTGAATTCTATGCAACTGTAATCCAAATTGTTTGTCTGTTGAAAAGTTACCCAATGAGGTTGTTTTTTTGGTTAAAGATCAGTGGCCAATAGGGTTTCCAGTGGCGAAAAGCAAGGGCTTGTGCAATGATGACAATAACTATAACACAACGGCAGGTGGAGATGCTCTTTCAACACTGGCATACTGTATTGCACACATATATACACTATACCAGACAGAAACACACACAGAATAGCCTAGCTTTGCAGCAGGATCCCGCCAAGCAAATAAATAAGCTATTAATTAGGGAAGGAAAATGTGATTGGCCACTGACTGGCGGTGCTATGATTTATTGCACGTGTCACCGTCATCTCAAAGTGACTTTTACTCTGGGTTGGTGAGACAGGTCCAAATAGAGACTGGCCTATGTTGAGACGGATAGATTTTCCACTACACAGGGAGAGGTAAAATTGTCCATTTGTTCTGTATCTACCCTGCTGAATGCTGACATGTCAATATGTCTTATGGAAAAGAGAAAACACCGAAGCGAGGGTAATTAGAAAGTGTGTGTAAGAGTGTGTCTGGGCACACAAACTTCTCTCTCTGGCCCATATGACCTCAAACATAAACAAATCCAGTCGTGGCTTGATGAAAGTGCAGCCACCTGCAGAAATCTTCCACCAAGAGCTGTCCAGACCCTCATTAGGGGTGTGCGTAAATGTGTGTGTTTGTGTATGTGCGAATGTGTGTATCCCACCGAGTGTGGTGTGTGCTTTCACACTAGGCGGGAGGGAAAGCCCCACCATTATTAGTGTTTCATAGCACAGCTTTTGTTATTGGACAGAGTCAGGAGTTTTTCAACACCGCTTTAGCACCATTCGTATTGACACACCATGATGACCAAGCAGACAAAAGAAAACACGACTTGGGGAGAGACACTCAGTGAGTGGACTGCCTCATTGTTTTTACAAGACCTGTCACAGCCTAAAACACATGACGGAGCGAAATCCCGCTCAGTTTATTTCCACAACTCATTTAACATGAAAAAACAGCAGAAATGCCCCAAGAGGGGCCCGTAAAGCATATGTGTGGATTTGAATTTACAGCTCAAGTCAAACCTTCATAGAATGACTATGGCCAAGCAAGTAGCCATAGCAACAAGAGGAGGACGTTACAAAGCTTGCTCATCATCATCCTCGGGCGCGAGGAGAAGAAGAGGGCCCCACTTGGACGTTTGCGCCGTAGGAAAATTTTAGCATTCTGTTGCCAAAAACAATTCTCCTCAACTCTGGATAATATGAGGCAATACAGCAACATGGCCCAATGGATGGCTGCGGATGTCACAAAGCCACAAGTTTCCAAAAAGAACCAGCAGCAAACAAACCTCAGGGCTTTTTGAACCAGGACTCTGACTGACAACCCATTGGCTGCAAGAGCCACACCAAGAAAGCCACAAATTGAAAGTTTTGCTACGCATTTATTGGGAACTTTTGCAGCCTCTTGGCACGCTGACAGGATTTCATTGTGGTGGCAATGTCCTGGATGGGTTATTGATCTTTTTGACGTATAGATGGGAAAGGAAGTGGTGTTTCACTGTGGGTCGTGTTGAATAATAAACTGCAGAGAAAGTGTATTTGTGTCAGAGAGCAAGAAAAGAAGAAAAAAAGAAAGAAAAATGAAAGGGGAGGCTCTGTTTCTCATTGCTTGAGCCTTTAAAATAAGAGCTAACCATTATGTCAAACATGATCTCAACAAATGGATCTGACTCCTCCGACTCCCAGATACTGGCAAATCTGATCGGAACACTTCACAATCAATGAAACAGCATGACTGCTCCAAAAAAGGAAGAAAAAGAAGTGGGGATACATCAAGTCTCCAGTGTTTTTCTCACAGGTCTCTTGCTATCATCTGAACTCCCTGATAACAAACCTTTTACACGTTCCTGCCAGAATCTGTTAGAGACTGTTTGACTAAGGATACACGTCTGATTCACTCTGCTTTATAGCATTAAGTCATACGCTGCCTGGTTGTAGTTCCAAGTCCTCTCCCTAGCCTGTCCTTTAAAAGGGTGTAAAATGGGGCTATTTCGGGACTTCCCAGAGATAGGGGCCTTGACAGCTGACCCAAAACAAGACCAGAGCTATGATTTCTTAAAAACATGCCTCAACAATGAGGTTGCCCACAGAGCTTAAGTAGGGAGGTGGGGAGACTAAGGCAGGAGAGGAGGAAACAGGGCACAAAGTTGCACTGCTAAATACCAGGAAACCGGGCATCCATCAGATAAAATATATTCATGATGACTTTAATAAGCAGGAGACTTGAGGTGCTTTGGCCAAAGCAAACACCAAGGGGAGTGCTGATAGGAAACTTTCTCTCTTTTGCTCCCTCTCTTTCTCTGTCTTAGTTGATAGAGAAGGTAATTATGAATATAATCGCTGTTTGGCTCCTTATCTCCATCTCCACTTTGCTGTGAAGCTTAATGTGAGAAAATGATACAGTTCATTAGTAAAAGAAAAAGAAAAAGCTGAGGCCAGAGGAATGCAAGAGATGCCATTGTCTGAAAGAAAGAGGAGAGATCAGATTAGCTTGACACTTATCACACCACGCTAAAGCTAACACTGTTACCCAACCCTACATCCAGATGGGTCTATGCAGGGTGCGGCCTGTGACGGAACTGAGAACTGTTGGTGAGATAGAGCTTAGCGCACAAAGGTTAGATTTGGAAGGCAAACACTCAGAACTATTGTGCGACTCTGGAAAGTCACGGCCACTTGTCAAATACAAACGGCTGATATTTACAGAACGAGCGTTGACCCCGTATGTCCTAAGAGTCTTTGTTTGATTTATGAAGAAAATACCATAGTGAGATATCCTGGCAGGGTTCGCATTGACTCGGGACAGGCTTGTCTCATCATTTCAATGTCTTGTATGATTCACAGGTCTTGCATAGACATGTGCGATCGGTGCCACACATTATGGTACAAATGGGCAGATTATTTGTATTCATACATCTTGCAGCGTTTGAACCCGGTTCTCTGTAAAGAAAGTGATGTGACAAGGTGAGGTTTGCACGAAGTCAGCAAACAAACCTTGGGAAAGAAGCTCACTTTCATGAAAAAGGAGTGAGAGGAATCCAGAGGGAGGTAGAGGGAGGAGGAAGAGAGCTGGATTCTGCAAATGTATTAAAAAGGGTCATATTTTCATGGGGGCCTTGTATGACCATCCATCACCTGGCATCCAAGGCCCCTTATCCTTTTAAGGCCGTTGACTCTGAACTTGATATCGACAGAGCCATACAGATAAATTATCTGCTTGGCCTTCGCTTTATTGATAAGTCATTTGGGCAGATGATCAGTAATAATCATAAGTGAATAAGGGTGTGCCGATAGATCTCCTGCTAGCAGATGTTGTGACAGCCGCAGGATTGAGGCCCAATAAATAACCCTTCCTTTTGGCCTAAGAGGATTGCCTACACAGCATCGGCAGCTGCCGCCGCATGCCTTTCGGATAATGATATATCACGTCCTCCCTCTTCATTTTGATAAAGGTTGCAGTTTATCGACAGCAGGGAGAAAAATAATATCGCCTTATGTCTAATGACCTCCTATTCTTCCCATGACACATATTGCCTCTGAGTAAGCAGGGGCTTATGGGAGTAAGATTTAGGGTCTTGACTTGAGGGCATATAGATCGAATCAAAGGTCACGCCACGGATACTTTTCATTTCACATACTTCAGCTGAGCGAGATGCCTGCGCAGCCTCTGCATATATGAATGTTTACATTTATGCACTACATAAATCTGATATTGGCTTTTCAGCTCAGCAATGTCATATGTTTCATATCTCCATTTCCCCTTGCAAACTGAATTTGTGTATTTAGAAACATACACCAGACCACACTGTCTGTCCCTCTGTCTAGTGCCAATAAGAATCCCTAATTCAAACCAGGAATTCCTTTAGGTAGGTAGAAAAGGACGCGGAAACACAGAGAGGGGGGATCTCTCATCGCATCGGGGCTTTTCTGGACAGCAGCCACTGAGATATTGTCACGTGACGACGGATAACTGGCGAGTAAATTGCATATCGTTTATCGGGGTCCGGCTAAATATTTACACTGTTTGCATATTTCAACATAAACAGAGGGGTTTTGGTAGCTTTTCATTCCGCTACTCTCCCTCTTTCTTCAAATCCAATATATGTACAAAGAGGACAAGCTGGCTCAAACAAGAAGACTGAATATGGACAGACAGCAAGACGGAGAGGAATTAGGAGAAAGCAAAATATATTTTGGGAAAGCTGGTATCTGTGCTTGAGTGTGTTAGTCGGTCAGGCATCCCTCTGCAAAGCCATCCTGTGGCTTTTCTGCAGTTTTGACCGCACACACATACACACACATATACTAGGAGTTTGGGCGCGGGCCCAAACATAGAAGTGAAAAGTCTCTAGTGACTTGGAGGCTAAGTGCATGTATATATGGGTCAGTGCTTGGGACAAGCAGGGGCTTTCTTTAGGGCTCCGAAGGGTTTATACCAAGGTCAAGCCCTACACACGATGATGATGATGATGCTTGAGAAGGCCGAAGCCATGCCGAGTGACTCGCTGATGAGATTTCTCCAGCAGATAAATAAACAAGGCCTTACCATGGATTTCCTGCTCTGGGGTATGAGTGTGTTTGTATGCAACAGGGCACTTTGGAGATATGAGTTTGATCTGAGACGAATTATACACATTATACACACAACCATTATATATTAACAGTAGTAACAGTTATCGACTATCAAACACCTCCCACAGCTCCTCTGTCCTCTGTAGAGTCTATGCACTTAGTTCTTTAGCCTGTCTTAACTCTTTCAATGGTCTTTTTGTATCGGTATGGCCTCGTGTTTACAAGGAAGACTTAGAGCTTAGCGTGTCAGGTCATCAGTAGGACAGAGGTGAATGGCGTGGCGTGTGCTGAGGAAAGAGCAAACAGATCCCAATGTTTATAAGACACTCTTTGTTAGGTAGGTAGTCTGTTTTTGGTTGCTTTTATTGCACCATAACACTTTAACGCACACTCTTTCCCAAATGTTTTATTAACCACAACAAACATGTAACTAAGATGACTGAGACATACTAAACACTGCATCTGGTAAACATGACACTGTCCTTTCTTTTACTTGAACTGTATGAATACAGAGTGTGTTTCTGCATAATGTGATTATTTTGGCGTCCGACAATGTCATCAACAAGCAGAGTTAAAAACTTCAATCGAAAAAACTCAAGTACCACTAACTGAAGCACGTACACCATATAAATACCAACAATAATAATGACTGACTAATAGCTGTAATGGCAGCGATTAGCATGTGTATTATTCTGAGTATGATGTGGAGATAAAACACAAAAAAGCGTTTATGTTTCACAAATGGACTGTAACTAGTGCCCTGTTTATTCTTGTGATTTCTTTTGGTGGCCAATCAGATTACTTGCACGGTGGAAACATATAAAGACCAGAGCAGTTAAGCCGGCTGCTACTGCCAAAAGATACTGTCTGGACATACTGGCCTCAAATGGTTTCTTTCACTTTGGTGGCCAGTGAGGAACACATTTTGCATGGCTTTTATGCAAAGGAAAAATGCATTTAATGGTCCCTAAATCATGATGACTGGTTATTTTCAGATTCAGTTTTTCCACCAGCCATTAAAAAAGTGCAACACTGTAGTCTAAACCGAAAATAAAACAGAATGTGATCATGTGCTAATCCTTTTTGACATATATTTAATTTATATTAGCGGGAAGACAATATATCATATTGATACACTTTTGTTTTTTGTGAATATACACTGAATTTTGAATTTGCTGCATTCTGTTATTTTACACAGCGTCCAAACTTCTTTGGAATCAGGGTTGTAATACATTCTTAATAATGTCATGGAAGTATAGATGTATAACAGATGAATTATGAAGAATACAAAGACTACAATATTGTTGTAGATTGCCAACCTCAACAACCAAAACAAAATGACACACTCTTACAGGAAAATGCACTTATTCGAAGCGCAGCAACAATTCAAAACACCAAAGTAATATTGAGAAACTTCCGCCAAGGCCAATGGTGCATTCACATGCTCCCTGGATGGTTTTATTACAAAAAGCTCAGACAAATGGATCAGCTAAGCCATGAAATAGGATTGGAACACACATTTTTCAGATTATTCTTACACCATTTGAATGCAGCACAATGCTAACAAAAAGTGAAAAATAAAATTAATATCCGCTCTGTGATTCGCATCCATTCCAAAATGTATTGGGTTCTTCCTCGGCTTCCTCATGCTACACCTGGAGTGTGAAGATAATCCATGGCAGCTCAATATGTCTGCAGGTTTTTGTTCCAACCAAGCAAGAGCACACCTGATAGAGAGTTCAAGCGATTGTAAGAATTGAGTCAGGTGTGTGTCTGCTTGGTTGGAAGGAAAACCTGCAGCCATAGCGGCCAATTCATGGATCAGTTTGACCCTCCATTGCTGCAAACTTCCAACAAGTTTCAAGAAAACGGGGATTGTAATTTTTCTGTAAATCTGCTGACAGACAGACTATCCACACTGAAAACCTTGTTGGAGGTAATTATTGATCGAACCCATTGTGCAAATGAATCCTCCACCATTCTGCTCTCATTGATTCACCCAGTATAACATTTGTTGCTGCACAGCAACCTCTTTGGGGCTCTCATGCTCTGTGTCCATTTTATTCTTTCCAACCCTCCCTCTGTCTTTCTGTACACACACTCTATTTATCCTGGCTCTCAAGAGATAGCAACATTTATCACCACGAGAGCTGTCTCCAAGTCCACAGGATCAACCCATCACCTCCACAATAAATGTCAAGCTGTCATGATTTATGCAGCTAATGAAATTGATTAGACGGCTACAATGTCCCAGAACATTGTAATTGCGTGATTCACTACTGTCCTGTTTACTCAACTCAACTCAACATCAACATCTGTGTGTCTAGGATGAAACCAGCACTGGGTGGTAAACACAATTTAGCAGACATCTTGTCAGCTACCGTGACAATGATACAGTAACATCTTTGGAGCCTGTCATCACTCTTTATGGTTTGGCCTTGAGGACTCTTCGGAGAAGATATAACGGAGTGGAGATAATGTAGCAGTTTCACTCCCTTGTACAAAGGCCATTGTCTGATGTTTTGGCCATCAAAACCCAAGATGAGTTGAAGTGTCACTGACTTTGATAATTTCAGGGATGGTCTCAGACTTCAAAAGACTGTGTAATGATGATGGTGGCAATGATGTTGCAAAAGCGATGATATGATGCTGCTGGCTGTCCTGAGGCACTGAATGGAAAAACAGTGGACTTTGTGGTGCAAGACACTGCCAAGTAGAATCTGAATGTCTGACAGACACCTCATGTCATTCCAAAGTTCAATCTCTCGGATGACACATAAACCTAGATCTGTTACCCCAATATTGTAGATTACAACTTTGAGCACTCCATCACACCTTTCTGCCAACTGTTCTATACTTTTATCAAAGACTAAATTCACCTCTAATATGCAGGATAATGCAAATATCCATTCAGTTGAACTTCGGGCTCATCACAAATGAGTTTATAGCCGGGCCATATAAGGTGAAGGCTCTTTACAACCCTCACAGTTAGAAGCAGACTATCTCTGTCACTAAGATTGATGTTCCCCGGCTTATCGAGTGCTTCCGTTATCAGCAAAAACCTTCAGCAATGGATACTAAGTCCCATTCGCACACCTCAGACTTGAGACTCATCAAACTTCACAGCTCTTTATCATGGTCATCACCAACCATTAAAACCTCTTATCATTATTATCTTCATTGGTGTCAGTGATAGCAGTTTCATTTTTTTAATGTAGAGCTATCGGCACCATCCTGGCTGTTAGAATAACAACGGTATGATGTGTACAGATAGGATGCTCCGCCGTGGTCTCTGAACCCTGGTTTATAGCTGTCTGTCTGTCTGGCCAGTTCATGGGATGATGACAGATGACTTTATTGGGGGAGTTGCATGGTCACCACTTGGAGCCGGGACTTTCCATTAGTCATCTAACTAGAGCAATCAGCATGGAAAACGTTTGCGAACACCCTCTCGACCCCTTTTTTTTGTTGTTGTGTTTTTATCTGCAAAGCCAGAAAGTACGCTATCCTTCACCCACGCCTATAGTCTATTTAAATAACACAAAAAATGACAAAAACAAACTAAGAGCAGAGAAGAAACTGATTTTGGAGCCGTTCACTCATTAAATTTCTTCTTATTTTGGCCCCTGCGGTTGTAATAAATGACTTAGGGAGAGAGTTATTGGACAAAGGAGGAGGGAGGGCGAGGGGCGAGCTTGGTGAGAGGAAACTTATCTGTCCTTGGGCTGTGGGACAGAACACAGTGCCGGCTTTATTCAGCGTCTCGGCCCTGTCGTTAAGGAACGATGACACACTCCTCCAGGCCCACATTAATCTTTAACAGTGTGATTTCTAAAATAACACCAGTGTTTTCCCTAAGGCACGTGGGGAGAGAAGGCCCTGTTCAGTCCTGCCGAGGTCCATCAAGCTTTTCCTTTTTTTTCTTTTTTCGCCTCACACTGTTAACATTGGAGAGCAGAGAACAGGGGGAAGGGGTTGGAAAACTAAAATGATGGACAAGAGTTTTGAAGTGAGAGAAAAGAAGAGGCAGAAAGTATGTGGAGCATTAAGTGGAGCCGGAGTAGATTTGGTGCAACGTCACCACATGTTAAAAGCCCTTGACCTCACTTACTCACCCTGACGGTGGCAGCTCCAGTGGCTCCCTCGCGCCACACATTACTGTTGTTAACAGTGTTATCACAGGGCTGCCCTGGGCAAGATAAAGACTGTGGCCGCTGATGGTCCTTAAGTGAATGAGGGACTGGCTGCAGACACATAGACAGAGGGGGAGTGTCAGTCAGCCTGCCTCTGGTTAATGACAGTGGAGAGATAGAAGCTGAAACAACATTTTGTGGGGAACTGTGTGTGTTTAACAGCAGGCTGCTGGGAAAGTCAGAACCGGAGAAAAAGGACAGTGCCACTAATGTTGTTTGGGTTTTGGAGGCCAGACAGGAATCTCTTTCCCCTCTCCCTATCAGGGCCGAGGGAGGTACCTTGGCTAGTAGTCGTGACCATTACGCAGCATGATAGTGCTGCAGCTTTGAGGTTTCCCATCAGGACAAGCAGGAGACCTCATATGGAACAAAGAAAAAGATGGAAGATGTAGTGAGCTGAGTCTGACAGATAACCAAAGCCAAAACCACTAACTCATGAAGCCAACGGAGTCTTTCATACATCTCATCTCATCTCATCTCATCTCATCTCTCTTGCTTTATCTCGTCTCACCCGCTGTTTAGATACACTATATATTGCTTCACAGCATTCCCAATTCACTAGATGCAGGAGTGACAGGAGTGCTCTCTTTATAAGACTTTTTAAGACTTTTTTGAGGCTGTTAAGCTGTCGGATAGGCTTATCCTTTCTGTAGCGTTCAATAACTTCCATGTGTGTTTCATTTCTCATCTACTCCCTCTTTCCTCTGTCTCCTTTCCACTGAGCGCACCATACAGTGTACAGAAGGTCGGGCCAAGGCTAACATGTATCTATAATGTGTTCGTCTCAGGAAGCCCCCTGAGGAGCGGAGCGCGGCTCTGGCTCCTTGGCACAGCGGACAATGTGGGTGTTGTGTGGAGGAGCTGGCTGGCTGTACACTCACAGACGAGTCAATCTGGGGCCACTGCTGAACTGCTGCCTGTCCTGCCGCTCTAGTGCCTCAATAAGACCCCTCTTCACTGATTTTTCCTTTTTTTTTAAAGTGCTTCCCTTATTTGTTTTGCATTCATTTTTCAAAAAATGACTTTTTCTTCTACTCTCCATGCTGGATTTGATCTGTTCTCACCCCTCACACTCCGTACAGCATGCTTTCTTTTATAGGCCTGTAAGTGTGTGTGTGTGTGTGCCTACATGAGAGTACTCCTTTTCACAGTGCTGACACCCGGCAGATTGAGACATCAGGCGCCTGCTCTCTGTGGTAAATTAGCCATTCTTCTCAGGGGCTAATTGGAAATCTAAATGTTTTGCAGGGGGAGAGAAGAGCTGTGAAGGAATGTGGTCTGCCTGGGAGCGGAAAATCAGATTAGAGATTTTTTTTTTCCAATATTTCTATTCAATTATATTATATTTGATCTGAATTTACTCTGATCATCGCTATGTTGAGGGAAATTGCATAGAACAAAACACATTTAGTGAATAGTGGAAAGTGGAATGCAGTGAACAATGTTTATCAAGAAGCCTTTGTGGAGACGTATTCCCATCCTGAAATCCTTGCCACTTTTAATGAGCAAACACTCAAAGCTCTGAATTAGAGGCAAATACATTTCCATGCATAATGACCCAAGCACAAAAAAGAAAAAAAGGCATTAATTACAGTGCCTCCATCTACATAATTCAGAATAAAATATGAAACAAAAAATGCCACTAACACTAATTGACTAATTCATCACAGGACCTTGTTGGTAAATGTTCTTCCCTGCTTGAGTAGTTTCAGCAAAATGAAAACATTTGCATAAAGTTAAGGTTTGAGGCCCGAGAGTAACCACTAAAAAGTGAGACAAAATATTGTGAAACAATGAAGCATTTCTTGGTGTAATAGTTATGAACATCACTGTTCTAATCATTCAGTTATGGGTTAAGCTAAAAAAAATAAATAGGTGGATCTCTTTTTAAGGAAAATAGCGACTTTCTTGGGATTAATGCCATAAAATATAAAACATGTTGCTGTTGCACAGATGCAACATGTGACACAAAGAATGTATATTATATCTTCATTTAATAAGTCTGTTTGATAAATGGTTCAAAATTGGGAAGAAAAATAATTAGGTGATGTCTTAAAATATTTTTTTTCGGTTCATTTATACACAATTCGTCAAACTGACTATACAGTTGGAAAGTAGTTAAATAATAAAAAATCATTGTATCAAATAAAACCAAAACATTAAACACAGTATTCCGAAAAAAAAAAAAAGCTGGGGCTTGTTGTGTCTGCCCTTAATACTTACTATAACAAAGAATTACTCTAACTTTACCCTAAACAGCAACTAATAATGGAAACACAGCTTTGCAATGCTAAATTTCCTGGCGAGCATCATCCTCAAAGTATCTTGACAAGTCAAAATGGTGTGACTTTGTTCTCTTAAAGTAGACGGTCCTGTGAATGTGGCCAGAGGCTGGCCCGTGCACAGTTATGGGCGGTACTCCCCGTTGTCGGGGGTGAGTTTGAGGTGCTGGGAAAAAGGGCTGTGCATTCACAGTAAATGAAGCCTTGTGAGTAACCGTGGAGAGTGCTTCTTAACTGATGAGTCCAGAGACAACTTCCCAGATCTTCTCTGCCACATGGAGACACCCACAATGCTAAAGACCTACTCCCATCTTTAGAGCAAACCACAGAAAGCCATTGAATGGCTTAGTTTTACCCTCAGCCATGAAAACAAATCTAAACACTGTGAATTGAGTTTTGTCTCATTCTTCTTAATTGGCAGCAGCAGGTTTTTGCCTCTTTTTCTTCTCCGTTCAATATGAATAAATGCGACAAGCTTCTGATCCCGGCTTTTCAGCCTATGACTGTTTATTTATCTATTTCAACTACACCCGAGGGAACAAAAGGCATGCAGAATGGCCACTGACAGCCATGTCGAATATCTCTTTCTGCCAAATCTGGCTGTTTTCTCTCGCTGCTGTCACTTGATGTCTTTATGCAAGGCTGAGAGTTCACCATGATGAAAAGGGCGGGGGCGAGCTGAGTGAGTGACCCCCACAGGAGGGGAGTATTAAAAGTAAAAAAGAGAGCGAGAGCAAGGGATGGATGAACCAGAAGGCGGGAGAAAAGTAGAAGGGGGAGAAGGGGCACCCCTGCCGGGTCCCAGGCATCTCGGCTGGCAGTCCCCATCTTGGCTTCAGACGGCTTTTGTCAAAGAGGGGAAAAGAGGGTCTCTTCTTCACTTGGGCATGGGACAATAGACGTTTTGTCAGTCAGGGAGGGGGTGTCGGTGGGAGAGTATGGAGAGATGCTGAAAGAGGAATAAAGCCAAGGACCCATCTTCACAAGGGGTGGGGTGGCGGCGGCGGTGGGCAGCCCTTTGGGACTGGGCAGATGTTGAAATGAGGATGATTTATTAGCCTTAGTGTCCTTGGTGGCACTTGGCCACCATCCCAGAATTAGGAGTGAGAGAGTGGCTGAGAGTAAGAGACATGGGGAACAGGAGGAGGAGGAGGAGTGGGGGGAGGAGGAGGGCAGCTATGTATCAGAGACATCTTAATACCTTCTATGGGCATGGGGCGCTTCTTGCTCTCCGACCGTCATGGTATTTTTGCCCAATTCTCTCGTAGAAAAATAACTTGGTTGGGAGTCATCTGCATCACTGAGCTGGACCTTGTCACCCAGCATTACCCTCGCCCTCCAACACGACCTCCCCAATAGACCCAAACACACCACCGCCATCGCCGCCGTCCCTCCCCTGCTTATATAAAACAACAAATTACCAAATTAACATTCCCAACAGCCCTTACTCTCCCTTCACAGTTCCGGGCAGAGACACTCTGAAACTTGCCAGAAAACAAGTGTAAAAGAGAAAGCGTTCTGTGGGTGTATGTGGCTGTTTGTGTGTATTATGCATGTTTTGCATGCGTGTGTGGTCAGAGAGATCTCCACTCTGTTGCTAAAAAAAGGAAAATTAAACGAAAGAAGTTAAAAAAGTGCGTCTCTGCAGATCCCTGCAGCCTTAGCCCTGCACTGTGCTGTGCTGTAATAGGGAGGTGTCACATGTTTTAAGTCGCAGCGTGTCATCCTGTCATGCCACCCATGAAGACCCATGAGCCAAGTTATGTGTGTGTGTCAGAAGCTACTGGACCTAAAGTGAGAAGGAAGAGGACGCATTCCTCGGTGCAAACCTTCCCGAACAGTTTTACTTTTTTTTTTTTACCGCATGAGTGCCCCTTTCCGTCCCCACAGCACATCTCTCCCTCGTCTCTAATCCAAACTCTGCCCCCGCCCACTCCCTTCACACATACACACACATTTTCTCCCGAACTTGACCTCCCAATTTCTCTCACTGCTTCCTGAGGTCCTCTCTGTCTTTTCCTCTCTCCTCCTCCCAGCAACATTTAATCTTGCGACTTGTTTGTCCACCCTGATTCCCAGCCCCTCTGCTGACAAACTGTAGGAGGGTTACTTAAAGTAGTAAAGGAAAGTTTGGACAGCTTTCATCAAGCGCACCCAGGGGGAAGATTGATTGGCAAAGTAATTTACTGCCCAGTGTCCATTCTGCACTCCTCGTTCTCCACCTCTCTCCCTGCCCTTCTCCTGATCCGTCTATCCGTCCATTCCTTCGTCTTTACAAATCCATACCTGCTGCCTGGAGGTAAAGGTCTCAGCTGGAGTGACAGTGAGTGTGTGTGTGTGTGTGTGTGTGTGTGTGTGTGTTTATGACAAGGTCTGCAGGTCTGCATGTAAGGTTGAGAGGTTGGAGTCTCGGTAACCACTGGCACAGATGAAAAAGACTGATTGTCTTTGGGTTGACGAGGAGATTGGCTAGACGGCTTTGGCAGTGTGTGTATGTGGCGTGCGCGTGCATGTGTGTATGTGCACATGCGTAGACAACGGTTGTGTGACTTTGGAGGTCTTGGGGGGACAAGAGCTTTTGACATGAATGAGAGGGAGGGTCATCTATCATCTAAAGAGAGGGGTTGAGGAGGGGTTGGAGGAAAAAGCAAGAGAAAGGAGAGAAGAGGTTGCGGGGTCAAGTCTCCATCACTCTCACTGTCTTCTGTTCTCTCACTGTCAACCTCATGTCGACTGACCACTCAGCAGACTCCACTTCAGCCCAGCTATGGTTCTGTTCTCCCTCGAAACCCCCCACCCCCCTCCCACAGGGCCCCCGGAAACTTTTGTTCCGTTCATTAGTACAACAAATACATACAGATGCTTGGGGAAGGAGGACGCAGAGAGAGAAAGGATTTCTGAGCACATGCTCCCCCCCAAAACAACTGCTGATTTGGAGACAATCCGCTTCTTTGTAAACAAACGGCATGCCGAGGAGCTCATGCGAGAAGTGGTCTCATTATTCAATGTAAACTTGGACAGTTAAGTGTTTAAACAGGGTATTAGTGATAGGATGGTCTGTGATTTGCTTTTCTTATTTTCAGGTTGATAGTGGAAATGCAGGATGGAAAAAAAAGAGTAAATGCTGCATGTGACAATGAAACGGACACCCAGGAGTGAAGGTAAACTGATAAGTGCCCATGGGACGTCTGCTGAACTGCTGAAGGTGCTGATTTTAAGGTTTGTGTGTGTATGTGAGTGTCTTACACGCATGAATATCATGTCTGAGAATGAGAAAGTCAGCATCACCTCACCTTAATCAAGTTCAATTTCATCTAAGCAAAGCCCCGCCTCTCCCTTTCTCCGCCTATATAGCTACAGTACGTTCGGGTTAATGACTTTTGCCTCTGCGATGTCCATCAAAATTTCCACATCAGCAAAAAAATGGCCATAAAACATCTATTTGCCTGCTTTGCCAGGGCGTTATGAAATGATTTCTTTCCCATGGAGACACATCTCGATCGGAAGAGAGACAGCCGACTTTTACCAGAGGTTAATGACGAACATGGGACAATCGCTGTGTGTGTGGGAGTAGTGATGAATGGAGAGAAGCGGGGAAGATGGGTCTGGGGGCACAAAGACTGGCATACATGTCCCTCCGCCCCCCCACGACTGCTCCATCCAAACTTTTTTTTACTACTCAATAGCCTGTTTTTTTCCTGTGTGTCCCATGAATTATGTAAACGACTATGGAATCCCTTTCTTCGTCAAAGCCGGAGGAAGAGAGGAAGAAAAGATAGAAGTTACAGAAATGCCTCCTCCTTTTTTCTCTTCCTTACGCTGCCTCTGAACAACCTTTCATGTTGGAAGTGTGGGCCTGGGTTTGGGGATCTGCGGCCATGTGAAAGGATGGTGGTGGCCGCTGAGTTGGTGGAGGGGGAGGGTCAGGGCACAATGACATATACGAGGAACCGAGGAGGCAGGCAGGGAAAGAATGCCGGCCTTGTTGTTGGACGGCTTGACATTGATTAATGAGAGAGAGAAAGACAGAGAGAGAGAGAGAAAATAAGAAGAGAGGGGTGGCATTGGTGTAGTAGGCCAGACATGTGGGGGGGGGGGGACTCTCGTAGGGGTGAGGGACTCCGGAAGAGCCCCGGGCTGCACTGCTGATCAGGAACAGTGTAACACCACCCATCACAAAATGTGTGTTGGTGTGTGTGTGTGTGTGTGTGTGTGTGTGTGTGTGTGGTGATACCCTGACTTTATAGCCTGAGGGATTGTCTGTCTTTTCTCATACACACAAAACACATGTAGTCACACACAATTCAACGTAGGTCACATCAATCCTCATCCATCACAGGGCTCCTAAAAGACTGCCATCATCATCATCATCATCATTAGAAGTCGCTTTGTTGTCACACACATTTAAGAAGCTCAGCTGCTCCATGGAAAGACAAAACAGCAGTAGTCTGAACTCTACAGCGCATGGAACTTGTTGCTGAAGTTTATAATTGATTTATGTTAAATAATATTTCATACTTGCTGTGAAACACCTGCTATGGATAGCTGAACTCTGAAATGTAAATAAAAACTCTCTTGTATAACTCATACACTGAAACATGAAGCTTACCAAGTATTTCCTTCTTATATCTAGCAATAGTATCTTAATTATATTGATTTGAGTATAATTTACCTACTGACCACAGCTTTATGTGCTTATTTAATTATTAGTATTATTATGTGCTTATTTGATTATCTTATTGTTTCAAGACTTCTTTTTAGAATTGACATTGTGAGCTTGTTCATGCTTTTCAAGCTATTCAACTGTTGAATATGGTCAGTTGTTAACTAAAATATTGGTTCCAATTGAGAGTTTTAGTTGCATGTAGTATATATATATAGTAGCATGTAGTTGAATGCTATTTCAAAAACGTGCTCGTTTCAAGTATTGCCGGCCTATTTTAATGTTACTACAGTTGGACTATTCAAGCCACAATTGCTCAAAATAAGTATATTTGGACGTATTATTTCAAGATATAATTGTTTTTTTCAGTGCCTAGATATTTTTTACTTATTTAAAGAATTCTTACAAAGAAAAATTTACCTACTGCATTGGCAGATAATTTTACTTGTTTCGAGGATGTATTTGCTCAATTCTAGTTATTTATTTCTTGTTTTTTGTCAGTTGGTTTTTGCAGTGTAGACTCGCATTTGAGGAGCAGTGTGGATATGACTGGAAAGACAAGACTCTTTTTGATTAAATTAGCTGAATTATATTCATGTGTTATGATGCTTTTGTCAAAAATGGTAATTTTGCACCAAATCTGCGTAACAAATGGTATTAAAAACAACTACTGTTGACCTGCTATCACACTGAAGATCCCCTGTCTGTCTAAAAAGTCAAAAGAGGGGTGGAGCAGAAGAGGTTCAAATGGATTTTTAGAAAATTGGTATCAGAAAAGTTTGGTTAAGGAACGAGTATTAAATCAAGGTATTTTTAATGGTGTCAAAATAGTTTGAACAATACTGATGAGCAAAAAGTTTCAATGGACATTTTGGGACTTGTTTCCACAGGCAAATTGTAAGGGAAGTTATTTCAAGCTGACCACAGGAAGGACGTTAAAAGTAGCAAAACTACACTACTTTTTGTGCTCTTTGTAGAGTACCATAACTCTTCTAAAATTATGGAAATCTAATTTTAACTCCAATATTTCCAACCTTCCAAAGGTGAATCCCCTTCTATTTGGTGTCTATGCTGACCAAGCACTGTTGACCTTTTCTACACCAGGAGCTACTCCAGGCTGCCTCCGTCTCCAGCCAAGAGGGATTTCAAAGCCTCTCCTGGATGTCCCAGGATCCTTTGTCTCCCCTCTCATCTATAGGTAAGCACAGTGTGCACCCCCTCCCCACCACCAGCCTCTTCAAAACTCTGCACAATAGCCAGATTTCCTCCCAATTTGCTGGTAGAGAATAGGAGGCTCAGGAACTCCTTTCACTAGCTTTGAATGGTGGGCCTAATTCAGACTCAATCTTTGGGTTTGCCAGGCCTCACCCCAACCTTAGTTGGCCTTACTTTAGAGCTCCTGACTTTGGCTAATGCTAGGGCAATCCCACTGTTGAAGGACTTAGCCTTGTGCACATTTGTGCCTCTTCTGCAAAACATGGCAGCTTGCATTTATACTTTTGTGTGTGCCAACTGATATTTTAAATCTTACTTGCTAAGGGTAAGCCGACGGAGCACATAAGCGCTTTCTCAGTAATGTAATGCTTCACACGCGTACACTCATTTCCATCTGGGAGCTTCCCACTACAAACCACAGGCCTCTACTGTTTGCTATCCCTGACTGGGGAGTGGAACTGGCAACTTTTTCCATCACAGCCTCACTTCTCTAACCTCAAAGTGACCAGTGCTCCTTAGATATATATACGTGGGGAGTGTTTGTGTGTTTTTTATAGACTTTGAATTCACTCGGCTGACCATTTGTTCTACTTGACCTCTCTGCACTCCTCTCTGCCCCAATTATGCACACACACACATCCACTTTGCATATTTGTACTTCTTTTTCTCCTGACACTCTTGAGGTCAGTTCTAATCAACCACCCTTCGGTTGTACACACACATACACACACACCATTCTCACCAGAGTTCCTTAAAGACGCCCACCTTCCAGGTCCAAGGACTGCTATTAAAGCAATCAGGAGCTTTCTAAGCTAGGTCAAGAGCAAGGTGCTCACATGGGGATTCTGATTTGAATTATGCAAAGGGAGGAAAGGAAAAGAAGGAAGGAAATAGAAAGAGAAGGAGAGACACAGAGGGAAAGATGGGAAAGAAAACAAACCAAGCTTTTGTAGTGGCACAGAGGTGAAATCTTGCAAACAAAGGAACAGTAGAAGTGAAAGCAATAAAGATGGTGACTTCTGATGAGACAAAAGGGACTGAAATAGTGAGGAATTTAAAAGATTAGTCTTAAGTCAAAAACCCTGACCTTCGGACCTGATGAAGCATTAGAAAACACGGTGAGGACTGAAATGGTGGGACCACACGCAGTTTTGTGTGTGTGTGTGTGTGTGTGTGTGTGTGTCTGTCTGTGTCTGTGCGATCAGCTTTCCCTGTGGTCCATTCAGTGTCTAGTGGCTCAGGATACTGAGACAAGAGGAGCGAGAGGAGAGAGAATTATCTTGAAATAAGACTGGATCCTGTGTGTGTGTGTGTGTGTGTTTGTCTGTGTGTGTGTGTGTGTGTGTGTGTGTGTGTGTGTGTGTGAGTGAGTGAGTGTGTGCAAAAGAGACACTGAGAGAAAGTCAGTAAGTGAACAGAGACAGTAAACATGGTAACTGGAGCTGATATAGTCGAGAGGAGGGAAACGGGACAGGCAGAATAAGTGTGCCTATTTTGTCTGAACCTGACATTTTATATGTGTGTTTGTGCTTATGTACTGCTTTATGAGCATCCCACAATTAAAATCAATTTAAGTGCAAATAATGACTTCACTCAATAAAAAAAGCAAAGACAAAACAACATTTTTTTCACACCTCTAATGCCGTCTAGCCTTGCAGATAACGTCTGTGTGAGCCTGATTCTGAGATATCCATCATAGAGATTTCTGTCTCTTTACCAATTCAATGGAAGCGAAGGAATTTTGCTTGCACACAGCAGCAACGATACCTTGGTAACATAACAACAAAAATAGAATCAAATCAAATCTTTCAATAAAATTCTTTGGTGGTCAGTTCCAGAGGAGATTAAGACAGTATTTGGGATAGATATACTTTCAAACTCACAATATATTTTACAGAGATTATACTCCAATTATGAATGTAATGACATTCTTAGAGCAGCTTTGTACACTGCACGCCTCACAATATTACAATAATGGTTAGATTAGCAGGAAAATGTATTTGCATTTTGCCATAAGAGAGACTATCACATGTGTTAAAATGTATTCCAGAGGTGTTTGTAAGGCACTGGTCCCCAATAGATATTTACCTTTAAGAGCAATGGTTAACAATTATAAATATGGGGGTAAAGACTATAACAGAATAAATGCGTACAAACCACTTTCCATACACTTGTGTCTGCCGCTTTAGCTCACTTTTTTGGTTGTTTTTCTAGTCCTTTTTTTGTCATTCTACTGTTTGAATTTAATTTTATTACTGTTGAAAATAAAAAATATTGAAAGTGCGAATGCAATCAAACCTAAAATCTTAAACGGAAACCTGTCTAAAAATGTAACCAACTTGTGAAAAAAAATATAAGCCGGTAATTGCCCCGGTGTCCATATATGTCATTGTACGTGTGCCCCTTTGTGAGTGTCCTCTGGCCAAGCCTACCCTGCGGTGAACATAATCATGGCCCTGTCGTCCCCAGGTTAAAGGCTCACTGCTGGGTCCTCTGGCACTAATGCAGTGCCAAACTATAGGGGTCACATTAGCCCCGGCTACTTCAGCATGCATTACAGTAAGAAAGAACTCCACTCTCCATTAAAAGCCACCAGCAGGCTATGATGTGGGCCTACCTGTGATGGCCTAAATGAGTCACTTAATGATAGCCGTGCTGCAGGGAAGGAGTGCTCAGACAAAGAAATACTGATTGGATACTGATTTAGTGCGAGGGTCAGAAGAATATGAGTCAGTATATCATATCAGTTCTGTCACTTTTGTCACTTCAGGAACAGCAGGGGTCCCAGCTTTGAGTGCCTATTATTAGAGATCACATATCTTACATACTTTTTGTTACTTTTTGTCACATTAACACACTGAGCAGCCCGCTGAAACTGGATGTGCTTTTCAATTTTGACCACAACTTCCACAACCTGTCTTTATGGAACAGACTACCATTTATGCATGTACCAAACCTCCAGAGGGACTTACTTCTTATCCAACAATAACAAATGCAATAGTATGTGTGTGTGTATGCGTGTTATTCTTCACGTGTAGAAACCTTTAGAATCTCCATAAGTTTACAACATGTGGTTCCTTTATTTTTTCCCTATTGTCTCTACGTCTGCAAATAACATTTATTGTAAATGGTAAATGGACTGCACTTATATAGTACTTTATCCAAAGTGCTTTACACTACAGACTGCACTGATTCACCCGTTCACACACACATTCATGCTGGACACACTGGTGCCACCTGCCACCATTGGGAGTTCATTCATACACATATGAACGTAGCATCAGGAGCCCTTTGGGGTTCAATATCTTGCCCAAGGCCTAAGACATGTAGGCTGCCATGGTGGGATCCGATCAGTGTGGGACCGTTCTACCAACTGGACCACAGCCGTCCCATATTATAATTATCAGCTAACATGATTGTTAAGTACTTTGTCCGTTAAGGTAGAAGAACACAATACAAGTGCAGTTTCTTTAGTCTACAACATATCAAAAAATATCTTTAGAAAATCCCCCAGGGTATACTGTAAATTTGTCTTTTATTATTATTCCTTTTTATTATTATTCATATAAAACACAGAGAAAAGCCAATCTCAACATTTGAGTGGATGTAATCACGATCCATGATGAGAATTGTGGGTTTTCTATTAATAAACTATTGAATCAGTTGGCTAATCGTTCCAGCACAACTTCACAATGATGGCTTTGCAAGTTGCAAGCTGCTATATCATCATAGTTTACAACTGTTTCGTATCCTTCACTCGATGTCTACTCTGTTTCATATTCCTTCTGTATGTTTGTTTTGAAAAACACAAACCACCTGTGGGTCACTGTAAGATTGCTGGAGCTCTGTTCATCTTTCGTTTCACCTATTTATCCAGCAGACCAGGGAAGAAGGCCCACAACATCTTGTGGAGGACAGAAATCAACTCCTGCGTTCCCCTGGGTCCATCAGCAAGGTCAAGTGCACAGCAAATAGGTTCGGAGCCTCCTTCGGAGTCTGGGGGCATATGGCGGGTAAGCAGCATGATTAATGAGAAATCTGGGCCGATATTAGGGTTAACTGGCTGTTAGCCACTTCTTGTATATGGCGTTTCTTGTCCTTTGCACTACAAGTGTTGACAGCAGAAGTTACTACACAGACTTATAATCTTCGTCACGACTGTGGTAGTATTTTTGCTTTCATATTTCCTTTTTAAACTGTAGTTTCTCCCTCTCTGTGCTTGATCTTTCCCCCCTTTCCTTTCACTGCCTGTATGTATTCCCATGGAAATTGATAAAGTTGAACTCAACTGAATTACATGAATATTAAATATCTGTTTCCCATGTTTATTTATTTGGAATAAGCTGTCAGGCAGCTGAAGTAAAACTTTTTTTTGAGTTTGTAATTTTTATAAATGTTGCTTCATCTCAGCGCACCTTGAGTGAAAAACTGAGCGTAAACATCCACGAAAACTTTCTCAATGGATGTTTGTATCCTCGCTGAGGGGTATGGGAAGAGAAGGTGAGTGTGTCCCAGCAGCGGAGATGAGAAGAGGGTAAGTGAGCCATGTGGAGGAAGCCAGAGGGTGAGTGGTGATCTGTAAGACGATACCCTGCTACCTTCCCTGACCCCCCTGTCGGGCCACTCTGTTACCTGGACAAGATGGGAGGTATTAAGTGGCCTGCTGTCCCGCTAGGTTGAGTTGCTGATCCGCTAGCCAGAGAGGAAAGCCAACCCCTTCTCCCATCTTCACTTCAGTGGGAGCGTTTGTTTTGATTTTTGTCCTCTCTTTCTCACAGACAAACCTGAGAGGCCCAATTTATCTGGGATAGAGTGAGGGGAAATAGGGCGCCTTGCCACTTGAACACTAGAACTTTAAGCCGGCAACGGTTCGGCGACTCTCTCTGCCAATGTCTTCCTTGAGTGTAATGCAACGCTGACATACACAGAACAACAGAGGGCTTTTGATAGGACATTAATGACAAAGTCATAAATAAAACATCATGCCATAATCATGTAATTGTAGAAAATTGGAAGCGAGAAATAAATATTCTGTTTTTGATGGATTTATCAACCGAAAGAGGAAAAAAACTGTGGAATCACTTCCACATTAGATTTTTTTCTTGTAAATTAGAAGACATCTCTAGGTTTCCTGTGAGGAGTCAACAATGTGTGCTGGTGCCCACCCACATCTTAGGCCCCGCAACACAGGGACTGCCGAGAGAACAGGAGGAACAATTTGCTCATTCTCAACCAAGACATGGGGGCTTTGGACACAGGGAAAAAAAGACACCCAATATCCAAAATCCCTCTCTCAGGGCCATCATGTGAAGAATTCCCCCTCTTCTCCTCCTCCTGTGCCCTCCCTCCCTCCCTCCCTCCTTTCCTCTTCTCTTCTCTTCTTTTCTTTTTTAATCAAGCCGTCTGGGGTTGTCAGGTCTTTTGAGACGAGGACTCCCAGCCATGTGAAAAGTTAATCCCTTGTGGGCCTTCTTCTCCGTGGCGCTCATCTCCCTGGGAACACTGGTGGTGGCTTGCAGGCAGGTGGTGGCGGGTGGGGGAGGAGGGATGGATGGAGGGATGAAGGGTGGGATGAACACGGGCCACCCTGACCAACGGATAGAGCGGTGTAGATTCTCTCCAATACTCAATCCCTGACTCTGAAGCCCACACCTGAACCTACTAGAACTGGAACGTCTACCGTCACGTCTCCCCCACCAACACACTACCACCCTGACTCTACACTAACAACACTTTCCTCTACTCTTCTCCACCATCCTACCCCCCTCCACCCACTCTGCATCAATCCCCAACTCCAAGACCTTTTGATGAGGTTCCCTGCCTGACTGGCGTACGGCTGGAACAGAGAGCGGAGAGGATTTGCGGCGTGGAGAGCTCGTCGAGTGGCTTCTGAAGGATGACAGTGGTTCACAATGGTGAGGGTACTCCTGTTGCATTGTGCCCCAAACCTCCCCGGCACAGCATCGACCCCCGCCTCAGCCACTTGGCTTCAACCGTTCCTCTCTAGCCGTTTCAGTGTGTGTCAAAGCAACAATCCCAACAGACTCCTTTTGGGCCTTCTGCCAAGGAATGAAGGACATGATAGATAACAATGGAGGTAAGACGAGGGGTTCAACAGCGCTTTTGTCAGGATTCTCTCAATGAGCCGTTTCAGAGACATCAACATCAAGTACGAGGGAACTCAGACACAAACCGTCTTTTACGTCAAAGAAATCATATTTCTGGTTGGAGGCGGGGAGGTCAGAGATTGTGGCTCACAAAAGAAGGAGAAGGAGACAGAAAAAAGGACACTTGAATGCTTTGCTTGCAGTGCACTTCTTCCTCCTCGGCCTCCCTCTCAGAGCGAAGTGCAATTGGAAATATAGACAGGCTCAGTCAGCCATCTTAATCCCTCTCCCCTGTCCATCTCACGCTCACTCAATCCACCCTGACCCCACACACATACACATGCACACACACTCATTCGCCTTCTCCCTCCCACTTGATGCTCCCCCCACCGCCCCTCCCGCCCTAAGAAAAGAGCTCGAGGCAGAGAGAATCTCTGTTGGAGGGGTGTACAGAGCGAGATTTGGGAGTTTGTAAAGGTCAGCGCGGACTTTGTTCAATCTGAGGGTTTATCTCAGCAACAGCAGGGCAGGACAATGGGGCCGCTCGCCGCGCAACAGAAACCCAAGCTGTGGCAGCTAAATTACTTCACTGATAAGGCCGAATTAGAAGCACTGGGACCCCGGAGGCCAGGAAAAGAGGAGAAGGGAGCAAAAAAGAAAAGAGGGAGAGGAGAAATAGAGAGGAATGGCGCAGAAGATTGAGAGAGGAGGTTATAAAATCAATGAATCACAAAGGAAAAGATTTGAGTGTGTGATCTGGGTATAATTAAAGCACATGGCCTGTATTTTGTCAAGAAAGCACATAATGTCTGATTCACAGACACATCACAGTGCAAGGAAAAACACATCAAAGTCTGCTATCTGTGAGCATTATGTGTTGCATTATATGATGTGCGAGAACAGTGGTGAAGAGATAAAAATAGGAAAATAGGAAAATAGGAAAATAGGAAATGGAAATGGGCATGAAGACAGAGAGTGATGCAGAAGCCTGTCACACATCTACTCTGCAGGAGAGGATTAAAGGTTGGAAAAAAGTAAAGTTTGCACTTGAGTAGTTTCCATTGCCGTCGTGCTACAAGTGTGTGATAGACTGTGAGTTTGCTGTTGTGCTCTTATACTTTACACTTGTATGTTCCTTCTACAGTTGTATTAGAACGTCTCTCCCTCCCTGGATAAACATCACCAGCCACACAACATTAAAAGAAGTGATTCAGAAAGTGGCATTGTGAGCTCTCGGCCAGCAGAGGGGAGCAGGCTTTGTCACCAGAAACACTCACATGACATATGGAGAGGTTCATAATAAACTAGGACATTTTTCCAGCATTTGAGCTCAACTATTAAAAAATAAGAAAGGTGGAAAGAACATCCCAACATAATGGTGACATTTTCTTGGCAAATAACCATAAGTTGATCTGATAGATAAAAGTGCAACACTTATATTATGAGAGGGGCATATGCAATCACAGCCAAACACAATATGACAATGCTTTTGTTCTTTTGTTTGGCATCACTTCATATCACATGGCTCAGGCCTAAGAGTCTCACAGAGTATTTTGAGGATTTTTTTCCTCCACCCTTCTGTGGTACCGGGTGGCATGCTGGGTACCGCTGCGTACCAGCTGCACCAACATCAGCTCACCTCCTCAGTAGAAAGAGTGACACAGAGCAGAATCATATGACGTTTATCGAGGACAGGATGACTGAGGGGCTTGCAGTGCACTGCTCATACTATAAACCCTCCTCTTATGACCCATTTCGAAGTTTAAAATTCTAAAAAAATAAGTAGTTAAGAGTATTTTTTCATAAGAAAAAAATTAAAAATGTAAAATAACATTTAAAATTAAAGTCATGTAAAACTATTGTATTTTATATGTAGGTCTTTCTAATGTACATAAAAAAAAGTTTAAACCTGCATTTTTAAAAAAGAGTGAATTATCCTCATTGAACCATGATCTTTGAAAGGTAAAGAACACTAAACACACTAAATATTAATTGAAATTGTTAGTAATGGAGTTATTAATGAATATAAACAATGTTTATTGGGATTTTTTAGTTTCTGACGCATTTGGATACTTAAACATGCCCTGGGTTATTGCTGTTCCTGAAAAAACAAACATAACAGAAGGGTTAAGAAGATTTTGCAGACCCCTTCTTTTCTTGACACCTGAACTACACGGTCGCCCATAAAGTTTGAATAATTTTGTGTTCAGACACAATCCTCTGTTAATTGTGGTTTAATTTTAATTTTGATATGGTTGGCAGAGATTGATTAATACATATTTGAGAAGATATACACTTTATCTGTCAAGAATAAATCACACTGTCACGATCATTTCATTAAAAAAAGGTTAAAAAAAAAAATGTATTCCAACTTTATGGGCGACCTTGTAATGGTCAGGTTATTGTTCCCCATGGTGACAATAAAGTTACATTTATTTGTGTTTGTTTGCTTATTTATTTGTTTAGTCAGTGAAATTTTTGACACAAACTTTGCTTAAATTTCACATATTTCATATATCTATCTTGACAGTGACTACATGTCAGCCCCTCTTAAGGGTCCAGCAGTGATGAAGCAATAGCATAATAAAAATATAAAAAGTCTCTTTCACACCTTCATGTAAATAAACGTCTTAGTGACAGCTTTAGTGGCAAAGTACATCCAGCTGTGTGGATGTCATCACTTCCTTTAAATGTTATGCAGTTCCTGAGCTGTGATTAAAGAATTATTTAATATGGTGTCTGAGGTCTCATTAACTTTCAAAGACTTTCATGCTGTCATTTTCCAAGCCATCTTTAAACCTAATTAATAAATATTCCAGTAACTCCTGCAATAATGACATCAAAAAATCAACTACATACCACTGCACCAATGCTTTACTACAGCAATCAAACATCAAAATGCACTGTCACAGTGACTATTGTGCAGAATAATGCAAACAAAGTGAGGCAATGATATCTCATAAAAGAAATGGTCTGGGAAACATCTGTTTAAACTGCTATTTTTCATCTTGACACAAGCTCTTGTACTAAATTAAGATATTACACCAAACTCCTGCTGAGATTCTGTTTTATTTGGGGAAATGTGACAGATTTAGGATTATGTGGAGGGCAGACCAGTGCCCAAGATGAATAACAGACAAAATATGGACCAGTGTGTGCACAAAGATACACACATAAGCACTCACGCACATGAGCGCACCTATACAAATCTTGACTCTGTCAAAACCTCCTTGTTGTCTCATGCAGACGAGACCTCGGCTCTTGCTCCAAGTGACAGTGGTGGAGAAAATGAGCAAAAATCACCCGAGCGATTCCAGAGGCTTTCCAAAGTAAAGACGTCTCGGCGTGTTCGACACTTTAACAATTCAACACTGTTTTTAGATCTGATGTCGTCATCGTGCTTAGCTTCTCACTCTACCCTGTTATTCTAAATGACCGAGTAGAGGAAAGAATAACAGGGATCTTTTTCCTGCCTGACCGTGTCTCTTTATGTTCGTGCGGACGTACGTGCGTGTGGTAATGTACAGTTTATATGCCTGTGCATGTTCATTTGGAACCACATTACAGTATATACCCACACAAACATACAGTACATTAACACCATATTTATCTGGAGCTTTTAACATAATAGATAAACTTGTAAAAAACCAGAAAATGTGAAGGTTACCTGCACTTTTATAAGACGATTGGTTGGAGCAAGTCCTCCCTCTCCTTCTAAAACCAATCATATGCTTATGAGGGCTTTATACTCTGTGTTTGTACCATGACTGTTTGACTCTGACAAAGACACACACTGTGCCGAAATGTTAGCCCTTATACCTAATAAAAAGTAATTAAAAGGCGCAGCCATGTGCTCTACTTTCCTCCTGGGCCCAGCACTCATGGACTGAGGTCCACAGCACGGCACAAGAACTGCAAGGAGTTAACGAAAATAAGTCTTTCTACAGCCAAGGCTTTTAGGCCGTGTTGTGTATCTGATTATGGAAAATGGCAATCACAACAGCCACGGGAACCTGATTAATAGGTCACCACCTCCTGCTTGAGTCACAGAAATGTTAAGCAGCACAAGGGATTGAGATTTAAAGCGAGGGACAAGGGGAAAGTGAGTGAAAATGGAAGAAAGAGTCAGTGATCTATGACTAAGCACAGTCTGGCATTGGAGGGCTCGCACCTCTGCGCTTATAGGCGCACAAAATACATTTTTTATAAACATTTGACAAGATATGACAGCATTTAGATAATATGAGCCTTGTTTCATGACTAATTCATAGCCGAGCAGCGAGAGCTGGGACGGCGGAAAAAGGGTATGTCTACATAATAGCATAAATCTAATCACCAATATAAACAGCGTTTGACAAATGTCATCATCTTCCACTGTGGCAAAGAGCAGTGTCATTGTCTGCTCCTGCCCTGAGGCACGAACTGATGGGACTATTCATCAGGGCAACGATGAACGATGGGGTTTCACAAGATATGTAGTGAAAGAGAGGGGGAGCGGGGGATCGGAGAGGAGTTACCTGCGCTTTGCCACAGAGGACTGATAGGCCAATGTGAGGGTTTTTAAATTAATGTTTAAAGCACGTCTGCTCAGAGAAACCCCCTGCAATAAAGGACAGCATTGTGGTGGAGATGCGTGAGGAGACTGTGGGGGGGTTATTCAGGCAAACAAGAGGTTCCATTGAGAATGGCTGGTTGGAGTGGCTGAGGTCTGAAACCAATGACCAAGTAATAACAGCCCAAATCCCAGGGACAATATTTGTCAAGTTCCACTCTCTTCAAAGATGGATGACTTTGCCCGATGTACTTCCTCGGGAGCTTGGCACCTTTCATCTGAGCCCTGCAGATTAATTTATTAACTAATTAACAGATGTTGGTAATGAGTTATGAACAAATGATAAGGTATCAGGCTTCTAATCAAACCTGGCATTTAATTTGCTGCCCTGCTTCCTCGTTATCAATTACCGTGCTCATTGAAGATAATTGACAACGGTTTGCACTGGGACACAGGAGGCTTGTCTTTAACAGCTCCTTAAAAAAGCCCCGCGCTGCTGTGGTGTTTCCAGGGGCAACGACGACCATATGTTTAATATTAGATGGAATCTGTTCCACTGGAGTGCTCCGAAAGCTGGGAAAATTGGATTAAATTGGCTAATGGCATGTTTAAAACCTACATAAAATGAACGTGAATGGAAGATATTACAGCACCCAGGCCCGGGACTTGTGGTGTTACGCTCTCTCTCTGGTGTTTTTGCTCTGTGTGTAAACTTGGGGTTTCTGTCAAAGTCAAATAATGATGACAGAAAACCGCACGCTGTTGGTCAATACTGTTATTAGAAACCACAGGTTTGATATCCCTTTCATTACAATGTGGGACTATACGCACATGTGCCAAAGGAACTCCTTACCTTAACACATAATTTCATATAACTAATCCCGCAAAATATGCAGTTAGCTGTAATCTACCATTAAAAAAGTTTATAAGATTCCTTTCATCACAGCGCTGATGTAAAATCATGTCTTTGCGTTATTTGTGAATTTTATTTACTATACCTCTGCCCCTATATGTTATAAAAGGGCAGCAGCAGGAGTCCCAGTGTTCGATATATCAAAACTAGATGCATAGCTACAAGGGTGAAATGGAAAATTGTGTTGTTTTTTTGGTGTACAATCTAAGTGAACTGACCCTTTAATATACAATTATCCTCTACTAGATCTGAGGACGTACAACTACGAAGGCCTGCTGTTTTTCCTGTTAAGTGGCTTTAAGAAGCAGCCTCAGCTCAAGACCATGCTCATCAGAGCATGGTCCTGATTTGATTACTAAAAGACATGATAATGACCCCATTTACATGAAGAGCTTCACTCATGGTATACAATAGTCTACACAGTAGGGGTTCAAGTCAACTAGGAGTAATGTTAGGACAGAGTGACTAAAATTAGATGACGTACAAATGGATTCATATAGGATCCCTGGGTTTCGACTGGTGAAAGCTTACTTTCTCTGACCTTAACCAACACTCATAATTGAGGTGGGAGAACATGACTGTCGCCGTGAGAACACTGCAAAGCACATTAGTTAAATCATGCAGGAAACAACTCTATCTCTTGTTATCTCAATCGCTCTCTTTCACTCTCTGTCTCATACTATCCATTCACTTGGTGTGACTACTGTCTCCTGGCAGTCCCAGGGAGTTTCTGCCCTATCAGTTCGGTACCAGTCACCTTAAGGGCCAAACATCAAGATAAAGAACACCTTTCTGTGGAAGGCAAACAGATCAGACAAGTTCCAAGCTGCACCTTGAATGCCCTATAGGGATATCTCGCAGCATAAGAACTTGGCCATCCGCCCTCCTCAGGCTAAACACAAAAGGCGAGCAAACACTTTAGGAGGCAAGAGGTGGGTCAGGACAGATAAGTGTCAGGGTGCGCCAGGACTTCTTCTCTCTAACGTTTGGAGACAAGGACGCAGAGAACAAAAGAAGCACAGCGTCGGCGTGAAAAGCGAGCTGTCATGCTGGAGATTTAGCGTCTGACACAGGGCGAGGGAGCTTCATGATGCCATGGCCAGATGGGTATCTGTCACGTAGGACCTTGGCGACATGAGAGTGCCCGCCAGACGTCTTAGCCTATCACTAAGTCAATAACAGGGTAAACAGAAGAGCTAGCATACTTTTCGCCTCTTTCAACACATCACTGCGTGAATGATACTGATATGGAAAATCACCCCACAAAAAGTAAACAGAAAAAGAATGAGGGACAGAGAAAAAGAAGTTTGCCTGGCAACAAAGTCATCCCAAGGTCCACTGCGGCAAAAAGACAAATATGGCTGCAGGGCTGACATGGACTCTATGATACATGTTTTTGTGAGTGTTTGTGTTAACCTTGTCTGAAGGGTCTACATCAATGCACATCCCTGAAATCAAAAAGCACTATATGTCCTTCTTATATCCCCTTTATCATGCCTCAGAATAAACCATGGCCTGAAGGTGCTGTGTAACATTTATATCCCATAACTTGACAATGGAAGAATAACGCAATTGGTAAGTTTAGCAGCCAATATATCATTCAAAAATGACAAGCAATGACTCCGTCTCCTCATCATGGTTGGTGAGATTGTGCACCTGATGTGCTCTGACCTCTAAGCAAGAATAGATAACAAACACTCAAGCTAGAGAAACAAAAGATAGTGAGAAAAGACAAAGCTAATAGGTCCTCGAGGAGTTTCAAAAGGCATGATTCAGAGGTGCAAAGACACGCCCAGTGGTCACAGGGTAAGGAGAAGTAAGAGTAAACACCATTAATATTGTTTCATGAGGGCTTGGTGATACTGTTTGTTTGCTTCACAAATGTTTTTAATGCAGACATAACAGCGTGACTTTATTTCATTTTGTTTTTCCTCTTGGGATTAGACTTAGACTTATTAGACTTTGGCAGTATCTTTTTTTCATATCCCTTCTTTACATTTTTATCAGGGTATATGGGATATGTCTTAATTTGTGAAAAAAAATACATTTAAAAAAAGATAAAAGCTGAGCCGCTGGTGATAGAGGTCATGTAGCACATATGGCATTGTCTACCATGCACAGTTGTGTGTCTAATATGCAATTGTGCTACTAAGACAAGTCTTGCTATGTTTAAATACTATTTTACCGTACAAGCATATAAACGGAGCCAAGAGCTCTGCTTCATCCAGTGTAGCATGAAAAGCATGGTTGAATAAGCAAGATAGCTAGCTAACTAGCCAGCCGCTAAATTAGTAAATATGAACAACAGAATGATTCATCCACACCCTCTTGTCAAAGCATAGAAAATCAAATTGCTATCAACGTTGTCTCATTGGCTATAACCAGTGTAGCATAAGCACATGTTAGACAGCTTTTTTTTCTAGTTAGCTAGCTTTCAAGCTACGTTGGTGACAGAAAATGAGCCCATCAGCGGGCTAGGTCCTTATACTCCCCGCTGCTAGGAGACTTCTTCACCAGGAGGAAGGCCAACGGCAGCTATGGAAGTCGTCAAACTAGCTAGGTAGCTTGCCAGTTGCAGTAAATTAAGTAAGTTAAAATAGCAGAGACTGACCTAGACACAACATCATCAAAAAGTGTCTGTTTCTTCTGACAGTTCTGAAAATCATACAGTCAGGATTTCTAAATATCCGAGTATACCATAATACCTTGATACCACCCAAGCCAACAGGATCAAAGGCAAAGTCGTAACTCATAGATCCAAGCTGTAAATTTGTTCCTATTAACATGCACTGCTTCCTCCAAACACATCCACAGATGTGTTGCCCTCTCTCCTGCCATCTGAACACCCGAGGGAGTTAGATCAGTGAGTCCATTCAATGCCAGTCAGTGCATAGAGCACAATACCTCCAGCCATTGTATGGTGACATGTCTCTATCAATAGGCAAGTCAGGCCAATCTAGCGGCCAGATAATAGCAGCAGTCACTCTGACAGCAGATCCCCACACTGGACTCTCTGAGGGCCTTGCCTCACTCTGCTTGCTCAGGCCTTCCTATCCTGAGGGGCTGGCAGCCCTACACACACACGACCAGAGAGACACACACACATATGGTAGACCTGGGGCCCTGGCGTTCTATCATGTTGTGCTAAAGGGGGAGCATAATGGTTTTTAAATGGATGACTCGGTGCTGGCCCAGAGAGGGAGTCTGAGACAGAAGAGAATGGCCATGGCCTGCAGCAAAGCAGCTCTTAGATTGAGCTGTCCGTCTCGCTGAAATGAGTCTGAGTTAACACCTCTTCCAGTCCCCAGCGCCCCAGGACAGACAATAGTAGGCTTCCTCTCTGCCTTCCTCTTTCTGCTTTCTCTCACTGCTACTCTTTCACTCTCTCTTTCTATTACTCCCCCTGTTTCTCTCCACCAATCTACACTTCCACTCAGATACCCAGAAAGCACTACAGCCTCCGCCATGTGATTGTTAGAGCCGCTTGGCTTCGTTGGTAGACCGCGGTGCTTGCAAAGCCAACATAATGAGTTATTGCCAGTCTTAGTAAAAAATCCACAAAAATGCAGTCAGCGTAGTTAAACTGTTTTGGATTCGAGTGTACTACTGCAGACGGCATATATCATTGTTGATGAGAAAAAACCCTTTAACTGCAATTTTGGTGATTTCATGTTTTTAAGGATTATAGGGCTACATGATCAGTATAGTCTACAACTTCTGATTTTAGGATCATTCAATTAACTTAAAATGAAGTGGCCATCTAGAACAAAACCAGGCTGTTCAGCCCTTTGGAGCATTTTAGGGGAGAAAATGTCTTCCCCTAACATCAGCAATACCAGCATATCCTCACACCTAAACAACAAAATATTTCTTTTTGCCAATAACTCACACAATAATACATAAATGACTGTTCTTTTAACTTTGTGAAATGGTAAACGGAGCCTTTAAACACATGGTTAACATTATGAAACTGAAGTACTTTGTTGGGTTTAGCCCTACAACAAACGTAAATATGGGTCGTAATAAGCTACTTGCACAGATGACCTATACGGCTGTTTCTTTTTGTGAGGAAGATCTGGCAGTACAGTCTACTGCAATTTATTAGAAAGTGGAAGCACAGTTACACTAATCACTCTGATAACTAAATTGAGCACTTAATCCAATTTTGTCTTCAACCAAGAAGGGCAGACAAAATGTGTGAGGCCTTGGTTGGATATGATCACATTTACACCACAGAGATCTCAGATGACTTCACTTATTATCTCTCATAACACATCCCCCTGTTTTGGCAGGGGACTGGTGTAACACACAGACACACATTCACAGACTTTCCATGAAGTGTATTATGCTCCTCCAGTGTTTCTAATACTGTGTGAAATATGTCTTTTTGCATCCTCTTTTCTTACTCTATCCATCCCCATTAATCCTTGTTTCTCTCTGGTTTCTTTCAACATCTTTCTTCACTCAGTACTTCTTCTGTCGCTCCCTCGCCTGTCTATTTGTCTAAGACCAGAGGCAGTAGATGAGTAGAGGGGTAGATGGAGAAAGGGGGTGTACGGGACTCCTAGGGGAGTCTGTTGATGACTATCAACAGGCTGACTGTTATGACTATCTGTGATAAGAGTCTGGGAGAGGAGAGCCCCCGAAGCCTTCCAGCCCTAAACCAGACAGGATATCTTAAAAAAATAATATAGCCTAACCCTGAGTGAGTCCTCTGAAGACCATTCAGCAGGAGGAGGTAAAAAGAGGCGGATCAATCGTTCCCTTTTGACATGTTTGGAAGCAAAGGCCAAACATTTTACCTTGAGAAGAAACAAAATTGACCTCAAGCTTACAACAACACACTATTTAACAGGAAAAAATATTGTCACCAAAAGATAAAGTTAAAATCAGTGGGCTGTGTTTGTGTACATAGTGCAGTATACTTTACCACGTGGTATTAAACTTCATTTTCATTTCATCTTAAAGTGGCCAAAAAACAAGTCATATTCAACTTGCAACAATATGCTAAATCTGTCCTTCTTTTGGTTGCATATGCCCGAACATTTCTGTGAGCACATGTGTGAATGTATCTCTTTAGAGCTGAAGGTGGCCTTTTTTCCCCCCAACAGCCAGAGAGCTAAAGCTTAGCTGATGAATATGCATGAGTTGGGGTGTCTGGGGAGAAAAGAGGAAGGAGGAGGAAAACTGAGAGAAAACATGAGAGCTACAGGGAGAGTGTAGCTTTTGGAGAGGTGCCCTTTGCACCCCAAACGGCTAGCCATAATATGAACTTTAAAAAGGAAAATGTTCAGCCTGGCACACTGCCACATAGCGTGTGCCTGTGTGCTCTAATCGCCTGCATGCTCCTACAACTGTTAGGAAAAAAACAGGGTGAAAAGAGAAATGAAGGCTTTGGTGAAAATCACCAGGAGTTCTTCACACTGAAACCATTAAGGGATTTCTTTGAAATCTTGTCACTAAGATATCATGCTTTTAGTTTTTGTCACAGATATTAGATTCAAAACATACACATATTTTCCCAAGAGAAACTGTGAAAAAAATGCTGCATCCTTTATATAGCTTCTAATATCGATGCCTAATGTAAATTGAATTTGTAAACTTCACAGAAAAGGTCAGTAGCAGGCATCAGTGATGTTATGAATACCATAAAGTTTTTTCTAGCTTGTTCTAGTAAACTTCTTCTTTTCTCATCAAATTATATTTCCACCATGCTAACATGCAATATGAAATATTTAAAGGGTTTATTGGCAACTTATATTTCCTAGATATTTTTCTCAATCATATTTTTGGCAAAGTATGTTATAAAATATAACTTTCAGAAATAATGTTTAAATATTTTTTTATTGTGTAGTCAAAAGAATATCAATGAATTCATTAACCAATTTTAAGAAAAGCCTTTTATTATTTGTGAATGAACTCTTCATTTGCTTAAAATGCCCCAATTTTTATAGTCTTCTAAATTTAGAGTTACCAGAAACTACAGTTTAAAAAAAAATCTCAAAATTGTTGCATGGCCTGTTTGCCTCTAAAATTTTAAAATCTTGTAACTGTGTACATCAGCTGGTGGTGTCCAAATCAAGCACATCATGCTCTTTCCAACATGGTGTTCCAATGATTAACTTGTCAAAGTCTCTATTCCTTATTACAAACAAATGTAATATAAGACCATGTGAATGACCGGCGCCCTAAAAATGAAGAGTCCAGGAGTCAGAGAAATGGAAAGCAGGCCAGTAAATTTCATCACTGATTAGGCCCCTGAGAAATGGAGAAATGGAGACAGTGAGAGAGAGACAGAGATCGGGAGTTTCTTTTTTTTCTTCCTAATGAGCTTACTGAAGCAACTTCAATATCCTCTAATGTCATGTTGAAATGAAAATTAATAGTTCAATATGCCGCCACCGCATTGGGCTATGCTTCTTCCATTTCCATATCGGGTGGCGTGACCAAATGAGTGTGCTCGCTCGGATCGACGCCCAGAAAAGCTGATACCTCCACTAATCAGCCAGATTTTTCCATCTGACATCGCTGTGCTGCTGGAATTCTGGACGAGTGTGTTTTCTACATGTGTGTATGTCTTTGTGTGTGCGCAGGATCAAAGGATGAGGTCCAATCACACAGGGAATGCAAATGGAACGAGCATCTTTGCTGATGATGAGATCGCCTGTGGATAAAAAGTGATGGCTGGAAATGTGAATGAATGAGATCGGCTCGTCAATTCACTTATCCCCTTCAGCATTGGTTCACTTTTTCGATCACTCTTTCATCTCATATCTTACTGTACAATTGTGTAAGTGATGGACAATGAATGGAAAAGAGAAAAAAAAAAAACAATGTAAAGAGAAGTCAGGATGGTTCCTACCTCCCATCCGAAGGAGCCGTCTTTGCCCGTGGCCTCATGATGCAGCGTGCTGTGCAGTCCGAACCTCTCACCAGCAACAATACAGGTTTTGGCCCAAACGCCCAGACCAGCGCCGGGTACAGAGGACTCCCGCAGCTCCAGTTCACTTGGAATGGGAATGTCGTCGGGAATGTAGACGGGTGCCTCGTAGGGCGAGCCCTCCTTGGGTGTGGTGAAGTCCTGGTCATTGCTGCTGCTGTTGCTGTTGTTGTGAAGGTGGTGGTGGTGGTGGGTGGCGTAGATGTGGGGGTGCAGCAGGTGGTGGTGGTTATTGTTTGGATGGGAGGGAGTCGGTGAGGGCAGGGGGGACATGTGGATGACGCCGTCTTCTGCGTCGTCTTCTGGGCTGTCGGCTCCGCCTCCACCTGCTAAACCTGGGAGGTCGGCCTCTGTGTCGTACATGCTGTCCACTGGCTCATTGTCATCTATGAGACAAAACACAAATACAGAAACAATTGTTATTAGGCAGAAAATCCCAATCTTGTTTTTTTAGAGCCAAAAGTGACCAAATTTGGACAAAAGCAAGGTGGTGCTGGGGAAGAGACGCTAAGAGATCAGCTAACGCGAGCCTTAGCATTGTAGCTTGGTTAGAAACCGAACGCTGAACAGGATACTTTAAGGCAACCAAAATGTTTCAGCTAACTTTCATGAACTTTGCAAGCATGCTCTAAAAGGGTCAGAATACATGCAGTGCACTGTAGGAGCACCCTGTCAATTACCCTTAAGCATACCCTTCATTATTGTCTATTTTACTCTAAATGGAACAATAATAAACGAAATTAACATCATGCTGTATTGAAGAAGACTTGAAACCAACAATTAAGACCATAAACTCATTAGGAAAATTTACTGAAGTTGGGTCAATTTTTTATTTTATTTTTTACAACAGGTTGGGTCAGCCCCTGCTGGCTATTTATTTATATTTTAAGGCATGGAGATTGGAGATTAGCCTTTGGGTACAACACAAGGTAGCATTTCTCAGGAGTTCACACCATGGAGGTCGTGAAAAGTCCTGTGTTATGCAGTCAAATTTATACAATTTATCTCAAACTTGAAGCACAGAGACGAAGACACACATATTCAATGACTTCTTGACCCTGAATTTAAAAAAACACTCCACTTCAATCGCCAAACCTCTAAACTGTAAGAAAACCACTCTGTGTGATGAGAGAATTGGGGGGTCCTCAGAAAAGAATACCTATCCATCTCATGGCTTTCAGCTACAAGCTGCTAAGTTCATAAATTTTCCAGAGGCTCTGCGAGAAGAGCCAGACAGACGAAGAGAAGAAGCTCTCGGTTAGCCAAGTCGTTGATGGGAAAAGTTTTCAACTCCATCCAATCACTGCTTACTGCCAGGACTCATCTTACAGATAATGGCTGTGTCTATCACTGACCTGGTTAGCCTCGTCACCTAGCATTATTGTCACGTCCAGAGATTGACAATATGATTGTGCTTGTGCTCAAACATCCCACCATTGCAGCATGAGTGAAAATGATGATGAGTACTTCCAAGTGTGTATGCGCGTGTGTTGATACATAACATTTGGATTTAAGTTTCATCCCATTGCTCTTATTGTGTGAATGAGGTTTTTTTTTGAGGAAAGTGAAGGTTTGTAAATGTGCCTGAGCAAAAGCATCTCAGTGAGCTGCTTCGCCATGTGGGGCATGTGGGATTTTTAACCACACTTCTCAGCACAGAGAGAGAAAACACACAGTAACATCAAAGCAGATACAGTTGCATGTTTCACAACCACTAGAACTGTGTCAGCCACAGTCAGTTATAGGCTAACAAGCTAACAAACAAGCTAGCAAACAAGCTAGCTATTTCCCAAGTTTGGTGCATAACTGACTCCTTATCTGAGTCTGGAGGCACAAACATTGGGCCTCATTCACCAATATCTTCTTAAGAATCTTCTTAGATTCTTTCTTAAGTCCTTCTCAAGAAGATTTCTAAGAAGACCCTACGTCAGATTCATCAACGTGTTCTTAAGCCGCTGAATTGTTCGCAGCCTTGTTCTTAAATTGATGAATGCCATCTCCTTGTAAATTGAGCGGGCGTGCCAGGTGAGTCTAATTAACATAGGATTAGCATAGGTAACCGCCCATTAATGTCCATAAAAGGGTCTGTAAAAAGGACTGCAGGGCGCCACACGAGGAAACGGTAACAGAATGCCTAAAGCTTCAGAACTAGAAGTTCTGCTGCAAGAGATCACTCGGAGGAAGAAGATTATATTTAGCAGCCTTAGTGCAGGTTGAACCAACACAAACAAAAAGGAGGCCTGGGAGGCAGTTACGCATGCCGTGGATGCATTAAAATGAACAAGAAATTGAAGAAAATGATGTTCTAACACTTAAACAACACAATGTACAGTAACTCCAAATCAATCACACTTCTGTGAAATCAAACTGTCCTTGAATGTGTGGTATCACTAATTGACGGCATTATTTCCAATTTACTTGATTCATGTTAAAGCGTTGCCAACATGTCAGCACTGAAATGTGCTTAAGAGTACTCCTGAGTGTTCGTAGGATTTGTTCTTAACTAAGAAAAATCCTGGATAAGAAAAAAATTCATGAATGCCACAATCTTCGTAAAATCTTCGTAAGTAGGACTTAAGAACAAATTTGTTCTTAAGAACGGTTCGTGAATGAGGCCCATTGTGTCAGTTTGGCTGAATCTCTCCGATGTTTCCTGTAGTGCTAGGCATCTTAATATGCACTGCTCGGTGGTGGGCAGCGCAGAGCCCATATTCAGAATTTCTCAATGAGGTAGAAAGAGTAGCCCTTTTCACAGTTTTTTTATGTGGGAAAACTGTGTTAAACAAAATATTAAGCACAGCAGAGTACTTTTGCATACTTTAAAATGTGTCTGGACGAGGAAATTTACAAAAGGTCCAACCGTAAAAGAATAGTTTTTTAAAAATTGAGTGCAACCATAATACACTTCAGTCAGTTCCAAAAAGTAAAGAGGTTCAATACCCAGTCCTAATCTGTCCTTATTTGTTTGTGTATGTGTGTTAGCCTCAGCACATCGATGTGTGTCTCCTTGTTTTCCTCTCAGGACAGATACTGGTGTCTTTAGTCAAAGCACCACTGCAGTTTTACTATCTAAACACAGGGACTGGCAATCAGCAGGCTAACTAGGCCCAAAATTACAGCAGGAGTGGTTCCAATCAAGCTCTCTCCCTCTGTTAGCCTCCATCCAGCCTGCTGCCAAGCTTGCCACAGCTTCCCAGATTTTAGCTGGAGCTGCAACATGACATTTTAAAAATGTGCTTGTTAGTACTTAGGAGGTTTATTAGGTCACAATGAAAGTTTGTTGGTTGCGTTTTAATAAAAATGGACATGCATCATTTAGAACTTAATCTAAACCAACAATTAATACCTTTTTTAAGGGTTTTTTCTGTATATGCTTGGTAAGGTGAGGCCTGAAACACTGAGGCTTGTAAATTGTAGAAAGACTGAATGAGCCAACTGAAAATTCAATGTACAGAAAGTAACCACTGAAATTGGAAACAAGCACATTAATCGTATCAGTTCTTAATAAATATTTGGGTTTCTGCCCAGTGACAGATGTGGACTGTGAAACTTGTTAAATTAACTGACATACGTACGTTTTAAATGTGAAATGTGAAACTATGAAAGCATGTGACAAGGGCTTTTCAGTGGCTGGCAAACCTGCAGCATGTCCACGCAGATCCGGGAAACTTATCATATAAAGCTGCAGCAGTAAAATCCAGCCTTTTATGACTGATTCTGCGTCATCCAGTGATTTCGACTGGAAAAGAACCCATTTTTTTAATGATCACTGTTTCATAGGGGCTCAAAACAGGCGTGCAATTAAGCATAGGAACAAGTGAGCCAGCAGTAGCTTCCACTTTTCACAGATCAATTAAAGTTTTATAACTCAGCCCTATCTGCTGCTCCCTCTGCACAATCAAAAGTGTTTTCAGGCTGTTAAACACTTTTTTTTCACTCGCTCTCCCTCTTCACTCCCCCACTCTCACTGGCACTTGACCCATTGAGAGCAATTTTGACAAGCAGAAAGACAGCCTCGGAAAAACTATTAAATACTATTTCGCTTTAAGAGCCTCTGTGCACAAAAAAATGCACAGATTGCTACGTCAAGTAATTGAGTAAAAAAGAGAGAGAAAAAGCCTCTTAATGTTAATGAACAAAACATCTTTTGTGAGACACATTAAGCAGTAAAGTGAGGTAGAAATGGCAAACGCAGTGTGAGATTAAACAAGTTCAACTCTCAGCTGTAACTTAGTTAATTCAGGCGAAGAGTCTAAAAACTGACGACGAGGTGCTTTTTAACAGCTGTATGTTAGCTCTGGGTCTCCAAAGACCCAGAAAGAGATGTTAGGTTCGTCTCCCCGAGGGCTTCTTAAAAAACACCCGGCCCAGATAGTGCCTTCCTCTCCCTGGCTCCTTATGTTGTTCTTTCTCTCTCTGTTCCTCTCGCCATCTCTTTCTCTTTTACGGGGAGCTATTTATCCTGATTACATCAGGGGTCAATCATTAATTCGCACCTTGGGGGTCCCGGTGCTGGCTGCCGCTACAATGGGCTGCTTGTTCAGCGGCTGTTATTCCAGTGGAAAACTACGCTGCTCTGCCTGAGAGCCTGGGCCCAGGCCACATGAAGGCATCCCATTTATTTGATAAATTGTAAATGTGTGCCATAAACGGAGCTCTTTGCTTTGTAGCAAGGCTTGCAATAACAAAGATTTTAGGGCACGTATGAACACAGATGCGGGCTATCACACAAACACACATCTGTTTGCAACTGCAGGAGCTGTTACTCTACTCTAAACACATGTGCAAGAGATCAGATGGTGTTGTAGGTAAAGATGATATCTCATAATTACTGCATGTCCCAGTGAAATTACAAGATTTGACATAGATGTGACATTTATAGACACTAACCTTTAAAATACACATTTAACAATGTCAAATACATCAAAAGGAAAGCACATAACACATGCTTTTAAAGATTGGATACATTTCCTTTCAAGGTTTAAAAAAAATACAAAAATATGAAATGCTGATAACATTGTAATCAGCGTTGCCATGGCAAAATAACTTGACACGGTGCTGAAAATCAGCGGTTTAATCGGAGGGCCTTACAACAGGCAAATTGTTCTGTGGTTGTGTTTAATCAGAGCACTCTAGACTTAAATGCAGAAAGATAGAGATCTGGAGTCATTTTCTGCCGTCTGCCTGGACGCACACAAACACATGTGCCTTGTGGCATATAGACTGAGCTGTATTGTCGATGTAGTCTGGGTAGAAAGAACCAACACTGCCTGCATGTAGGAATTCTGGGAAGGAACCTATAAATACTGCAGTCATGCCTTTATTGAGAATTTTTTTTGTAAAACTGTAGTTAAGGAAGCATTTTTGCTTGTATACAGGGATGCACATCGTGCAGACTGCAGGCTATAATGGATGCCAACAATAGCCTGAGCTTTCAGAGCCAGGTGTAGAGAGCAGGCAGTACAGTGGAGCCATGGCTGTGACTATGATAACAAGAAAAGAGAGCTGGAAATAGGAAGAGTGTGCCAATGATGGCCATCATAAAGCACACACGTCCTTTTTCCCCTCCCTGCCTTCCCCCTCCAACGCACACAGAGACTGTATCTTTGTCTGGCCCGTAAATTGATCTGGTTCAATTCAAAAGGAAAGCCAGCCACTGATGAAAAGACAGTATCCAGGGAAAAGGCAAAACTATGCAAAATTCTGCACCGTCTCCAAATATGGGGAGAAAAGATCGTCTGGTGAAAGAAAAAAAATGGAAGGCAGAGGGAGAATGTGTGGACCATGACAGATATGAAAAATGGGTAGCTGGTTGAGCAATAAATGACCAAACATTTTGATGTGGGAGCTGTGTGCGTACATGTGCACATGTGTGTGAGGGGTGGCATTCAGACCCCAAGCCTAATCTGCTGTTTGTGCCGCTATATTGCATCAATATGGTCCCACTTAGCTGCATTATTGGGCAACAGAGTGATATTGGTACCTGTTCCTCTGTATTAAGTAGGCCTTTGATGATTCTGTCTCCACACAAAAGAGCCCAAAACACCCTCTGCTTTAAAACAGGAGGGGCGGAGGAGAGAGGCAGCTGTAAAAATCAAACGAGTGCAAATCAAAGGTAGAGTGAGTGAGAGCAGAGGTGAAAAACTGTACAATGGTGTATTTTTCCACAGTGGCACGAGGGTACTATATTCAAAATGACGTATAAATGGAAGCATGTGACGAGGCAGCCAAAGGAGAGCGTTCAGCGGAGAAGGTGTGTGTGTGTGTGTGTGTGTGTGTGTGTGTGTGTGGGCAATGGGGGCACGGTCAGCTACAATACCAGCAAGCCTCTCTGAGCGAGAACGCCACACTTCCCCTTGTAAAAGCACCAGGGAACATTTCCAAGCAACACTTAAAACTGCAACATGGTTTCTTCAGAGTAGGTAAAGAAGGATCACAGCGGCAGAAAAGGAGCATAGAAAGAAAGGAGTGAAAAAGACTTGCACTGCTGCTCTGCAGAATAATTATACAGTAACCATAGCGTGTTTTAACTATGGTTATTGCTACATTTAAGTTTATGCTATTGTGAGTCATGGTTCATACTGCTTCTGTCCTTATGTGTGGTAAAACTGTGTTTATTACTTTAAGTGCTTACATGACCAAAAATGACGCATAAACAAAACTGAAATAGTGTTTTGATTTATGATCTATGAACAAACACACTGCATGAATGTGTACAAAGGTTGATACAAACTGTACTACGCATTCCTCGCCAGAATTAAGGGCATAGTCTCCAGTGTGTGTGTGTGCCAAGTGTGTGTGTGTACGAGTTACTGTCATTGTCTGGTTTCAGTCTATAAAACCTGCTAGGGGGTGCTGTCTCTATCCTGTTCTCTTCTCTAGTTGGTTTCTCTCTTACTTCCTTTTCTCTTGAAGTATTTGAACAGTAAAAAAAACTATAATCACAGCACTTGTGAACATTTCGACATTTCCACATAAAAACAACAGAAAACTGGACAGAATTTGGCTTCTGCAGCTCAATAAGGAACACACAGCCGCTGTGTGTGTTTTTATTTGTGAGTGTGCACTTTTGTGTTTGTGTGTAGTGCCAATACAACACGGCTGATGTATTGATGTGTTATTTGTGCTGAGCAGCCTAAAGGCATTCTGTCCTCCAATAGCGCGTGTGTTCGTGCATGTATATGTGTGTCTGCCTGTGCGTGTGTGTGTGTGTGTGTGTGTGTGTGTGTGTGCTGAACTGAAGCCTCTAGGCAAAGAGAAGACAGCAGGCAACCTCCTGCAGCTGAGAGCAGGTGTGTGTGTGTGTGTGTGTGTGTGTGTGTGTGTGTTGTGGTGGCCCTGTGGTCCACAGAGGCCCCGGGGCCCAGGCTGCTGCAGACATTTATTAACAGGGCAGATTAATAGCACTAGAAGAAAACATGTTCACAAACATGATAAATATTAATAATAATCAATATCGAGTTACATTTGCCAAATTGAGTTGCAAACATCACCCAGAGGGAGGGAGGGAGGGAGGGAGGGAGAGGGATAGAACTGAGAGGATGGATGGAGGAAGGAGTAGGATAAAACAGAAAGAAGGGAGGAGGTAAGGAAGGGATAAGCAAGTAAAATTGAAAAGTAGTCATCACGTGGGAAGAGTGAAATAAAAAAAATGTTATTTAACTACATGACGTCATGATGATAGACACTAAAACCTTCATACATGGCGCTCACTTTCACATCTACAATTCCCATCTTCACTGTCACCTACTGAGAGTAAATACTATATATTTCCATTTCTGCAACGCTCCTGAACATGGGAAACATTTGTGGTACAGCAGCGCCAGATCAGTGACATCATCAACCTTTGAAAACACCCACACAAACAAGGTGGTGCAGCAGAGTTTGAATGTCCACCACCGTAGTCAAATCTTCTCCCCCGATGTAAAACAATTCATAAATCAATTTTATAGTTTCTGTCCTACTTCACTATTTGATGTGGAACCTCAGATTTATGAACACATCTGTCAGGGGGAGGAACAGAGAGGGCCATGTGTCAATATCCAGAGGAGTGAAGGAAATCAATAAAGATCTTTTCACCATAATTTACTATTCGGACAATTTTTCAACAACGTGAAGTCGAATGTGTGGTGCATAATTACAGAAAAGAAAGGAAAAGAAAAATGACCCACAAAAGCATTAATGCAATATAAAGATAAGTGATAGAGTCAGGCTGAACAGAGAACACATTCCACTATGTAGGAACAAACTACTGCACTACTCCTCAGTGTGTGTTTCTTCTCTTCTCTGTTCAGTGTGTGTGTGTCTACACCCACTCCTGGTGCAACTTCATTTAGCAAGCCACTCGGGAGGCCAGACAACCAGCTAGGGGAGCACTAAGGCAGACAGCATTCAGAACAAACCCATCCATTCTTATTAACCAGGGAGGAGAAAGGGTTTGCTTGTGTGACTATCTCTGTGCACGTCAGTGTGCATATGTGTAAGGGAGACATCTTTTGTGTTAGTGTATGGTCGAAATTCGAAAATGTGAAGACGCATTTTTTTCTTTTAATTCAATAAAATGCCATGACGTCTTGATCACTTCCTGTCACATCCAGATGAGTTACGCACTGTATGTCTTCGCTCTTAACCAACTTAAAAACATTTCTAATAATCAGTATTGGTGCATATCTAGTGTGTGATTGCACACATATTTATTTTTTATTTTTTTTCAATTTCATTGAAAAATTAATCAGTCTGACAGAACTATCGGGCAATTTGTGATCTTGTATCCCTGCAATATCAGTGGTGGGTCCAGTAACTCTTTTCAAATCACTTTTATGCATCATAGTCAAATGAAAGTCTGCAAAAAGCTTCAAGAATCGAAGCTTCCTACAACTCAGTTTTACTCTCGCTGCCAGCTGTCCTTTTGAACGTAAACCAATTGATAAAAAAAACACAAATTAATTGCATTTTTTTGGGTGAAATATTCTGAAAAAGTCACAAATTAGCAGCCGTAAAAAATGCTGTGAGATCCTGCAGCAACAAGATTAACATAGAAAGCCCAATGTGTATTTTATACCAGGCTTTAGTCATGCAAAATTATGTGAATTGCACATATGCCAGCAAAATGTCACCTGACTGACATGTACCTGCATGCGTGGTTGCATATGTGAGTGTGTGTGCTACACCCCAGCTTCTTGTGGTTACTATACAGTAGCTGAGCTTGTATCGGTGGGTACGAGGGGGGGGGGTTGTTAATGTGGATGTAGAGGAGGTAGGGGGTGATGATATTCACCTCTGCCACTGGAAGCAGCCTCCACCCATACATCAGTCTATTACTCTCCAGCCTCACTCCGCTCTGCTCCTCTCTTCTTCTCGCCTGCTCCCTCCAGTCATTAGCCAGTGAATTAACGACAATCCAGCGTGCTATTAATCACCCTGACAAAAGTGTTAGTATTGCCTGGCTAGGCCGGCACGAGACTGTGTAGGAGGAGGAGGAGGAGGAGGAGGAGGAGGTGGTGGGGAGAGTGAGGTGGGTCATGGAAGACTATAGAGGGTCCGTGGGGTAGCAGAGGAGAAGTGAAAAGCATGGTAAGGTAGTGATGAGAAGATGAGGAGATGAGATGAAGACAAAGAAGTACTTTAGGAAAGAGGAAGGTCAGCGTGAGCACGAACAAATAAAGGCAAGGAAAATGTCTTTTGAGTGCATGAGTGTATTTTATTTTGGAGTTGAATATAGTTTCAGAATGCAAACTGTAGTCAAGGTGAACAAAAATAATGAAGCAGTTGACCAGCAGTGTCCTTGTGGAGTTCAATGGGCAGAGCTGCTGCAATTAGAAGTTCCAGCCTCAAAATAAAACAACCTATTTTCAGGCGAACCACTCAGCAACATTTATTTTTAGTTCAGTGTAGAACTGGAGTTTTTCAATTACTTCCAGTAAAATAAAATCCAATGAAAAAGGTTACATTCACATGCATAAATGATGGATGGCAGTATGTATGTTGTTACAGCAGCAGCCATTGTTGGTTTTGTGTTTTACATGATCATTGCCTTTTACCTACATGCTCCATACGGACATGCAAAACATTGGCGTTATACTGTCGACGTATACTCTTATCATCTGGCTAGTGCTGTCATGACATACCGTTGTAATAACTGTGATATTTGAAAAAGGAAATACTGAGATTTTGTTCATATTTCACAAATTATAATATAATGTAAATAATCCAGCACCCCTTTATTTATTTATTTATTTTCAGTTATTTTGTATGATTTTGTACAGTTATGGTTACAGACTCTCTCTATTTCAGTATAGTCATATTATGAGTGTAATTAATTTGCCACAAAAAGAGACAAAATGTACAACAAACAAATTTAATGATGAATTTAGCCTCTTTCTTCTTTCAAAAAATGTCCAATAGATATCAAGATAATGTCATTATCAATAATTCTTTTGGCCATGAAAATGTCTATATTTAATAAAAAGTATAAAATATGCATGAAATGGATCCTGTGAAACAACCTACTAAAAATGTTGCATGCTTGATGCACATTTGTATGACATTTGTGATTGTAATGATTTTTTTCTCAGGCCTAACATAACCAATAATGTGCCCAGAGATGGATTGCAGTCCTACAGTAAAACTCCATAAGATTCTTGCTTAATTTAATAAGGCAAAATAAAAGCATCCATTCTCCACATCTCATATCAGAGACCAAACAACTATTTTAACTCCTATAACTGCTGAGAGCATGAATTTCGCTCCTATAAGCCCATCTGTGACTCCCCACATCTCGCTCAGTCTCCCACCCTCTCACCCTCTCTCCCTCCCTCCCTCCCAGAGTCAGACCACCTGCTGGGAGGCCTGAGCCGTGGACGTCAGGTGGGTCGCGGCCGTCACACAGTCCCATGTCATCAGGCTGTCACAGTGAATGGAGCTGACATGGGAGATATGCTAATCCACTTAGCTTCAAACTCAGCCAGGAGGCCGATACGCAGCCCTGTCTCAGCCCGCAACGAGCAGAACACACAGCAGAACACACACATCTGAGGCGGACACATTAAGCCATTTAACACTGAACTTTCCAGAATATGTATATTAGATTAGATCAGATGTAGCTTAAATGATCCCTGTGGGGATATTAAGCTGGAGCTCAATAGGATATATATTATAGGAGAAGAATAGGCTATAAAAGGGGTGGACACATTAACAAAAACACCTGTAAACATAAGGCAAGGCAACACAATAGCCCTTAAGTAAATACTAGCTTTGTGGAGATTTTACTGTTTAGGGTTTGTTAAGATTAAGTCATTCGGTTCTGTGGTGTTTTCAGGGCTGTTTAAGTCATAAAATAATTATTCAAAAACATTTTAAAAATCAGCTATTTGCTCATTTATCAGGCAAAAAGTGCAAAACATCCTTTAAAGCTTTTTAGAAATATCAGGATGCTTCTCTTCGTTTGTGCTGTTAACTGATATTTTGTTTTGTTTTGTTTTGTTGCTGTTGGTCAAAACATTTCGTGATCACAGCCTGAATATAAGAATTGGCCTGTGTCAAAAACTTTTCTGAAACACAGTAACGAAAGCAATTGTTCATTGCAGTCCTAAAATCAGTGCATCAGCAGCACAGTCTCAACACATCAGTAATATAATAGGCTTACCTAGTGCTCTTTTTTCAAGTTACTTTATTTAAGAGCATGGTAATTGCGGGCGATATTATGTTCCCTCCATGTAAATGAGAACGCAACCAAGTACAGGCTCTTTAAACATCCACTGACAGCTCTGACATATTTTGCATAAAAGTGCAAAAAAAGGTTGATTTAAACATTAACAAGATGAGTAAAACAGTATGAGATGGAGAATTATAAAAATGCAATTTATTCCATCTTGAACAAACACACACACACACACACACACACGTACACACACACTGCACCAAAGTGATCAAAGTCAGCCAGCGAGCAGCGAGGTGTCAGAGTTCAAAACTATTGCGCCACTCAGCTAGATGATATCTCGAACCGATCCATCGTATTTCCCGACCATGACTTCCCCTATTAGGAGCCGTGGCCATGCTATTACTAATCTGTTCACTATCCCACAGAAACAGGAAGGAAGAGAGGGAAACAGATGGGAAGGCAGGAGAATGGCGAGCAAGGGACACAATGCTTACTGCTCCCTTCCTCCTCCTCCTCGTCCCCGCTCCCTCCGTCTCCTCCACTCTGCTCGCTCTCTAGCAGCCGTCCGCAGAGCGAGAGAGAGCGGAGGCTCACAATCAGTCTGACAATACTGTATACAAGTGGTGGCGAACAATGGAGGCCAACCACAAAGAATTCTGGGAACAGGGGCACAGCCTTCTTCTCCTTCGGGTGGCTCCTGCATGCCGGACCCATCGATACACATCGGCCTGCTGAGACTGACCGGTGCCAGAGAGAGAGAAAGAGACAGAGACAGAGAGACAGAGAGAGAGAGAGAGAGAGACAGAGAGACAGAGAGACAGAGAGAGAGAGAGAGAGACAGAGAGACAGAGAGAGAGACAGAGAGAGAGAGAGAGAGAGAGATTTTGCAGCTGTATGAGAGCTGGATCATAATGTGTGTGTGTTCGTGAAAGAGGCAATGATCACAAACACACCCACACACAGGCTCAGTGTCAAATCTTCCCATAATTAGGCCACTTAATTAAGAACCAAAGAACCACAGAGAGAACCAGGAATAAATATGAAGCGTTTGTCGCCCTGTGTTTGTGTCGCCTTGTGTGTGTGTGTGTGTGTGTGTGTGGTTGAGTGGGTGATTGCGGTTGGTTGGACGAACTGCAAACCCTGCAGCAATAAGTGCAAAAGTTTTTCTCACAGGGTAAAAATGCAGAAACAAGAGAAAGAGAGGGTAAAAAAAGAGACAGACAGAGGATGGGACTAGAAGAACGAATGACTCAGACAGGCAGACAGAGAGAGAGGGAGAGAGGCAATTTTGTCCCTCTCCTCTTTAAGTGTGCAGGGTGTGGGGTGAATGCGGTCCATTTGGAAATAATTGGCTGGTAATTAGGCGGGGGTCGACAGGTCGATTTGGGAACAAATGGCTGTCTTTAGCTCAGGTGGCCCTCCACATGAGATAATGGGACCTTTCCCTCCCTACCACCCCTCCCCTCCCCTCCTCACTGCTTCTCCTCTCCTGTCCGTCTCTCTGACTTCCATATCTGCTGCTGTATGTGACAAAAAAAACAAAGCTATGCGGACACCCTGCAAGTGACTAAACACTAAAAAGCAATATAAAGTAGGGCTGAACAATTAATCTTATTATTTTATCAAAATCCCAAAATGATTTTCATAAAATCCCAATATGGACTATAGTGTAAAATTACAAGAGGCCCAATATTTGTGAAAGGGAAAAAAAAGTTGAGAAATACCATTCTGAATTAAGTATTACAGTGCTGTGGTGATGTCCAGTCCAACAAACGTCATTATTATTTTCACTTTAATTGAAAAGAAAATAAGTCTGTCGAATACAAAGATCGTTCTCTCACATTTCATGAATTATATTGCAATTTCAATATCAGTGAAAAATAATCTCAATTTTTTCCCCTTGTTTTTTATCATGCCACTCTTTTTATTGAGCAGCCCTAATAGACAACTTTTTCTATTAGTTAGACCGCCAGAAACATGTTACACATATTGTGATATTCTAGTGGATACTGCATTCACATCCACAGTACAGTAGCTACAGGGCTGAGGCAGAGGAGGGAGGGACGGAAAGCCAGAGAGTCTTTATTTACATAAAGACAACCATAACCACAGATAAGCACAAAAATCAGCGTATTAAGGGTGCTTTTTTCTTGTTTTGTATATTAAGATGATGCACAAAATGATCCTAAAAGATGCAAAATTTTTAAAGATTTTTAAAGATCTGTAAACTGCACATGTGACTGTGATTACTGTGTTTCTTTGTTTTCTACTGAAACCAGGTGGACTGCTGTCCTCTCTCCCACTCCAGTAATGTTTCTACCATGATCATGTTTCCCTGAACAAACTCCTTTGCTTCCTGTTACAAACAGGATGGTACTACTTCTACCAAGCCCCTCCCTCCTCTGGCATTGCTTTGCATGCATTTGCTTTCAATTTTACATTACTACAAAAGTAAAGGTGTTAAATATGATTCAGCTTCTGTTTGTGCCACCAACACCAGTAAGTCAGTCTGGTAAAAGCTACTTTACCAAGCTGAACATTACCCTACAAATCATGATTTAACTCACTGTCATCAATGTTTAAATGCTACATGTTTGACCTTTACAGTGAGCCACATGCTATTTAGAGTGCCCGTATCTCTCGTCTATGAAGCAGCGGCATGCACTGTCTAATTGTGAAGTGGAAGTGGCCCAGTTTATGGACCCCTGAGTTTAACTTAACCTTTATTTAACTCACAGAGAACATGTTGACGGTGGAGAGCTCTCATTTACAACACTGAGTTGTAACAACATAATAAGAGAGCGAAGCTGGAATAAATGAAGGCAACTGCAGTTCACACAGAACCAAAGTAAGAATTAAATAATTGAAATGTTTGACATCACATTTTCAAGTTTGAACAGAAAATACTCTATGTGTGGAGTTTCTTAAAGGGACAGCACACATTCAAATAAGTGCCGACATGAAAGGAAAGCACTGAAATACAATTGATTCAGCACCTAAACAGTGTGTGTTTGTGTTGGCCAGTGCAAGCCTCTCTCGCTCTCTTTTTCTGTTTCTCTCTCTCGCTCTCCTGTCCTCGCATTCAGCAGCGCCGGGGTCTTGTTTGGCTTCCTGCTGTTTGTGTCCAGACAAGGCCTTGATTTGAATACTGATTCCCCATTGATAGGCCCGCACTTCCGATCTAATTAACTTGTTTTGTCTTTGGCTAAATGGAAACGTCCGAGGGAGGGTGAAAGAGAGAGAGGGAGAGAAGAAAAGAGGAGCGACACCAAACAATGTCGCAGGGAGACGCACCGTAAATAACAACAAGTAAACACAAACAGGATGGAGGTTAAGGAAGGACATTTTAGGAAGAAAAAGGAAGAAAAACTCATTGTGCGCACATCAGAAAGGATTACTTAGAGGATACACATTTATCATAAAAAGCGAAGGAGACGTGAATCGAATTCAGAGCAGTATTTTGCAGGCAGAATGTAGGTGCACACTGCAGCGATGAAAAGCTTACTACAAAACTTTTCCAAATATGTGATTGAAAATAGTAATTGTCAACAGACTTCCAACACGCTGCAACTGTGTGGCCGTTTCCCTTACAGTTGGTAAAGAGATCAAGCAGGATTTTCTTTTATAACCAACTTATTTAACACAGATGTTTGTAGACTTAATGGCCCAAATATCAGCACAAATATGATTTGATGTCCAGTCAAAAACATGTCATTCTACTCACAGAAGTATTCATTTGGTTTCATTTAAGTCAAACTGTCGATTTTATAGTGATTTTATGGTGTAATTTGATGTGTGTATCACATGTAATAGTGCTGCATCATGAGCTGCAGATGAGAACGTGCAAAACAAGTGTGCATGTGGTTTCCCTGCTGTGTATTGTCCTCTGGTCCCTTGAGTGCGTCTATTTGTGTGCGTATGCGGCCCTTGCAGCTATTTAGCCTCAGCTCCGTCACAGAAGGAAACAAACAGGGCACCAGAGGACAACATAGAAGACATACAGTGAGGAGGACAGGAGAGGCAGACAGAGACATCAGTGCGATGAGAGAATGATGACGAGAGAGAGAGAGAGAGAGAGAGAGAGAGAGAGAGAGAGAGAGAGAGAGAGAGAGAGAGAGAGAGAGAGAAGGCAGGAAGGAGAAGGGGGTGGGGGTCTGGGGTGAGATAATGGCATATGACCCAAAATAAACTGCATAAACAAAAGAAAGAGAGGCTGAGATGGGCTAAAGGAAGACGAGAGGGAAGGGGGGGGGGATACGGAGGGAGGATCAAAGGGGATGTCCGCCGCTGATACCGCACCTCAGATAATGTGTGGCGCAATTAGCGCGCTGTGACGATTTCCATTAGGGCTAATCAAATATTTATACTGCCCTCTGAGCATGTCACAATGCTGCCCTGGCCCTTCATATCAACGTGACAAATACCTAATGAAAGAGTGGGTGTATAGACAGTGAGAGGAGGTGGAGAGACAGACAGATAGAGAGGGAGAAAGAGAGAGAGAGAAAGAGAGAGAGAGAGAGAGAGAGGGAGAGAGAAAGAGAGAGAGAGAGAGAGAGAGAGAGAGCGAGAGAAGGTGGAGAGGTGTTAGAGGCAGAGTTTGCTCTGTCTCCCTTTTCCACATTTGGTTTGCAAATGGCTAGCCCTCTGTCATCAATTACAAGGCTGGTCTGGTGGCAATGAGTGGCTATGTGTATGTGTGTGTGTGTGTGTGTGTGTGTGTGTGATGAAACAAGGACGAGGCAGCGCTGATGCTACCTCACCTAGAGCCATTAATCAAACTGGGCCGGCTGCAGAACCAGTCCAAATTGGGCTCATCAGTCTGGGCATTAAGCAGGCATCAAGGTACAAGGACGGGGAGAGGGAGGGGTAGACAGGGAGGGAAGGTGAAGGATGAGGGAGGGGGGGACATTTAAATCTACACTATTTTACTTTTATGCTCCTCTGTAATGGTGTCATTCCTCTCGAGAGAATAATGCTCCTCTGTGTTAATGATGATCTCTTCATGTTAGGATTTTTGACTCCTGACTGAATCTTGCTTGAGATGTGGCGAGCAGAACTGACTGCGGTACAATTCACGCCTCGACACATGCAAGATATCAGGCTATCAGTGGTCTGTGGACCACATTGTGGCAGAGGTCCTGCTGTTGAGTTCAATTTTATCTTGTTACTTTGAATGAATGTTTGACCTCTGGTCAGTTCGAGTTCATCCTATTCTGTGGTAAGATTCTTCGCCCTATCTTCCTGTATTTTTAAATATTACAAGAACCTTAAAGGCACAATGAGTAGGATTTGTCTGTTGAAGTTTGTAAATGCAACACTCAGAGTTGGCTAAGTCCAGATTCAGTCTGCTTGTAAAATATGCTTTGTCCACTTGGCATTCACCTCACTATATTCAACCCAGTCACCAGTCCAAAAAAATTGGGATGCTGTGAAAAATGTCTTAAAACAGGATGCAATGATTCGCAAATCATTTGCAGTCTGCATTCCATTGAAAAGACTACAAAGACATGATATCTTAGCTCAAACTAGGAAACATTCGTTTTGTAAATATATACACTCATTGTGAATTTTAATGCATTCTGTTTTATTTTCGTTTTATGTGTCCCAACTTTTTTGAAATCTGGGTTTAGGACTTCACCACTCCAGTACGTCTCAATGTATATGGTTTGCAGAAAGCTACAATATTTTTTCAGACTACTGGGCTACTATTTTTTTTTTCAGCACTGCAACCGCCATTTTCATAGTCCCTTCTTGGTCGAGATGTTATAATTCTGCCACTGGCTTGGGGCTATAACAAAATGGCCAAAGATCCAAACACCACAATATTAAAAGACAGAAAGCAGGATCTGTGCACACAGACCACCACACTGATAGTGGTTCATACTGTATATGATCCATAGGGATTACATTTGTATAGATATTATACATTGTATTTTGTTTTTTCTAAATCATGCTCATTGTGCCTTTAATTTAGTTTTGACTCTTTGTGTAATTTTAAAAGGTGGCTCCAAAACATTTTCTCTGAACCCTGGGCCATACATTTTCTGGAAAAAGACACATTAACCATTGCCGGTCAGTGACACAATCAACTGAGGGCTAGGGGTAACAAGATGGGCGGGCCCCCCGAGGTGAGAGGTCAAGTCCTGGCCTGACAGACAGATGGAGGAGAGTGGTCAGGACTTGAAGGATGAGAGGGGGATGAAGGATGGACCTGGTTGGGTGCTGTGACAGACTGGGATATGGATGACCCTCCACACCAATGTGACAGAGAAAGGCCCCCACGTTAACAAGGGATATATATTTATTTATTACTCATTTAGTGGTGGCTTAGAGGGCTGTGGAGAATAGAACAGGAAAACAGCCAAATTAAATACTAAATTTTTAAACTCTCCACTCAAACAACACAAAAATTGAAAATGTATGGTGGTACATAATTATAAACATACACCAAGTAACTGCATGCAGCACAGTTAACACTCGGCCAAAACACCGGCTGCGATACATGAACTATAAATGTGTGTGTTAAGATATTACACCTCCAAAAAGGGCTATTTTTTCACATGTCAAACTGTTCAATGTATTATACGGTTTTATTTCAAACTACAACTCTATGTACAAACAAAGATTACCCATTATTGTCACAAATACCATAAAATGACAAAAAGAAGTGCAATGTTTTCTTACAAGCTGTATAAACACCATTGGTGAGAAAATCAAATATATTAATTTTGAAATCATAAAAAAACTAACATTTAAGCTTTTCTAAAATAAATCTATTTGTGCTCAACATGCAACAAACCTGCTCAACAACTCTCAAAATGTTCGGTATGAGGCGACTGGGCAAGTAAAGTCTGAAAAGCACCGAGATAGACCTCTCCTTCTAACCTACATAACTCAGGATAACAGAAAACGTCAGGATAAGATGCTACAGCGGGCTAATCTCCGACACAAGCGATAACATTCAGCGGGTGAAACCATGACAGATGGGTATTGATCTGCTAGTTGTTGAAGGAGGGTAAAATAGATAACTAGACCACTTTATTGGTATTGATTGAAGAGTCAAAGGGGGGGAAATAACTTCCTTTAAACGAAAAAAAACCTTGTTGAATTATTGTGCAATGAATGTGGATTAGGTTCAGCGGAGGAAAAAAATAAAGATAAATGTTTTATATAAATGGTAATAAGAAATGGTGACTGCTGGCAACAACAGAGCTGCTAGTGCGACGTGTGAATAAAAGAAGCACACACACAAAGACACAAATATTTAGCATTATCCAAAGTTGTCCACCTTTAAAATAGTCGCCTCTCTAAGCAAACACCGCCATGAGACAAAGACGACGCCATGACAAGACAACCTCAAATTCAAACTGCCACATTCAGTGACTCTAATCTCACACAGTGCCCTACTTCAGACACACATCTTAAAACACCCACGTGTGGTCATAACTCACCAAAAGCCGACATATTATCTCACGCGTCTTCTTGCTTCAGCGTAGTCAAACTATAAGTTCCCGGCTACCCATAAACTCTAGTTACCAATTAACCCTGTGTGTGTGTGTGTGTGTGTGTGAATGTGTGTGTGTGTGTGTGTGACAGAGATACTAGGAGAGCATAGGGGTGTCTGGCAGGCCTATCTGCGGCGCTGCGATGCGCTAACGTGAAAGAATGCCAGTGTCAATGTGACAGAGATACGGGAAGTACAGGGGGCCGATGGGCCGGGTGAAGGTTGATGTCGAGGTCAAGTCCTAAAGTGGTGGACACTCCAGCGACCGCCATACGATTCCAAAGTGCTGACAACCCTCACATTGTGATTTATTTTGTTGATATTTAATGCTTAAATGTGTCTTTCAGTAAAGTAGGTTTGTTCAGCTGTGAGAGCAGCACTTTCAGGTGAAATCCACTTTCTGTCGTCACTTTCTCACATTATTTGAAGCCTTTTCATCACTGTCTCCTGGAAACACCTCCGTTCCCATAATCCTTCCTTTCTCTGACGCTGAAACACCTCTCGTTTTATTCATCCATCTACACCTGACAAAGTATGTGCTCACTCCAACACATAGTCTGCACTCACTGCTCCTGCTGATATCTGTGTCTTTTGGTGACGGCAGCAGACGGGGCAAGCTGAAGTCAAATTTCGTGTCACTCGAGAAATGTCCAGGTCTCAGCCTTCAGTCGCTGAAGATGATCCCAAGTCAGTCCTCGAGTATTTTTGAGACAAGACCAAGTCCTGGCTTCAGTCTGTCTGTCAGAGTTTAACCAAGTGGCAACCTACAGGGCTGTAAAATGGCACAGAAGAGCAAAAAACTGCCGTTTCTTAAATGGTCACTTGATTCTGGCTCCAAAAGTGAGTCAATCCCCATAGAACCCCATGTAAATACATCTAACTTTAACCTCTAGAAATAAACATTTTTTCAACATGGTACAAAAAAGGTTCATCACAACTTTACAGGGCGTGATTTTTTATATATATAACTCACCCATTTAAATTATCAACTCAAGTCCAAGTCTCAAGTATCAGGTACAAGCTGTGTAAGGATATGACCAGGCATGGAGGAGGGAGAGAAGGGTGAATGGGTGCTTGGGTGGGTCGAGCCATGGGACACTGGAGCTGGAACAGACCAGCATTCCTTATGAAGGGATGATACTGGCCAGGACAGAGTGATGTTTGGTGGGGGTTGGAGCAATGGGTGGCAGGGTGGGCACAGAGCGGGCGGGGGGAAAAGGGTTTGGGTGTGTGGAGGGGGTCATTAGCACTAAATCTGTTCCATATGACACACACTCACATGGCCTCTGTCTGGACTCTCACTTTCTGTCTGTCTGACTGACTGTCTCCCCACCTCTCTCTCTCTGGGCTGACGATGAGGGAGAGGAGGTGGGAGTGAGGGTGAGGGTGAGGGAGGGGTGGAGGTGGGGTTTTCTCAGCCCCAACAGGAGCTCTGTGATGACAGGGGCCAGGCCTTGTCACACACCAGGGACTTTAGTTGCTCTCCTTATCACGCAGAGAGGGCTTTTCATCAAATACCCTTCTCCTCTGCCTCCCTATCTCTCTTTGTCTCTTTAGCGGGACAAAAACAACACACTGCTGCTGAGGACGCTCACTGTGGGTCCACAAATCATCCAATATGATGCATGTCTATGCACATAAAATATGATAAATGATGGAGAATTAGTCATGCTATCATGGTATCAGTGTTTTAGATTCAATAAGTAAGACGGGAGGGTGATGTTTTCATGTTTCATGCAGCGTAACTTTCACTTCCATTGGATAGATAGTAGAGGTGTGAATCAGCAGGGGCCCCACCATACGACTTTTTCTGATACTTTGGTCAAGATACAATATTATTGCAAACAATATGGTGAGCATTGCAATACATTATATTCTAATTTAACTTTAATTTTAAGCATTCAATCAAGACTTCTTTTGTCAAATAAGAGAAAATTCTCAGTTCCGAACTGGGATGCAGCCATGTATATTAAGAGGAGACTTGTGGGAACCCAGAGAGCCTATTTTCATTAAGATAGCGTGACGTCAGAGGTTCTACTAGAAGGTAGATCTACTAGTTTAATATGATTCCAGTATATTCTTCAAAGTAAGCCTGCTACGGCCTCTGGAATGGCAAAAACGGTGGGCAGTCGGAACACTAACTATCAATACTTAGCGGCCATGAATCGATATAATATTGCCACACAAAATATGGCAATACTAAGCTGTATCAATTTTTTCCCCCTCCTCTAATAGATTTAGTTGGATTTGGCCTTGTGGGTGGCAGCTCTGTTAATCTCTTTTGCTCTAATATTGCAAATGTAATGCCATAAAACTATTCGGTCATTTATAAAAATGTAGCTGTTGTTCCAAGCAACCATCATAACTAGGGGTGTAATAATACATTGATCTGGATCTCGATTCAAAAATGAATGATCCAATATCACTGAACAAGTGAAAATTTTGAGACATAAACATCTTAAAAATATGCCTTTATTTAAACTTTTCATTTAAAAGGACTGATTGATTCTCTTAAAAGGGTATACTGATTGCAGGCCTTATTGTGGCAGACTTTGTGATATTATTTAACACTGTATCGCTATCCAAAAATTGGTATATTGTGATTTATCCCCCACTGATGAGTTACATTTCTTTTTGGAAAATCCATGTTTGCTCATCATCTGTGCTCCAGGTTTAATTTTTTTGACATGAAAACAATCCTGTTTTGGCCTCATAAGTCAGACCAGCACATGATCGCCAGACTCATGTAAACACCAAACTTTTGCTCTAGTTAGCCCACTTTTATTCTTAGTCAAAGTAAGCTTTAACACTGTAACATAAGCCGCATACTTCAGGTTTACAGTGATTAATAGATGCTAATCAGAACGTGTATACACTGTACTTCTAAATACACTCTAAACATGTCGCTGTTAAAACTGATTATTAGGATTATTCACAAAGGTGTCACATGATGTAAACAGCTTAATTCATTGTAAATATTCTGTTTCCCATCTCACTATCACATCTTTTTCTCCCTCTGTGTTTTGTGGCACATGAAAGGTGGGGAAGACCTTAATATGACTGCTAATACCTGACCACACACACACACACACACACACACACACACACACACAGGCCAGGATCAGTCTTGTCCCCTCGTCCTGCACACTACAGGCCTGATGACTCTCCACCATCACACACAGACACACACTAATCACACACTGCCCCATGCCTCTGCCTGTGAAACAAAAGCAGGCCTTGTCTGACCTGGTCCAGCGCTTGTACAAGAGGCTTAGGGACATTTTTCTCATTTTTGAACAGCTAATATCTTGCAAAAGTTGTCTAATCTCTTTGCGTTTAAGTTGAGATTTGTGCGCCCCCACCATGCAGCACCTCCACCTTCTCCACATGCCTAACACCTACCCCTGCTAGGCCCTGGCGCATGGTGCTTAACCAGGCCACTTTAATTAGGTTAGATGTGTGTGTGTGTGTGTGTGTGTGTGTGTGTGTGTGTGTGTGTGTCAGCATCAGGACCCCGTAGACTTACAAGCGGATATAATGAAACACAGCAGGTGTTGAAAAGATCAAGACCACTTTGAAATCAACCAACTCAATTTGTGTAGAGACTCAACAAATATTATGTGCTTCCAATATGTTTTCTGCCTTCTAAAACATATTCTACATGAGTTAAAGTTTAATTCTCCATATACGTCATGCATTCAATATTAAACCTATTTGTATTTATTTTTTTGGTAAGGATTCTTGTGATTCTTCTCCTGCTGCTTTTATCCAGTCTCAACAACATCTGTTGCATGTTTGTCTGTCTATAAGAGAGATTCCTCCTCTGTTGCCCTTCCCTGTCTATTTTTTTACTGCTAAAAAGGGTTTTTGCTTGAGCTATTCATATCCCTTAAACCAAGGATCTAAATATAGGACAGGGAAACTTAACTTGCTTTGGCTGGGGGCCACATTTGCAAAATGACCGGAGGCCAGGGGTTAAAACAAACATTAAAAAAAATGATCATGAATATATCTATTTATTAGCCCTGCAGGTTGGCACATATGCAATGAACTTACATACATATTTAACCCAAACCATGATCTTTTACTAAACCTAACCAAGAAACAACTCCCAATATAATCCCAGAGAAAAAATAATGGCACATACACGTCATTCACATTTAATACGTGTTGTAAATTACAATTGTAGCTTAAGGTAAAGAAGAGGAAGATAGTTGCACTGAGTCCAGTTGAGTCTCCTTCCCTGCCCACAGCTTGAAAGGAACCACAGACACTAAAGCGGGACAATGTGCTGGGAACTGCAGCACAACTACAAACCAATTCTCTCAGTGAAAGGAATAAAGGCTACCAGGGTTACAGGAAGTACAACCAAGTTGGAGAGCGACAAAGAGACACAGAAAGGAAAAGAGTGAAGGAAGGAGAAAGAGAAGAAGAAGGGCCGCTTTTGAGAATGGAGAGACGGACGGGCTGTTTCCCGACAGTTTGCCATGCCAGAGCCGAGCGTGCTGACGGCCGTGATTTCTAACAGGCTTTAAAGAGGGTCATTTTCTGGGCTCTGCTTTTCTCTGTCTGTCTACCTTACTATCTATCTTCCTCTATTTGTCATTCTTAATGCCATTCTGTCTGCCCTGCTATCTGGCTGTCTGTATGTGCACAAGATAGCATGTGTGTATCTATGTATATCTGTGCCAGTGTTGAGACGAACTGAGAAAAAAAAAAGCAATTCTTATAAATGTTCTAAAAGTGTTTTTTTTTTAATCTGTGTGTGTGTGTGTGTGTGTGTGTGTGTGTGTGTGTGTGTGTGTGTGTGTGTGTGTTGCCAGTGTGAGCCATTCTCTGGTATTGGGGCACTCTACAAAGGCAGCTGATTAGAAACAGTAGGTGAGCTTTGCTAACAATTCCCGGTGAATATGCAAAAAGAGACAGGAGAAAGAAAGAGGTGGAGATGAAAATAATGAAACGGAGAATAAAGGAATCACAGGGGGAAAAAAGTAGCAGGGATGCATAGAGATTTCAGCCAGAGGAAAACGAGACAAGCTCAGTGCTTTTTCTCTCTCTCTCTCACTCTCGACTCCTCTGAGATCTGAGACCTTATATGGCATCATTTCACAAAACAACTCGGGCCCATACACACACAAACACATGCATGCAAACACAGATACAAGACAGCTTACACTGTAGGGAAAACAATGTAAGGGAGACCGGGGGAAACTGTACCAACTTAATCTCTCCAATCAGACACAGGATAGAGTGATGACACCTACTCTGCACATGCTCAGTCGGATTTTCTGTAGTGGAAGTTTCCACAAAAAAATTTCAGCTATAAACATTTGTTTTTTGATATAGATGTTCTTCTTCTGCTGTCTGAACTTAAGATCACTGTGAATTCAAACTAACATCAATTTTATCTTTCAGTTATTGGTTAAAAATGTAATAATTTATCATGGCTGCAAGATCGGGGGCAATCATAATACTGTGTTACAATTCCCCCTGAGCCACATGGCCCAATGTAAGCACCTTGTTTTCTGTATGGACTTACTTTTCTGTTAAAAAATGAACGTATTTCACTGAATTATTACAACGTTTTATATGTCTTCAAACAATATTAGACATTGACAGAAATCAGAAAGTTTGAACATTATGTATGTCTGCAAATGCAAAGTTCCTTTCATGGTCACTTTGTCTGTTTAGTGGGATTTCATGGCCAACAAAAGGGGCAATTGTAACCCTCTGACCTCCTACATTAAATTTGATATTATAGCCTTGTCCTTATTAGTTAAAATATATTAACTTTATTATTAATTAGTGCACACATATACAATTCTTATTTCAAGAGATAACTCGTGTATTTAAAGAAGTCTAAATTAGTTGTTTTTTCTAATGAAAAAATGTTGCACTTGCCCCCAGCCTCCCCTACTACACATGCACAGAACCAGATTGCTACAAAGACGTCCATATTTTAGGCCTTTAAGGTGATGAAATAATTGGACCACATGACCTTGGTTATACTGACCCTCACAGCATCACACCCTGTAACATACTACATGGTATTGTTTTTCCATCAGTGATATCAACGCCCCTCTGACAACTCTTAGTAAACTTTCTGTAGCTCAACAGGAAACTTGATTTAAAAAAAAGTTTACTGCCATAAAGCATTGTGTTTTCACTTTTTATCCTTCACCACTTAACCACACAGCGTGCTGTGCGTGTTACAGTACATGCATAATTGTATTAAATCAAATGCATGTGGGAGAAGGCAACGATTACTACTTGTTTTCTCGCCTTTGCCAAAAATGACATATTCTCCTGTAATTTTCCTGGGAAGCGTGAATGTTGCTGATCTAGGTCCCTCCTTTCCAGGCCCCTGCTGAGACCCTGATCCAAAAGAAACTGATTCCAGAACAGCACTTACTTTCTCAAGAGCTTTACTTCCATCCGTATTACTAGAGTCAAGCACTGTAGCTGGCAGCCAGTCGTCTCCTTAGACAGCTGCTGAAACACTGAAACTGAAATCAAGCAAACTCGGACAAAACAGTGCTTTAAGTTGGGGGACTGGTGTTAATAACCGACCTCTTTAATGTCATATGTGTCCTCTGTCTTTCCCCTGTAACAGGAATTAACCTTTCTCTGCGCTTCAAGTCAAACAGTCAGCGCCCTCTCTTCATAATAAAAATACCAATTTTTCCCTCAGCTTGGGAAGTTGGCAGACTACTCCAGTAGACATTCTCTTCCTGTTGCTTCATGTTTTTGGATGGGGGCAGCGTGTACCCTTGACTCGCTGCCTTAGAGATTCTAAATAAAAAGTGTTTGGGCTATTTTGGGGCCAGATATGTTTTCAACCCTCTTTAGCTGGAGCAGACAGGTCTAAGGTCGCCAATAAAAGAAGGAGCGTTGGAGATAAATGAGGAGGGAAGCTGGGTAGGGAACACACATACTCTCTCATAAAGCCTTTTTTTGTATTTCAGCAGTCGGAGTGTGTGCATGTGCTCGTGTGCATCTGCATGTCTCAGCAGGGCGCTCGCATTCAGGGTTGCAGGCGCTCTCGCCATCAGCTGCTCTGATTAGAGCCATAATTAAAAGCTGTGTTAATTGGTGTTGAGGCCAACACTGGCCACCCAGTTCATTAAGGACCGCTATTCAAGTCTCCCTCCGCATTCCGCTGAATGGTGAAAGAACAAGCATTATTAATCTGCTATACCCGGGGGACAAGTCAAGTGTGAAGGAGAGAGAAACAGAGGCAAACAAAGAGAGTGCTCTTTCTATATTGATCAAGTTGATCCCTACTTGGTCAATGTTTAAAGGCGAAGGGTTCACAGTGATAGATTAAAGCAAACAGTAGAAAGATCAGAGAGAGAGGTGAGAAGTTCATTCACTTAATGTATCAAAAATCACGCTGCAGAAGATCTAAACGCAGTAGGCCACTAAACTCTGAGCAAAGATGAAATGAAGCTGCTAATTTAACACTTTCTGTGCAGGTCCTGCTCCTGAGCACATTCATAATATATTATAATGCACTTATAAAGCTTTATAAAACTAAATGTTTATAATCATGCATGAGGGCTTTATATATTATTGAAAATGGTGGATATAATGCATTATTAAACATTGATAATTCTTTATACCTGCAGGCCAAAGTGACAACAGTATTTGAAAGAATGGTAACAGCTACTACTTATAATACATTATAATTTGCTTATAGCACTGCATAACAATAGCTAAAATAACCTATATTCATAATGCTTTAGAACAATAATTGTAACACATTTTAACGCATTTTATAATGACTTATAAGGTCAACCTTCATACAATAACATAATTTATGATCACTTACAGACATTGTTTTTGCGAAGATGACAATTATTATTATTCTCATAGTCGTAATAAAATATGATATTTTATCATGCAACATAATCACTGTTGTGTAATGAATTATTATGTCATTATATGGTTAAGGTAGCTTTATGACACATCATGTATGTATGTTTATAATGCATTATAGACATGGTGAGTGATCAGAAATTATGAAGTATTATGACACTTGAACTTTTTAGTCATTATAAAATGCTTTATAGTGTGTTGTGATTCTTGTTATAGGACATTATGAGTTTTATAACTATAATTAAACAATGCTATAAGCGCTATAAGCGCTAAAATAGCTTAAGCCCATTAGTAAGCTGGTGCTGACAGACAGATTTGCTACCTGGTTATGGTGTTTTTAACTACAGGTGTGCCGGCTAATTGGTTTTAAATGTAAACACACCATTGTATTCAGCTACAGGAGGTTCAGGAGAAGTCGGTCTATTCTATTGACAAACTGACCGAGCACCTTGTAATGACTTTACTAACCTCCATCTGATTTTGCTAATTGCACTCAAGTGCCAAGTTACCGGCAGTCTCATTATCACCCATTTCTCTAAATTACAAATCAAGATCTGAGAAACAATTACTTTTCACAGTTTAGCTGAGAGCCAAAACACGTGGTGGTGATAATGACCCTCGTCCACACCTTATTCATTCTGCTGTGTCTAAGTGTGTGTCGTGGGTCGGGTAGGGGTCTCTCGCTCTCTCTCTCTCTCTCAAGATGTCTATCTCGCTGTCCTGCCTTCCAGGAACAAGTTCAAGAAAAGCATTCATGCTTAAAGGAATGCTACTTTGTGCCAAACAGATCAACAATGTTCAGCAGCTGAGGGGACACCTGAAAGGCTTGGTCTTTAACTCCTCAATGCCGATATTCACAGCAGCTAACATCAATTTCCTGACCTCCTAACCCACTCTTGGGAGGAACAATGTGTTTTTTCATACCTGTCTTGTAAACGTGACACAGCGACATCACTGTAAGAAACCTACAGGGCAGAATCTCCCTTCCGTGCCAAAAATGTTGCTTTTACTGATTAGTTAGCCGGGTGCATGTAAAGGTGAAGTGTACATTAAATAACTCCCTTGTAAAACGCTCCCTTTGTCAGTAAATAGTCTAGACTGTGCCCCCTGTTCACTTCAGGAGCTCACCACCTAAGATGTTGACACAATGAATCCCTCGCAATAACACTTTTGTTTTTGCGCCCTCTCCGGTCGTGTTTACATTCACCAAGCTCACAGACAAGGAAGCTGTTGAGCGTCCAATGGCCAAAGGTTCTGTATGTGCGTGCAGTGGAAGTGGGAGGAGAAGAGGGAAGAGACGCGGACCAGAGGAGGGTCCTGGTACTTTCCCCATTTCTTTTTCTTTCTTTTTTTTTTACATCACGGAGGGCGGAACGACAGGTACAGAGGAGAGAAAGAGCGAACAAACAAGAGGAGGAGCTTCAGACTCTCTCAGGTGCCCGACATTTAGACGTAGTGGAGGCGACTCGGGTTTCACCCACCCCGTCCCAAGGTCAGATGCTGCTTTTCATGCAGCCTGGCCCGGAACAAGCACCTGGCACGCTGCAGAGACAGGCCACTAGCCGTGCCCACCGTTCGTTAGTCGTCACTGGCTGGGCGGCGTGGCCCCACCATTCACATGTAAATATCCACACTAGTCCAGTCGGCATTTTGCATGTGATTAATGATCAAACCCAAAGAAAAAGCTACTTCAGTAGGTGCAGCGTTAGTGGATTGAAAATGAAACAACAAATGTCATTTTAAACATAAATTACTTGATAGTTGTGTTTAATGTTTCCATGACAGTTTTTCAGTATGCAGCTGGGCTACAGCTCCATCATGTTTGAATCAAAAGTAAGCCAGAGCCCTTCCTCATACACTAAGCAAACACAAGCCAGCATTCCTCTGTGTCTGCCATTTTAGCTCCAGTCAAACCCCACGTCGACGCGAGGGCATTAAAGCATTAGTGGCTAATGTTTTTAAAAGTGTACGGTATCTTGGAGGGATTCGGGAGGTGGGCGCCGTGTGCGTGTGTGTAATGGTGGATGAGATGGGTCTGCACATGGCAACCATTACACACACAGCCCCTCTAATCGCTGCCGACCTGCCTCCCTGCCTGCAGCCATCCCACCTCTGACTGCTGTGTGTATCTGTGTGTGTGTGTGTGTGTGTGTGTGTGTGTGTCAGGGGGCATCCCAGGTTCAGGAGGGCAGAATGTTCACATAGATGCATATTTTGCCACATTAACACACCCTTTAACACACACACACACACACACACACACACACACACACACACACACACAAGCTTTGAACATTTTATACAAAACTTCCCTCAAATAAATAAATGTGTAATCACAGACATAAATAAACATAACACTCCTCCTTCACAGCTTTCTCCACTCCGCTCAATAAAGTACTGCCTGTGTTCAACGCATTGGATTTGTCTGTGTTGATGAAAAGTAGCTGCAAGCAACTTTGGCAGATGGAAGGGAAGAAGGGAGGGATGAAGAGATGGACAGAGAGAAAGATAAGGGAGGAATAATGAGAGATATGTGGGAGAGTTTGAAAGTGGTTGTAACATTAAACACTTAAAGGAATACTTATATCAATAACTCACCCTGTGTTACCTTGAATTTCAAAAGAAAACTTGTTTTTTCTCACATGCATCTACAATTACAGAAGAATCCAAAGAGAGAGAAATCCTTCATGAATTGAAGTAAATACGGGCCTATATCAAACATCTTTTTACAAACAAAACTCCCCAGTCGTATGCTCACTACTTCCCAAACATGTGCATTTCTGCTAAAACCTTATGATTTAAAACATTCCCGCATAAATATTTTGACGTTTGCGCAGGCGCACTGCTTGTCCGTGAAATTGATGTAAACAAATGTTTTGAATTTGCTAGACACAACCCCTGTCCATCAATAATTTACTCCAGTTATTAGTTTCTTCATTCACGGTGCAGGCAATAACAAAGTTTTCTTGAAATATCCAAGTTAACATGAGTTGAGTGACTGATATAAAAACGATTATCTTTTTGGGTGAGTATTCCTTTAATCTAATCACTGAATTAATGATTTAAAAAGGCTTTATTGTCACCTTAGAGCATAAATAAAGATAGATGAATTGATGGATGGATGGGACTTGATATTGTTTACATTTCTTCAAATGTATTATCGTGTTTATGATGTTTGCAATAGAGCCTTATGGATGGCTGGATCGAGAATTGGTCTTCTGACTGACGAAGCACTAAAACTGCTGTAAAGTCAAACTCTCCAGTGTGTGTGAGACTGAAACAAAAACAGATATGAAGCCAGGCGGAAAAAAGCAAGAACAATGTGTCTTCGTGTGTATATACATGGGGGAGCACATGGCTGGAGTTGTGTGCATAAAGAAATATCTAAATATTATGGAAGATTTTGTTGTATGTTTATGTCTTGAATCTCTGTATATGTGTGTGTGTGTGTGTGTGTGTGTGTGTGTGTGTGTGTGTGTGTACATGTGTGTACATGTGTGTACTGGACATCGGTGGGAAGAGCAGCGTGCACTCCCAAAAATTCATAAAGATGCGTCACGTGTTGAACCTACACCTACTCGTCTCCAAGACATGCACACACACTCGCGCACAACAAACATACACTGCCTCAGGTGAGCGTGTGTGTGATCTGGAGGGGGATAACTTTGTGGCGAGACCACACAGGAGACAGCTTTCAACTGAGTAAACACCACATCAAACACACACGCGCTCTCTCACACACACACACATACACATATAGCACTGGATACAGTTTGCTTGCCTCCCTCCTGCATAATTGAGAAAAGCTGCCGTCCATTAAAACTTGCTGACATCACTTAGACGGCTAAATATGCAGGGAGCTAACGAGCTAGTGGGGCCTTTGATTGAGCTTCCAAACAGGTTCAAGCTTTATCGGCAGCTACCCGCGGGACAGTACACAGGCCTGCCACACACTCGCAATTGAGCATCTCAAACAAACAACCCCAGACACCAGCAGCAGAGGTAAAATCTGCAGAGAGGAGAGTGGTGTTTCCCATCCTCGATACATCACCGTCACACGATGCCCACTCTAAACAGCAGGCGGCATCATGAATTAAACTTTTGTGTGGTTGTGTAGGTTTACTGCAGCATCTGTGTGAACATGTAGCCAACCAACATGCGAGAGGCCTCGCTGCAGTCTTCATTTCCTCCTCCCACACACACACACACACACACACACACACACACACACACACACACACACACACACACACACACACACACACACACACACACACACACACACACACACACACACACACACACACACACACACACACACACACACACACACACACACACACACACACACACACACACACACACACACACACACACACACACACACACACACACACACACATCCCTCCATCTCTCGCCCGCTGCATGGCCTTCACCTCAGATAAGGAGAGAGAAAGATGTAAGGTTTGCTGGAGCCTGAACAAGCCTAATTAAGTCTGGTTAACTTAGCTCTGAGACTTCTATTACACGCATGTACACGCATGTACACACACACACACACACACACACGAGAGAAACACACTCTTACTGTGGCTCTCTCTTCTCTCTATTAACACCTGCTTCTTTTCCAATTAGCCCTCCAAATAGAGACAAATGGGCCAGAGGGGTCTGATTAATTCACTTCTGTCAAGGACTCTGCTGCACAATGCGGTCAGGGCGTGCAGGCAGCCACAGGCTCGTGCACGTGCAGACACATGCTCACTCACACACAAATGCAGGTTACACTGAGCACATGGCGTCAAAAGGAGTACAGATAACGGCGAAAATATTTTAAATTTGTAGCACAAAAATTGATATAGTAATGTCTTTGGCATCCAGAAGTGAATAAAGAGAGGCGGGATGTGTCTTTTCCTTCTTTTCATCCCCTTCTTCAGATCACAGGTCTATCTCCACCACTCCTCTTCCGGGGACAAATTCCTCTTGTCTTTGCTCTACCGAGTTTGGGAGTGCATACGTGCATCTGTGTGTCTATACATGTGTGTGTAAGCTGCGTGGATCCCATCATTAGTCTTGCTCTCCTGTCCTCCCCTGTTTGTTTAAGCAGAGCTCTGTGTTTGCTTGGAGCTGCATGTCCTCCAAAGAGACTGCTACAACGCAACCACTTCAAAACCTAACCTGTTCACTCACACTCACACTCACACACACACACACACACATGCACACTCTACAACTACACATTAACACAAGCAGGTATCACATAGACAGGCCATGGCTTGTTAATCTGTGACTTTGTCTTTTTGAGGCACCCTTCTTATTGATAAACACCCAGGGATTTTGTCAAGGAGTATCCTCCTACGGTTTTAGGCAACTATTCAAGGTTTCAAGATTTTTTGCTGCAGCCTTTTGTCACCATTTTCTAAAATTGCAGTGACATTGCAATCAAATCCAAAATTATTCCACATTGCGATATGTCACCAGCAGGATAACTTGGGGTCAAAGCATTAAATTCCCCGAACTACACCGGTATACATTAAAGAGCTGAGTGGGTGGAAAAAATGTATTGTTAATTGTTGAAAAGTTTAGCAGTGAAGATATATCTCTCAAAATAAATTGGTACATAGAAAGTTGACTTGGCTCAAAACAGCACATAGAGATTTGATAAATAGTCCCACAAGAGGAAATGACAATTTCACCTTTGAACTATGAATGATGAACACTGATCTTTTATGAAGATTACCGCTGTTTACTCAGCGGGTGGAGGCTTACATTTCTCTGAAAGTGACAGAATGGTGCAATGCCTTCCACTTTTCAAAAAGGCAGGTGTCTATTTGAATGTTTCTTTTTACTACAATATGTGTATATCGATTAAAAGACAGAAAGCTAAGACCTATACTTGGCCCAATGTTAAAAACAGCAATCCAATAGGAGGAATTATCTCTTTGTGTGTACGCAGGCTTACAGACAACTACAGGCAAGATTTCCATTAAACTTAGTGGAAGGGTGAAGAACAGGACATTCTGGAGCTGATCTAAATTATGGGGCAGATGTACGTAAGTTATTTTTCACTTACGCTAACAATGTGAGATAGGGCATTAATATGCTGTCGGGAATAATCAGAAAAATGAGTTCCCAACTGGAAAAATTCAAGTAAACCAGAAAAATGAACAAGGTCTGCATTCTCCAACTCTTCTAATCGGAAAAAATATTCAAGTTTGTCCTTTTGCTTTAAGTTTATTGGTTTTCTGACAGATGACAATTCAACCCAAGCTGTCAGCGGTCTTGAAATGGTATTAGCACCCAAGTCTGCTGACCACCAGCTTATCCAAGCACACAGCAACTCAACACAATGCTAACATTGCTCCAAATCTCCGCTCAATGGTACGGCCACACATTAGTTCCACACCAAATAAATAGCTGCTGCTTCAGTTCATAAACTCTGGGTTCAGAGGTCGAGCTATGTCAAGTAGGCCGCTGAATGAGACGCCATGGGATAAAAGAAAGACAGAGAAAGGGATTTAGACGGGGAGGTGGGTGGGGGTGCTTATAGAATACCCCGGCATCTCCCTTTCTCCGGTCCACCCGTTGAGTCTCAAATGCCACTCTACCGTTGGCCCTATTGTGCGTCCGTCTCAAAGAGCTTGTCTTCAATTAGCCTGATAAGAGGAGAGAGGACGAGGGTGGGGCAGAATTGGGGGGGTTACCTGGGCAGCCACTAATCGCTTTGATGCCATTGGGCCCTTGGTCGCTTTTGTCTTTTTTGCCCCCTGCGTTGATGCTAAATTTGAGTGTGCAATTTATCTTGTGGCTGGGGCAAATGGCAGCTTGAGAGGCAGCCGCATTTACTGTGTTTTGTTGTTTTAATGACATCAGTTGGATCATGTCAGACAGTCAACAGGAAAACAGATGCCTCAGTGCTAGACAATTTCCATGTTAAAATATAAAATGACAAAATAATCTGCTTATACGAGCAGATGTGGGTGAAGTCAATAGTGTGTCTCATTTAATCTTGCATGCTGCACCACTCTCCAACCTGAATCATAATTCCTATATTCTGCATCAAAGCCAGCACCTTTCTACTCTCCTTTTCTCTCCTTTTCTCACAACGTGTTTGCTGAATGTAAAGTTAATTTTAAGCAGTGATTTATCACACTGAGGCTAGCAGCCATTCATTCGGCCACCTTTGTCCAAAAGAGTAGGTAGGCAGGATATAATCAGAGGAAAAAGAGGTAGGGGATGTGAAACAGAAAGAGAGAGGGAGGCAAAGACAAGAAGATCGAGTTGGAAAAAGTGTGTGCATTAAAGGTATTACCAGCGGTGTCTACTGATTGCATTCAGCAGGGGATAGGGAATGGGCAGCCAATGAACCGTCTAAAATCTGTGCTCTGAGATCGTACTGATGCAGGAGGGGGAAAAAAAGAGTTTAATAGTGAAGAGGATAAAGAGAAGGCACCAGAAAAATACATTTTTGAGAGACGATAAAGACAAAGTCAGGCCACTTCAGTGTCATCAGTTGCCAAAAACCTGATAAATCCTCCAAACTGCTTCACTTTGTAATGAGATAAACATTCATTCACAATCATCTTGATCATGGTCCCTTTCTGTATAGCACTTAATAAGAGAAATGCATTAGACAGACGTGGGTTAAACATATTTGAAGATTAAGTTATATGTTTGTCAGATTAGAATGTAATCTATAAACTCTAGATTTTAGAAATTAAAATATCATTCGTTGAACTATAAGAATACATCTCTTAAAAAACAACTGTTCTAAGGGTTCCACCCTAAATGAGGTTGTCCTGGTTTGTTCTCATTTGTTCTCAATTTTCCTTTTCAGTGTGCCTCCCTGTGTAGACATTTTCCACTGTCACTGTCAGGGCCGTCTCTAGGATTTTGACACATCCGGGGCTCAGCGCAGAAGAGTTAAGCAGATTCGCGCGCAGAGTGTGTGCCGAAATTTTTTAGACATTCTCCACATACCCTTAGAACACACAATTCACACTACTCTTGCATTCTTTGGGGGCGGATGTGGCTCAGTTGGTAGATCAGGTTGCCCACCGATCGGAGGGTTGGTGGTTCCATCCCTGTCCATGGCAGCCTACATGTCGAAGTATCCTTGAGCAAGATACTGAACCCCAAAATTGCTCCCGATGCTGTGTTCATCGGTGTGAGAATGAATTCCCAATGGTGGCAGGTGGCACCATTTAGGGTAGCCTCCGCCACCTGTATGAATGTGTGTGTGAACGGGTGAATGAGCGCAGTCTGTAGTGTAAAGCGCTTTAAGTGGTCGCAAAGCGACTAGAAAAACGCTACATAAGTGCAGGTCCATTGACCATTTACCATTCAGAGATAGATAGATTGTGTACCTAAAAATAATTAAGCTTTTAGCGTCTAGAAGCTTAATTATTTTTAGGTACACAATGCTAATAATAAAAGATGTTTTTTTCCCCATGTAATATCAACTAGCTGCTTGCTAGCTAACGTTAGCTACTTCCCTCTAGTAGTTCCAGCTACAACACTCTTTTCGGAATTATACATTTTTACATAATTTCTATTTTATTATTTTTGTTATTATTATATTATTTATTATATTTCTATTCTCATTACCTCATTGATTGCTGACCACCTTTGGGGGGGGAACATGGAAATCTTTTTTTATGACATGATATCTTGTTACACTTCAGCTGAACAGCTTGCTGTTGTCAAGCTGCCTGTTGTCAAGTGCGCCTGTTGCCTGACGCCGCTGTTTTGGGTGAATGACGTCACGTGCGACCTGGAGGTGTTAACCACTTGTGTGCCAAAGCCAAAGTAGCCTAGTGGCTTTTTAAAAAAAAAAAAAAAAAATTAATTGTTACTCAAACCTGTCCAAAAACACTGTTTTTTTTTTTTTTATTAATATTCGGGGCAAATTAAAAAAACATCCGGGCCTGAATGTTTTAGCCTATGGACGCCACTGGTCACTGTCATTAAGAGCTCTACAAATAAACCTGATTATTTCACCTTGCTCCTCTGCAGCTTTTTTACTGCTTCTGGTCTTCACCTGTTGATGGAATAAGCTGTTGTGACAATCCACCAACACTGTCTGCCAGTATCTTGTCAATGTGTTATCAGCACGAGGCCCGATTTGGCAAGGCCACAGGCTGTCACAGCTGTAAACTCTCTCACACACACACACACAGACGCACAGACACACAGACACACACACACACACACACACACACACACACACACACACACACAAGCACTCCTGTAGGCAAGCAAAGCCCCCGACACAGACGCCTCGCAACTCCAACCACCTGCTCCACAAGTGCAACTCTCAGTATCCAGTGTCTCAATGCCAAACAAATATGTTTATTTATAACCAAAAATGAAACGTACATTTTAGTTGCACTGTACATAGGGCTGGGCAATATATTGATATAAAAAATAGATCAATATATTTTTAAATGTGATATGGAATTAGATCATATCGCATATATCGATATAGTTCAAATTTGTGCTGTGATTCTTGCTCCAGGCAAGCTGCTTTATATATAAATGCTGCCCTTACTAGCGTTTGTCATATTTAGTTCTTTTGTAATGTTCATTTTTCTTTTCTCATATAAATATATTTATTTCAGAAAAAGATTATTTTATGTCATAGGCTATTTTTATTTAAGATATTTTTTATTCAAATGTGCACTTTATGGAGCTTTGATTTTAAAAAAGGTACTGCTGTTGTTACATACAGTATTTATGTTCAGTAAAATAAATGGTTTCAATAAAACTTCTTGTGACATGTCATATTTGGCTTTGACTTTGACTGAACATTTACTCTCACTTTGCAATAAAAATATCGAGACATTGATCGTATATCGATATTCAGCCTAAATATATTGGGATATGACTTTTGGTCCAAAATGCCCAGCCCTAACTGTACATATATCAAATGCTCCTGAGAATAGTTTGCTTGTCCAACCCGTGCTTGCATCTGTTACTGTTACACACCACAGTCAGTCCCACTGTGCTGCCATCCACCTACTCTGCTAGTACACAGCTAAAACACAAAGAAAGTGTTCCGTAATACACACTAATAACGGAAAGCAATTAGCTTAGCTGTTTGTTAATACAGGTACGGAATGTGCTAAGCCAGGGAGTGTGGGGGTCAGGGGGGAGTGTGTGTGTGTGTGTGTGTGTGTGTGTGTGTGTGTGTGTCTTGGCCTTTGTGTGTCAGATGGCAGAGCAGGGATATACAAGCATTATAGCGTCCTGCCTAATCACTGTCATATGGAAGGGATTGAAGTGACCACTGCCACGCAATAGGCCGGACCACACCACATCTGTCATCAACTAGGTCCCCTTTTGTGTGTGTGTGTGTGTGTGTGTGTGTGTGTGTCTGTGTGTGTTTATGAAACATTTGGCATTTAGTGGACAGTCTCAGTCTTTTCCAGACTGAGTGACAGTGATTGAACAGGTAGAGGTTCAAGGACACTAACCGGACATGTGGCTATTGATAGGCATGATACATGTAATCCTCCAGTTATGTGACCATTGCTGTAACCTGCATGTGTATCGTGTTTGCCAGGGTTATCTAAATGCCTCCCATTTTAAAGTTCTTCTCAGTACAATGGCTAAATGACTCTGATGACAGACACCAGGAAGATCCCCTATTCAATACAGACAGTTTGTCTTCCTGTCAGCGTACAGAGGGTGTGCAATATCGCCCCAAACTTCTGAAAAAAGTCGAGTCTGCTAGCACGACAGGACTAGCAGCCCATCTGTAAGTGCTTACCGTGATGGATCCAGCCTTCTAACCGCACATCGAGCTGCTCGAGAGGGACAGAGATAGAGAGGGATGGAGAGGAGACTGAGGTCATGAGAAATGAGACGGATGACAGAGGACAGCCCAGCCCAAGCAGAAGCGGCTGGGCTAGGCTGAAGCCTGTGCATTTTCATAAAACCCCTCTCTAAATAAAGAACACATTATACAACACTATCAATCAAAAGTGAAAATGTGTAATCACACGACGGACTGGACGGACGTGTGGTAGATGGATGATCATTTAGTCAGATGTGAGCTACTTGACGAGGATTTACAGAGTAAATTGTGGTGAATCTTGAAACTAATTTAATGCTTCAATCAATGGTAAATCAGTTGTTTCTGTAGTATTTGATTCCTCTTATTGAAAGGGCAGTTAAAACCCCAAATCTAAAATAATGTGATACATAAAGTCAAACTTTTTTTTGCCACTGAGAAACTTTCATAGGAATGAATGAGGCCCAGCTTTCAATAATGTATCCAGTTCTACGTCCATGGGTAAAACTGTTTTATATTTCACAAGAAAAAGACAAAAAATAGACTTTTCTACTTAAACCTGCAGGTTGGGAACCATTACTCTACCCTGTGTAGTTCAGCTCTGTTCTGCTCCAACAGCAGACTATATAGCTTCCGCTCTATAGAAAGAACGGGAGCTATGAACCAGGAACAAGAAGCAGAGTTTCTGTTGTGCAGACGTGTCCCCACAATGGCGGCTGTCACCTCTGACCCTGCACACCCAAACATTGTTCAGCACTCCATTTGTCCCTGCAGTGCACCAACCACCAGCCCAAGTCTCCCCGTCCCTTTGGCCAACCCCATTTCCTCTACTGAAAACAAGCCATCACCCCCCTCCTACACCCACTACCACCCCAAGCATCCGGCAGAACATGCAGGCCAGCACCAGCCACCGAGCGGCCCGCTCTTTATTGTGCCTTCTTCCTGCTGTACTTTTCTCCTGACCCCCTGTTGTTGTCCTCCCTCAGCCACCCCCGCCTCTTCCTCTTCTTCACCCCCCCTCTCCCTCCACCAATCCCTGTTTCGTGCTAATTAATTTAATCCTGTAAGCAGGTGTAAACCCCGTCATTAAGTGGAGCCAAGTCACAGTAAATGGGGGGTGGGGGGCGAAGAGAAGGAGGGGTGCATTGTGAAAGCGAGGACAGAGTGGGCATAAACAACAAATGGGGAAATTGGTGGCAAAGCGGAAAAATCCTGTTTTTTCATACAAGGGGCAACAGGAGGAGGGTACGGAGGGGCAAAGAGGGGAAAATCTTGTTTTCACTTTTTCTAAGGAGAGGAGTGGTAATGTGAAGGGGTATTCAGGGAATGTTATATCGATATCTCTCTCTCTCACACCATCTATTTCTCTCGCTTTCTCTCTTCTGTCTTTTTGTGTCTCTTCCTGGAGATAGCTCCAATGGGGGTAAATGGGGGTGAAAGAGAAAGGGAGAAAGGGGTGAAAAATGGGGACGCAGGGCTTGTTTTTCTCCTTGGGCCAAACAGAGCAGGACTATGGGCCCAAGTCTGCACAAGTTCTTTTTATTTGCCAACCATCCTTTCTCTTTCTCTGTCTATCCCATTTCGTGGGACCAGGGGGGTCTGAATTGAATCTGTTTGGAGGGGGTGTGGGGCATCCAAGTGTTGTGAAGCAGTGGGTCCTAGCAACTGGTGATGCCCCCTGGACTGGAGTTACAGAGATGCTGCTGTAGCAATAGGGGGCAAAGGAAAGGGAAGAAAGGGAAGGAAGGGGTGAGTTTGTTAGGTAGCATCCAGACCGCATGCCAGGAGCTCCCAAGTGGTTTCTTCCGCTGGTGCTCCTGTCTGTCCTCCAATGGGGCAGCAGTTTACCATGCTGCTCGCAGCCCCGGAGAAAGCAGGCTGAACGGGGTGCTATTCTTCTCCGTTGGCCTCAATCCCCCGGCAGCAGTCAATCAATCCCGCTCTTTCGTCCCCTCTCCTTCTGTCAGCTTCTATCGGCACCTCAATCTGCCTCCCAGCGCACATCCTCTCGCAAAATAGAGGTCGCAATTCAGGCACTCACTTTCTCTCACTCTCTCTGTCGCCCCCCTCCTAATTCCTTTTTAACTCAGTGAGCGGGTGTCAGGGATACAACTTGGTGCATTCCTGCCTGGCTTGTAGCGCAACAAGCTATTGAGCAGGAGATAAGCCTCTCTTTTAGGAGGGGTTGAGGAGAATTGAATTCAGGCCTTGAGTGACGGGAGGAGGAAGATTTATCCCCGTCGGCGAACAATGCCGCCTTTTCGGGGACTTTAATCTCCCCGGGACAATGGGCCTGGTTTTCCTCCTACCACCAACTCCACCACCACCGCCACCCCCGTCCCCCTGCGCTTTTCCCACGATAGTCGCTGATTAGCACCACGGGCCGATTGGACATAAGCCATTATCTCTATCTTGTTGGGATTTTTTTTTTTTTCTTTTTCTGGGGGACTCATCTGTGTTTTTGTCAAGAGAGGAATAAGGCAGCTTGGAGGAAAGTGATAAAAAGACAGTGAGTGGGTAAAGGATTTGTAAGGCCATAGAGAGAAATAAGGAGACAGACAGACAGGGAAGAGAAAGTGAAAGGAGGCCGGGAGTGTTGAAAAAGGTGGCGTGAGTGCCAAGTTCATTGAGTGTGCCCGGGACATGATTCCCCTCAGCTGGGTAGACATCCACACAAACACACACGCACAGTCATTACTATGAGTCGTGCAACCCGGAGGAGAAGAGGAAGGGTTAGAAAAGAGACAGTCATCTTAAGGACAGGCTGGGTTTTTCAGGATATGGGAATGGGTTGGGTTCGAGTAAGGTTACCTGCACCTGTGACTGTCTAATACAACAGCTCTTTAATAAATCCTCTTATAGTGCCTGTTAAACTTTATGGTTAGTCTCCAGACACCAAGATGAAGTCCTAACACTCGACAGCTTAAATAGAGTGCAACATGAACAGATGGAAACTTCTGATTAATCACATTGCTTGAACCCAAGATGAATCTAAAACTTACAAATCTTGCAAATCCTCAGTACAAAGACAAGATATTAAATGATCTAACTCAGAAACTCTTGTGTTTTGTAAATGCATAAACTCATTTTGAATGTAATGCATTCTGTTTTTATTCATGTTTCACACAGCGGCCTAACTTTTTTTAGAATGCATTGCAATGGCTGAATATAAGGGGATGAACCTTTTCAACAGTCTGATTGCATGTGGACTTGTCTTCACATCCCCTTTGTCTTTGCTCACACATTACTGAGTAAGTTATGTCATGTGAGAAGAGACAAAACTAAAAAGAAGAGCAGCAGTTGCCAATATAATCTTTGTTTATAACTCATTTGGGCACAGTTGGATGAACTGTGAACCTAAGTCCAGAGTAAGAATGAAAACATGGCACTGCAAATAACCATTACTGCTATGTCTATTCATCTGTGGATGTTTATTTTTTATTAATCATGAGCAAAAAAACTGAAAGATCCTATCACAATTTGTAATTTTTTTCTCCTGTCAATCGACGGATCAGTTAATTGACTAATATTTTTTGGCAAAAAAAAGTGTGTGAATGAAAGAATCATGTTATGTCATGTCTGACAGCACAATAATACCTTAAGTTATCTGAGTTAACTAATGATATGATATCTCAAGTTACATGAAAAAATGACATCCTACATCTTTTTCGAACCCCTTTTACCATGACATTGTTGAAAAAACGTTTGAAAATTTGAATCTTGATGAGTGTGTTTTTCAGACAATCAACTTATGAAAGGCAACAAAGTCCAAATATATGAATACATTACACATGTATTAGTGTTAGTCAGGCATTATGGGTGGGTCATAAGTGTTATGCAATGCAATGAGACATTATAATATCAAATCTCACTCTCTTGGCATTGGCGAGACTAAATCTGTCGAGCGTTTACTCCGCTGTGAAAAGTTACAGCCCTTCATTCTCTTTCTCCTACACTTGCTGTACACACACACACTTCCTCCACATTACATTAAATCTCTGAATTATGGGTTACCAATTTCTAGTCAATGTACTGTGAGCCCTTTTTTCTGCTAAGCTGAATGTCTTGAGCCGACTGTGCTTCCACGTCCAAACCACACCACGGGACGCTCCTAACCCAGCGGGACGATCTGAAAAAATAAATACTGCCATAATTACAGAAGAGAGAGACATGGGCCATGTCTGACATGACAAACCCCAGATGGATATCTCAAGCTGACCATGCATGTGTTTCTGTGTGTGTGTGTGTGTGTGTGTGTGTGTGTGTGTGTGTGTGTGTGTGTGGTGGGCATGTTTGTGTATATGTTTGTACCCTTGTTTGTGTGAGTTGGTGTGTGTACTTGAGAGGAAACATGACCTGTGTTCCACGTCTACATGGGGCCCTACTCTGCCGTGTGTTTTGTGTGGGACCATGATAGGGAATGAAACAAATCAGGCATAAAAGAAAGAAGAGCAGAATGAGGAAAAAAAAAACGGGACAGACCGAGTGAAATATGGTGGGACAGAAGCAGAGGACGAGCACATGAGAGACAAGAGAGCACAGAGAGAAATCTCTGGATGTGATTTGGGGAAGCTTAGAGTAAATATTTATTTCCCATCGCTGGGCCTGTCAGTGGTAACGTGATGGATTCACCGCCTGATGTCTTCCAACACACACTGCTGCTATTCAAAGACGCCTGTCCCCCCCTGTGTTTACGGTGGCATGACTTGCACTGCGGCGGACTGCTACACAATACAAACAAAAAATGAGATACTTACGCTGTGGCCGTGCGAACACACAGTTACAGCACCACACACATTTACACGCACACACAAACTGACAAACACACGTGTCTCATAAATGCATTCCTTTGTTGCAGGGAAGATTACCAGCTCGGCTTATCCCTGCTTGTTTTGCACTCTTTCGCTTTCTGTGTGTGTACAAAATGAGTGTGTGTGTACTGCTTCTGTTTAATACCTGTCTTTGTGGCAACACAATATGCTGAAGCTAAGATACCTCTCTTTTGCAGAAGAGACCCACATGCATATAAGTTGTGTGATGTCTCCATCTTTGCAAGGAAACAGAACAAACTGCATTTGAAGGTGATTTTGGAAAAAAGAGGGAAATGTGAAAAATGTTTTAATGATAGAAAAAAATTGATTCACTACGTCAAACAGATGGGGATTCTTAAGAAACTCTGGCAACCTGTCTGATTGAAAACTTATTGCTGATGTTTAATGGTCTTACAGGTTAACCATGCCATATGTCAATACCTTGTAACTTATGTGATAAATTATGTGCATTCCTCATTGTGTGTTACCGCCAATGTTTTTTTTCCTTCCATGTTTTCTCAGCCCGGTCGCCAGGATAAATGTTGGCAAAGTATGTTTCTGCAAACCACAGATAATATTGAATCTCTTCATTTTCAAACCACAAATATGTTACTGAATATCAACGTTTCTGAAGCGCTGCAACCAGTCCTCATTGTGACACAGAGCAGTCGCTGCTTTAAACATGCTGTGAACACGTGATGGACACAACAAGTTGTAAACATGTGACAATAGCTGTGTTAAACACTTTGAAAACACTTTTTTTAAGGTTAGTTACTAAACAAATAGACTTGACTGGCTTTAAAACACACTAATACCAGACAAAACATACAAACTTGGGACACAAAAAGCGCTGCTTCTTTCCAACACCAGTCCCCTGGTTTAAAGCTCTGAGTTGGTTGGTCCCGCCCACTCAATTCCAGCTTTAAACATCAATTGCTTCCTCACTGGACAAAACAGAGTTGTAGTTTAAAGTATCTGTGGTTTGCACAAACGTATAATGCAAAAATTTTCTACTGGCGACAGCAGTGTGTGAAACTAAACAAAATCAACAAACATTATGTTAAAAAAAGAAGAAGAAAAGGACAAAAGGGAAGTGCAATTAAATGATTCAGCCATTGTATAAAGGGAAAAATATGCTCATAAATCTTCTTTGGTATATTCTATCAGATGATGTTCAGCCAACAACACCAGCATTTCAAAAAGCTCTCTCAGTGATTCTCCCTCTTTCAGAGTTGTGAAATACTGTCCGGGAAGAGTGCACACATCTCAGTCTCTGGAGGCCATTTTCCCAGGGAAAGCCAGCTCATCTCTCGTTCAACACATCGCAATCGAGCGGGCCGGTCTGTGAGCCTGCGGGTTCCCTGTCCCTCTGCACACCCCCTTCTGGTCATCCTTCTCCCCTCAAGCCCTCCGCTTTTTTTTCTTCCCTCCCATCTTCCGAAATAGTCTTCCTAACGAGTGTTGGCCCATCCCTGTTCCCAGCTATAAAAACAGGCCCCGGTGGCCGAAGATGCTTAGAGAATGTGGTTATTATTGCACATACACACACACACACATATGCAGGGGCCCCTCTCCAGTAGTTTGGTAAATGATGCCCCAAACTTAGCTCGAAGCAGGAATGAGTCCAAGGTTTCTTCTCATCATCATCATCATCATCATCATTCCTCGGCAGGCCCATGACTCAGCCCGAGTCACATTATTTGTTCCAGAGAAAACATTATTTTCTCTCTCTCTCCCTTTCTCTCTCTCTCTCTCTCTGCTGTTATTCTTTCTTTTCATATCTTCCAGTGTCTTTATCTCTTTTGCTCCCACTGTAAATTACCTCTCGTGTCTTTCTTTTTCCCATTTCTCCCTCTGCTGTCTCTCGCTTTTCTTACTCAATACACGGTCTCTGCCCATTTTTTTTTTTTTTCCACGGGCAGACTGTTCTTTAAGAAGCAGGCCGGAGTAATTCAAACAACATGGCTCTAATTTGCTATGACATGTTTCATTTCTGACCTCACTTCAGATAACCATCTTGCTCTCTCCTTTTCTTTCTGCGTGTCTCTCTCTCTCACATTCAGGGATATGCTTTGGATGAGCCCAGGCCTATTTGAGGAGGATTCTTCTAACCATGCGCTCATGCTAACGGTTTTGCGGGTACTCAATAAGACCAAAATGTTTGATTTTCCTTTGTAGGTCATTTAAACAAATATAAGAGCCAAAAGTACTGAAGCCGTCCGTCAATTTCTTATCGGAACAGGTTTTCAGAGATCATGTTTTCGGAGGGCGAATTTCTTTTTTTAGCATGTGTGACTACTATATAGACGTACTACAGGACATGATGTTTTGCCCTGGCCAACTCAACAATGAAATTTGACATTATTGGCAAATATGGGAGAGGGAGGTGGTTGAGGGGGGATGACAGGAAATGACTGAACAGTTCAATTTGGGTGCTGGGGTAAGTCGGAGTGAAAAAAGTTGACAGGCGCAGCACACTCTGCTGCCAACCCCGAAAGCCACAAATATGAGCGTGTTCCCTGAGAAGTCGGCCATGTGAAAACAAAAGTGCCTGGCAGTGGGCAGCGGAGAGAAGCTGAGGGAGGAGAGGAGCAGGGAGAGAACTGTGGAAGTTTAATTTGGGTGAGAGGTCAATGGGAAGCCACAGCCAGAGGACGCTCAGCGAAGATGACATGTCGTTCTGCTGCCTTGTGCCAACACACACATTTAAAACATGTTGATGCTTTATATCGCTGCCTCCCACAAATATACATACACCACTTCAGGGCCTTCATCCCAATTCTGAGTCCTGCTCCTGCCCCAAAGAAAGAGCCAGAGAAGGGTAGGAGAGTTCATACCCACTGTGGAAAGGTCAAGAGAGCTGTCACACACACACCACCATCACAAACCACGGGGAGGAAAAACATCTATATTCATGGCAAATAAAACTGAGTGATGTTTTCCTCTTTTCAGTTGCAATTGTCTGTCAGAAAATAAAGACGGTGATTTGTGAGATGTGAATGGTCGGTTCAACAATACGCTGTAAAAATAATTACTCTGCAGCCTGTGAATGTTGCTTTTCGGAGCCCTCCAAACTGGCCGGCTTTTACGGCTGGGCTGTGGCAGGGAACAATTCGTAGATTTACAGCCATTACAACACAGATCATAAATATGCCAATAGTTGTGTGTGAAACAGCCATTGTAGATGATGCTGTTGACGGCCGTCACATCGTGTCCATCACAGACAGAAGCCGTATTATTCTGGTATGGAAATATCATACAGTAGGCATCACTGTGTTGAATGGTGGCATCAGGGTGGCCTTGTGGTTGTGGGAAGTCTCCCATATTAACTTAAAAGTGACCGTTGTCTCCTACAAGAACTTAAACATCCCACATGGATGTTTAAGTTCCTATCTGTATTATTCTCTGACAGCAGCTCACTGTGGGTCACTGTGAATAAAAGTGTTAGCTAAATGGATAAAATGTATGTGAAATAACATCTGAGAGAGCGGCACATGGTAACCCATTTGTCATTTGACACAAATTTTTCCTTGCGGTGTCTAGCAAGAGTTCAGGCCAGGGATTTTTCCTCAGCATGTAATCCACCCAACAGAAATGTACATCCAGCCTTCTTCTGACTAATTTAAAAACTGTGTGATTCCCATCCGGTGCTGAGCAATGGGACAGATGCTTGGTATCTATCACATACCCTGTGTTCCCCTGTGGAAATCCAAGAGCACTGCGAATAGCGAGCAGGCCTAAAAACAAGGCTACCCCCCCTGCTTAGCGCACACTGGGCCAATGCAAAGCTGCTGAACTGTACCAGCTAATGCCTTTGGCTGCTTCAACAGCTGCGCTGTCCTGCCTCATCCTCATGTGCACTAACAAGTGATGTGTGTGTAAATGTGTGTTTTTCTGAGGAAGGAGGCGCTTTGTGCCTGTGCGCACTTAACTTCATGTGTGTGTGTGTGTGTGTGTGTGTGTATGCAACCATTTGCATAGCGCAGGCCATAAGAAAGGCTTCATTCACAGCTTCTGTGAAATTAGCCAGAGGCTCACCTCAAGATGTTCACACTCCAGACCTGCCAATTGTAAACAGACTCAACTCTGTCTCTGTGAATTTACTCCGTACCTCGCTCACTCTCCCTTTGGGTGTTTTGATGGGACGCCTCAGAGTTCGCTCAAAGAAAAAGTAGTTTCACAGTTTAAGAGAAGTTGGAAGTTGATTTATGAAATTTCAGCGAAATAAAATGGAAATCTGTGTTTGGTTTAGTTTAATAGGCTCCTCATTAGCAACAGCATTACAGCAGCTATCCTTCCTGGAGTCCACTTAAAACACTATACAGTGACAATGCAACATTACAGCAGAACTAAAACCTACACAATAACAAAACAAACTACTGACAATTCAGTCATCTAAAAATGGATATAAAAGTAGCTCTTTTCTCCCCAGTGCTGTCTAATGTTTACGTTTAAATTAATGTGAGATTACATGACTAACTGCACCAGTAACAGAGCATTTGAGAGATGTTACTTAACCTTTGTCTTTTTTATTTCTATTTTAGATTTGTGGTGGAGTGGCAGAATGGTGACATTGCTTTATGTAAAGAATACGCAGAGGAACCACAACATATGAAAGGTATGTTTATAAAATGAGTTTTAATCAGCCTTAACACATCTGTTTCTTAATATGTCAACATTTCCACTTCAGCCGTGTACAAAAACTCTTGCAACAATTTTTTGGCTTTTATCGTATCGCTTGTATTTTTGCATCATATCAGCATATATGTTTTCCAGTATGTGCTGATATAAAAAGCTTTAATTTATTTTTAATTATTATTGTTCATATATGTTTATCTTTATTTCAATAGAAAGAAATTGGCTGACATTAAACATCCAGCACTGGTGTTTATTGAGCTATTTATTTTATTTTGTATTTTTTCATTTTTAGAATTGATTACTAATGTAGTACATTGTATGTATCATGTTAAATATTATTTAATAAATATATTTTATATTTAGGAGAAGAGCATGCTGAATACTTTACATCAGTACACAATAAACATATAAAAGGTAAATTTTCATTTCAGCTCAAAAAAATCCTAATATCGGCCACCATATCAGTAATGAGTATATCGGTTGGGCTCTAGTTCTCTTCAGGCTCATATTTTTAATCAAAAACATATGTTACCTGAACACCATTGGCAATTAAAAAAGCTATCATTGCTACCGTTTTTCGAGATTATTCAGATCATTTTTCCACCTTATGACGTTTTTCTGAAGCCTGAACATTGAACCAGTGACCTCTCGATGGCCGCTACTTCCTCTGATGGCAGAAAACCTGCAGAGTCAATTTGATTAGCCGCCACTCTTTCTTCCAATACAGCCTCAGGTAATGAGGTATGTCTGGAAATAGGTGGAGGCCAGATAAGGTGGGGGTACTGGAGTTGGGAGGGGAGTGGTGATGGTAGTGGCGGAGATGGCTGTGTGGAGGGGCAAGGGACCCTTCAAACTTCAAAGGCCTCATATTGGACACAAAACACACGTTTGGAAGAGGGGGAGGAGGAGGGATCACACAAATCTAATTTTCCTAAAAAGGGGAAATGCAGACAATGAGGAGGTGGAGGTAAACTACTTATGACCCCACTTTTACCTGGTTACCCCCACCTCTCTCTGCTCCTCATCCCTCCCTCCCACCCTCCCTCCTTTCCAGATCAGATTAAGCCGCAGTGGAAGGGAGCCTCCACTCGTTAAGGAACCCTGTCATGACAAATAGAAACACAAAGCATGACCTGCCTTCAATTGGAAACGGATCCACAGTGGAGGGGCAAATAGGGAGGGAGCCAGTGGAAGAGAAAGAGAGAGAGAGATGGAGATAATTGAATCAAGGCTGCGGGGGAAGACAGATAAATCTTATTATTGATACTTCAGTTGAGCAGTGAGACACAGAGAGAGACAGAGGGAGAGAGAGATCAGTCTCACTTCATTAAAAGACAGCTAATATATCTGGATCATTTAGCCGCCTGCTGCAAGTTAAGAAGTGTGTAGAGCATGACTGTATATGTATGTGCATGTGTGTGCACGCCTGTTTCTCTGTTTTATGCTTGTGATTACACACAATTTTTATTTTTGTCACTGGCCAATCCATACAGCTAGGTCCATGCTGTAAATTACTTCACAATTTCTTGCATCACACGACGATGCCTCCCAAAACGTTTCCAATCACAGAAGATGGAAAATGAAAGTGGAAAGCAAACTCTGATTTGTCTTTCCCCAAAACAAGGCATTCTCTCCAGAACAAATACAGAACAAATGTGTCATTTTTCCAGCTTTCCGACTAGCTAATTTGTTGAGGCCTCGTGTTGTTATTTTAATTTCCTCTTCACAGAAATGCTAGCGAAAACAATTGTTGACATGGCAACTGCGAGAACATAGGTGGCTGAGCGGTTACTTCCCTTCACTCATCGAGTCACTGCACCTGAGTTTCAGGAAATTAACGACTAATGTACAGTTCATGTGTTTCTAGGTATTTGTGTGTGCGTGAAAAGAACTTAGAAATCTGCAAATTATCCTGATGACAGTTTATATTCTACAGCAGTCACCTCAGCTATACCAATGAGCTCATACCAGTGGTCTGATTATATCACTCCTTGGAGAAAAGCTGGAAAAACCAAATGAGTTCTTCCACACAGGAGTTGTTACAAGTTCTAGAGGCTGGTGTGAATGAATCTGGTCAATAATGGATGAAGACGACAGAAACTCAAGAGGCAGGTGAGCTGAGGAAACTGTCTCTTCTGTCTGTCTCCATCTCCTAGTCTTTATCTCTCACATGCAAACATGCACGGCACACCTGGCATAAGTGCATAAGTGAGCAAACACAGCATGCATGCATCCAGACATGCACACAGAGACACACAAACACACATACAGAAAGCTAAAGAGAGAGCCATTTGAAACATTCTCATGTGTAAATAAACACCTAAGAGCTTTCCAGCCAAACAAAACCCATTTTCAAAGCTCTACAAACAACGGGCGGACCAATCGCAACACTGGCCTCTTTTCTTTTCTTTAGAGGAACCGCTCAATTAATATGTCACCACAAGTCAAGACCTCAAGACCCCGCTAAAATAAGCGAGCCACTTCAGCCCCTCGCCTCTGGAGAGTGACGAGAGAGGGACATAAATTGCCCTCTTTAGAGTAAAAGAGTCATCCAAAAAACCAATAAGCTTTGAGCGGGCACCTGCCACACTGAAAATAAATAAGTTGTCTTTTTTTTCTCTTCCCTGTTCCCACTCTGCTTATTCCCTCATTGCCTCACGAGGAACCTGTGAAAACAATTCTATTTATCCACTTTCATCTGGTATTCCCATCGTCTCAGCCGCCACCTAAATCAGTTTCCCATGGAACAGGTTCTTTATGTCTGTTTCAATTCCGACCTCAAACATACATGAACAGCATTCAAACACTGATGAGTTCTTATCAGTGCCATTTAAAATATATTCATAATTCATGACAGCTATAAACAATGTAAAGAAGTCATTTTATTATCTAAGTTTCTTTGTACTTGGGCTTTAACAGGCAAAATAATGCTTGTTTGGTCACAACTGCAGCAGTAAAATGGCTTAAAACCTCTTGATAAATTGTAATATTTGCATACCTGTATATCAACAGGTGCTGAGGCAAATACTTGATCAGAAATAATAACAAAAAACTGCCAATTCATCATTTGTAAACCAAATCTCAGAACGTTGTCCAGAATTTCTAAAAGAAAAAAGACAATATCTTATACAGTCATATTAAAAAATATTAGAGCACCCTTTTTCTTCAATTCCTTGTTCATTTTAATACCTGATACAACTAAAGGTACATTTGTTTGGACAAATATAAAGATAGCAACAAAAATAGCTCATAATAGTTTAATTCAAGAGCTGATATCTAGCTATTGTCCATGGTTTTCTTGTTAATGATTTTGGTTATTTTCCTGAAAACCATGGAAAATGGCTAGATATCAGCTCTTGAATTAAACTTTTATGAGCTACTTTTGTTGTCATCTTTATATTTGTCCAAACAAATGTACCTTTAGTTGTACCAGGCTTTAAAATGAATGAGAAATTGAAGAAAACAATGTTCTAATATTTTTGTATATCCACATGGAATTATAGTATTCATTGTTAACATTTTATTTCAAGTAAACGACATCGTCAGTGTCAAAACAGACACTTTCTATCAGGCGCTGTAGATGTTTTCTGGCCAGCGTTGTCGCTCACACACTCCGTGACAGCAGGTGATGAAAGAAGAGAGGAGCAGCTTTGAGGAGCGCACTGCCGCTGTCACTGTCACAGACACCGTGTTGGCTCGCTGCTACGCATCCCTGCATTGTCCCCCGCTACACCTGACACTGCCGCTTCCACCTGTGCAGTGTGTGTGTTCTGTGTCTGTGTGTGTGAGATGTGAGCTTGAATGAAGCTATGAAGAGAGGAGGAAGTGATGAAAGTGTCAACCAGAACTCATGATACTGAAACCCACAGTGCCCCTTGCTCCGAAAACGCTATCTACACAGTTACTCACATACATTAGAGAACTACAAGGCTTTGATGCCAGTATAATGGAGTTAAGTCACACAGAAACTACTACTTCTTTCACAACTACTAATAATGAACAATATCTGGTATTGAGTGCTGCCGTTACTTGTCCATTTTAAGAAGAAATAATTAACACGTTTTACTGATTTTGCAGCCTTATCATTGGTCAGAATGGATAATTAACATTGACCTTTACACTTTGCAAAACAATATCAGGCTGATCTCACACTCCTGAGTAATGAATAAAAGCAATTTGGATTCCGATGCACCTGAGCCTTAACAGTTTAGCTGCAAACAAGAAACTGCTGAAATGTAGCGTCCTTGTAAAGAGAATCAGTGAAGACTCAGAGACTTATATGTGCGTTATTTCCCACCCAGACATAAAATTTTAGGCGTTTCTAAAGCTGTTTAAATGCGATTGTTTTGAAATTGTCCATGTATCAGCACAGTCAACTCTCTACTGCTCTATTCACTGAATAAAAATGTTATCGTTAAAAAAACTGCTTTAAGAGAAAAAAACAGGTTTTGATTCCTTATAACAGAACAAAAAGAAAAGGGAGCGAAGTTGAGAACATAGATGGTGGAGTCCATTCATCGCTTCTCCTCTGTGTGATATTGGTTTCAAAGGTGCAGTTGCACGTAAAAGACACAGGTTAGAGCATGAGGACCCCTGTCCTAACTATGGGGTGTGTATGTGTGCGTGTGTTTGTGTGTCTCTTGGCAGACCCAGATGGCAGGCGGGCAAGGGGGGAAGGTGGGCCAATCGGACAGGAAGCAGTAAAGGAGAGTTCTGGTTACGAGGATCAGACGGCGGGACGAACCGCGCTCAAAGGTACCGCCGCTACCGTACTCAAGGTGTGGGTTACACCGCTGGACACAAGGGACAAACACACACAGACACACACATTCTTGTATGTATGCTCCCCGAAGGACACTGTGCTGGTGTGCGCGCAAGTGTGTGCGTCTGTTAGCGTCTTAATTAACATGCGAAGGCAAACGTGCGTGTGTTCGGTCACACACAGACTCTCACACGCCCCGCCCCACCCCCTCTTCAACCAAGCAGATCCACTTAAAAGGGCTCGTATCAATTGTCAACGGCCATGTTTAGTTGTTTAGGCCCCTTCTCTGCACTGATGAGGACCAGACCATGAAAAATCCAGCCACCCATTAGCCACATGTTGCTTCTAATACTGACCCAATAAAAAGCCGCTCCCCCCTGCCACAGAGAGTTCATCTGGCCCACCACAGAGAGAGAGAGAGAGATAGGAAACGAAAATTTAAGCATTAAGGGAGGGATATGGTAAGAAGAGGAGCAGGAGAGAGAGAGGGAGAAAGGCACTTGCTAATAAAGATGTAACCGTGTCAAAGAAAGAGGGAAGCACAGGGGCCTGCTGCTAATTTCCCGCCCTGAGTGCAGTAATCTGAGGGGAAGATTAAGGTGAAGGAGTTATTCTTGACTATTTTATTAAGAGGTGCTTTAGGCGCTGGAAGAAGGGGCTTTAGCGCTCCTCCAGCAGCGTGCCATACAATACAAGACAAACATTTGCTGTTATTTCACCAAAGTACTCTCAGATGTGCTGGGTCGGGGCCTTGCCTTTTGCCGCAGAGGAACTTGGCATCAAAGTTCCCTGCAGTTCTCTGAAAACAAAAATCTGCCCTTCTTTTCCGTGGGTCCTGCCCTGGGCCTGCGTCCGACAGATAAATAGTGAGGTGTCAAAAGACAGGATGGCAAACCTCACACCTAGTTTTAATTAAAATGGGAGAGAGCGGTGCGGATGAACAGAGAGAGAAAGAGATGGAGAGAGCCACAGAGAGACTCATAAATATCCTTATGTTACAAAAAAGAAGTAATTTGAGGAAAAGTAAACCCAGGGGTTTCAAATACTGACTTTACTATTTATCATTTTATCTTAAAGGGATAGTTCAGATTTTTTAAAATGGGGTTGTTTGAGGTACTTATCCACAGAAAGTTACGCCCCCAGTTTGGAGTAACGGCACAGAAGCTAAGCAATGTACGGTTATGGACGCGGTGGTGGAAAAATATAAATACAAATGTAAATGTAAGCTATATTTAGAATATTTTCACAACTTTACCTTGCTGCCAGATAACCCCTTCCAACAGGGAACTGAAGCCATTATATCTGTATTTGCTGTCTTCAAAGCCACCAGACCGAAAACAATAACTTTACCTTGCAAAACACGGCCTATCGCTGCCGATGGGTTAGTTTGTTTGTGTTTCTGTGTGAATCTGACCTTACCCTTTAAAACACTTTAAGTCAAACTTTAGCAGTACATTGCTAGGCTTCTGTGCCAGTACGCTCTAAACTGGGGGCGTGCCAAGCGCCATATACTGTAGATAATACACTGACCCCACTTCAAAAAATCTGGATTATCCCTTTAATAATTTACAGGAAAAGAAATCGTCCCTATTGAGCACTCAGTTAAAGATAAAGTCTGAGGAAATGTATAAAATATCAACAGCAGAATGTAAAGAAAAAGACTAAAACAACAACTCGTTTCTCATTAAAAATTAAGCAAAAATGTATCTATACTGTGGGTTCTTCTTCATAAGCCAGTCTCAGAAAAGCTATTTTTATGTCAAGCTAAATAAAAGCACATTGCAGAATTGCAGGAGTTTTAAAATGGAGCCAAGGCCAGCGACAGGCCAGCAGCAGCCTCACCCACCTGCCTCTTTTGTTTGCTTTGTCACTGCTTCACCGTGCCATTCTTCAACACTTACTGCTCTTCAGTGCCGTTGAAAAACAAGATGAATGTGTCAATGTCAGTGAATGTGTGTGCACGCAGTCATCCAATGAGCTCTTTACTGCATTCAGGGGAAATAAAGAGAAACACATTTGCAAAGCCAACGTGGCACTAAGACAAAGACATAACAGTAACACCGAGCTGCACGTCTTCAGCTTTGACCAACATGCTGGTCCCAGAGTGCAAACGTTTGTTCGGAATAACATCTTCCCAATTAAAACGGCTAAATTGACATGTCTCGAAAACCTCAGGAACTTTGAGTTGAACGTTCAGCGCGGACAGACGAAAACCACAGAAGTGGCCGTTTCAACCACTCATAAAACACAATTCAGAAACTTCTTCCTCTTTCCTTTTCTGTACTCGAAAGAGAGGATGTGGCGAGACTTGATGAGGAGAGAGTGAGGGAGACATCAGACTGTAGACATTCTGCATGTACCATCTCAGGCTTCAGAGACAACCAACTGATTCAAAACACAACTGATTTAGAGTGAAAGCCATCATAAGAAAATTTCTTCACAGGACTCATGTCATTGGAGCAAATACATGCACATTCTCTGTTAAATCCAATGCATCAAATATCACAAATATCTCATTGATATCTGACACTTTCACTTTAATGTCTGGATGATTCAACTTAGACGTAACACCCGGTTGATGCTCGTTATGGTTAAAAACCGACAAGGAAGAAGCAGCCCGTTTGATGACATCATCCGAATCCTATAGGTGATGATGTGTGAACTGTACAGAGAAGGGCAGCTGTGGCTGAGAAATGGCAGCAACAGAGAGATACTTAGGATGTCCAGACTGGATGGCAGATGATGTTTGAGACAAGATGTAATTGCCATTACGAAAGTAGGATTAACTCAATTACGCCTTATAAAACTAACAATAAAATCCACAATAGCTGATGGTTTGACCAAGTGATCATTACAAATTCCTAAATAATAATCTAATTTAGTTTTGATGGGAGCTTCAGACTCAGTTAAAACATTAAAAGCCACTCGAGCATTTCTTAAGCTTGTTGGGACAGTGACCATCTGATTCAAAATCCTGGCAGCGTTAATGTTGTTTGTATAGTAAAAAAGCTTGTCCTAGTCTGACAAACCAAAGCCAGACTCTGCTGCACTAGTGTAACTGGTCTGGGTGTGTGCAGCTCACAGTGCCACCCATTGCTTCTGTCTGCGTTATGTTGGAGTCAATACAGGACATGCAACCACTGCTTTGCTGAACAGGGGTTTATTTTTTGTGTGTGTGTGTGCATTTTTTTTTTACTTGAAAGAGTAAAAATAAAAACAGCAAATTACTTCTTATTCTGCCTACCATGTACTTAGGTGTTTTTTTGTTTGTTTTTTTAACTCAAGGAAGACTGATAATCCGACTGTGCACAGTTGATCAGTAGACTAAGAAAAAAAAATGTTTATTGTTCAGATATGTGACAGATATCTTAATCAATTAATTTGTATCAATTATCAGCATGATTATCAAACCAGGGCTGTGTATCAGCAGTATTTTGCAATATACCATAAAGTCATGGAAAAAATAATTGGACCACCTTAGTTTTCTCTAATTTCTTGTTCATTGTAATGCCTGGTATAAAAGTTTAATTTAAGAGCTGATATCTAGCCATTTTCCATGGTTTTTGATAATGATTTTGGTAATTATCAAGAAATCCATGGCTAGATATCAGCTCTTAAATTATGAGCTATTTTTGTTGTTTTCATTATATTTGTCCAAACAAATGTACCTTTAGTTGTACCAGACATTAAAATGAACAAGAAATTGAAGAAAACAATGGTCTAATATTTTTTCCATGACTGTAGAATATCAATGTATTAGCATATATCACAATTTAAAATCTTAATTTTTTTTTGAGATTTTTTATTTTTCTGCCATCAAAACAGTGGGACACTCAAGTATACAGCCTTAAACCGACCTGCCATTCCTCCATCCTCCTTCTCATATTTAACTCAAAGCTACACTCTTCTTTGTGGACTCTGCCAGGTGAACCTGTGTTATGCCGAAAGCCTCTCCCTTTTCCTGTGTGGAGAACATATAATTAATACAGGCCAAGCACTTTGCCTTTGGGACACTGAGCATCACAGAGACGCAGGCTTGTAATAGAGCTATTTGTTTTCCTCAGAAAGCTGTCCAAATGCCCTCGCTGGGATCGCTAGACTGCACAAAGGCGAGCTATGAATTGGTCAAATCCACTGGGGCAGGTTATTGATTAGGCCTACGGCTAGTAGAACGCAAATATGCAACTAAATTAGATATTTGTGTTTGTGTGTTTATGTGTGTGTGTGTGTGTGTGTGTGTGTGTGTGTGTGTGTGTGTGTGTGTGTGTGTGTGTGTGTGTATTACTGATGCAGTAACATCAACTTAATCTGCATCACTGGTTCATCACAGCTGATCACGTTTTATAAACCACAGACATGTGTACGTTGCGGCATTTTTTCATATTTTAAGACGAGACAACCATATTTAGATTCTGTTTTAACACATTGAACAAATAGTTTCAAGCTTGTATTCCCTCTTTTTTTTCAAAGTACCATATCTGGTCTCCTTCTGGAGCAATTTGGGGTTCATGACTGGTTAGATGCACCTTAGGCGAACTTAAACAATCAAATATATAAAAGACTACAGACACATACACAACAACTTTCTACTGCTTCCCTCATCTCATCTCATTTCATGCTCACATCCGCTGCCCTCCCTCTTCAACATCTCCCTTTTCAACAAGAGCAGTTTGTCAGGGTCAGAAAGCAATTTAAAACCTCTAGTAATGAGAGTCAGTGAGAGAGAGAAGTGAGAGAGGGAGAAGTTAAAGGGAGGGAGAGAAAGAGAGATGAGGTAGTGGGGCGGAGAGAAGAAGAGGATGAGGAAGGAGGGAGGGGTAGGCTGGGGTGTCAGCCATCAAAGCAGGCCAGGAGAAAAGAAGGCCAGGTGCTGGTTGTGGGAATGTGCCGTCCATGGTTCCAGGGACCAGGGAGCTGGTGGGGGCTATGAGGGGAGGGGGGGTGGGCAGGGTGGTAATTAGCCAAGCCTGGAGGAGAGAGAGGGCCCTCCAGGGCCCGCGGGGATAGCCCCTCCGAGAGGATACCATTTGCACTTCTACAGGAGCCGCCAGCCCCGGGCCACAAAGAAGGGGAAAAGGGGAACTATGGCATCCTTTATCAGGCCGGACAAAGACGCCGCATCTTTTCAAAGGAGACCGGAGAGAGAGAGAAACTCCAGTGTTCCAGAGAAGGAGGGGAAAAAGAGAAGAGAAGAAATAATCCGAGAACTGGTCAGGAGAGAGACAGAGAGAGAGATGCCAGTGTGTGGGTTGCAAAGCGAGACAGGAGGTTACGGTCATACTGTGACCCAGTCAGTCCTCTGAGACATCAGAAATTCACTAATGTCCCCCACACACAAACTTAGATAATACATAATGCTGAGTTACACAACTGTATTCCCAGTGCTCAACAACTGAAAACAATACCATGTTGTTTTTTTAACATTTCTATCATTTTCCATCTCTGTTCCCATCAGTTTTGGAGGGATTGAAAATATGAAATGTGTCTTTTGACAAAAGAATAGTTTCGTCACAACAGAGCGGGTTCAGTTTGCTTTACACTTCATCTCATGGGAGCTAAGTAGAGGCAGTGGATAAGGAGCCAAAATGGCCACCCTCTACCGCTGACATTATCAGGGAATCTTAAGAGTTTTGCCCTCCTGTAGAGCAAGGGAAAGTGGAGGTCATTGACATTACTTTTACCTATTACCTTTGGAGTAGGGCTGCACAGGGGGGTGAATGGTGGCCTTTGAGGCTGCAAGGCTTTGTGTTCACTGTTGGAGAGCAGCCTGACAGCGTTAGCTGAGTGGGGGCCAAAGGTCAGACAGGCCATGTGATAAGGCATTTCAGACCTGCATACAGGGCCCCAGACTGAAGAGGCCCGAAAAACCTCAAGGACCCCCCTTCTCTGTGTCTCTCCTCTTCTTTTCTTTTCTCTTCCCCCTCTCTGTCCCCTCTCTCTCTCTCTCCGGACACAAAATGCCATTTGTTGTCCGTCAGTCAGTAGCGCAGGGCCAGGGTCGGGCCCAGCGCTGAAAGCTCCATTCACACACCCTCTCACCCAGGGATGTTTTTGCAATTCAATATTTTCACACGCAGGCAGCTTCATCGTTACTTTGGAACCGTACACTTGGCAGGATGAGGCTGGGGGCCTCTGGGACAGAGGGGCTGAGAGGTGGAGGGGCTGGAGGAGAGGGGGTCAGCACAGAGGAATCCTAGTGTCGGGAGGGGACGCGCCTGCGCCGGCTAATGGGCCATCTTGAAATGTTTTAGCCAAGACCCCTCCAACACCTACACACACACCAACAAGTGCACACACACTCACACACACTCACACACACACACACACACACACACACACACACACTCACACACACTCACACACACTCACACACACTCACACACACTCACACACACACACACACACACACACACACACACACACACACTCTGCCCTACTCATCGCTTCACAACCATTCTGACTCCAGGTTAACGAGGAGGGCTCTCACTTCCTTTACCAAAATCTCTGGGCCAATACACTCAAACCAGACAGCATCTCTCTCAGGCTGCATCCACGCTGGTATGTTTTCATTTAAAAACAGCTTATTAAAAACTAATTCAACCTCCGTTCACAAGAGTTTTTTAGCACCACAATAGAAATAAAAATCACACTGTCCGCTTGAAAATGAATATAACATGACAATTCATGCCCACATGCTGGAAGCAGATGGTCCAACATTACTCATTACATTACATTACTGTGATTAAAAATACAGAAGATTCAAGAGTAAGAACAGCAATGAAAAAGTCGGACTATGCCCATTAGTGTGGCTGCCAGGTGTAAATGTAGTCAAAGTTATATGTTTTTTTATGTGTTTTTTATTTTTCACCAGCAGGTACTGTACACAGACTACCAGGTTAGAAAACAAGAAACACCAGAGAACAAAGGTATTAACGTCATGGAAATGTGCCTCGTTTTAACCAAACTATTTTAGGAGATTTGTTCCAATTTCACAGCTGTAACACCTAAGGATTTGTTTAGCATACAGAGTGGCTGAAGTAAATGGACGGCATGCAATGAGAGGGAGCTCTTAATATATTTATCCTGTGCACCACACTCTACTTAATGAAATTAAACCACACCAATAGTGGCCCTTTGTCTCTGGGGAGTTCAGTAATCAACATGCCACCAGTTTTCATTTTGTATGAAAATAAATGGCAGCCAGTGATAGGGGCCTAATTGTGTTGCACCAGGGAGGAGCCGGGTGAGAAAGGAAACTTGCGGCAGTGATGTAGTGGAGCCAATTTTCATTGACAGCGGCGCTCAAGAGAGGTGGTCAAATAAGCAGAGGCATTCATCTGGGGACCGGTACCCCGCTTCCACTCTCTCCCCCTCTCCCTCCTTCTCTTTCTATCCATCATACTCACAAAGAAAGTTAGCCAAGTATTAAACAAATAGAGAGCTGGTGAGCCCTGCGCACCAGCGCCTGGCAGGGTCACTGGATAATGACAGCTCAATTACGGTGAATCTCCTCGTACAACCACCCACCCACCCACACCCCCCCCCTCAGTCCAATCCCCACAGCCGCCCCACCCAGCACGGCAAATTTGTCAAACTCGCCAAAACGATGGGTCTGACAGTGTAATCGCTAACCGTCCCCACCAACATGAAAGAGGCCTTTATCTGGCCAAATCAAAGAACCTGATCTCTGAGAGAAAAAAGGGTGGGGTGGGGGGGGGCAACTAGAGAAGAGAAATGTCCCGCTTGGGCCCTGTGAGACGCAGAGATGTCTCTAATCCGCTTTAATGAGACACTGCGTGCCCATCTTTGTGGTAATGACGAAAGGCAGTGAGAAAGACGATGAGTGGGGAGGAGGGAGGGAGGAGTGGGAGAGATAGAAGTGAAGATGGAGCCAAGGCTTTGAACCGGCGGTCTGATGAAAGGGGGAAGCATGCAGAGGGAGTTTAGAGCCACGCTGCTGCTACACACCACTGTCTGTTTCTGAGACAGACAAACAGCCCAGGGGACTGAGCAGTTTGTCTGCTTATCATATCTGGACAGGATGAGCCATCAGCAGCAGCGGCGGACTGGGACTGATGTGAGTGTGTTTGTCCAGAGATGGGCTATAATTTGTGAAACCACTACAGAACAAAACTTTTGAGGAAAATAAATAGTCTCCTTTAGTGCTATTCACTGAGAATTTCAAGATAATATCCCAAGATAAAAGGGTTTCTGTGGTTAAGTTTTTTCTCCTGTACACTACACTTTGAGCTGACTTTGTGTCACCTTGCCATTAAAGCGAGACTTCTTTAGCCCACCAGCTGACTGCATTAGCTAATTGTAATGTTGCATAGTATAGTAATTGTTAATCAATCAAACTGAAGTTCAAACCAATGATTTGTCTTGCATTAGAGCTGGGCGATATGGCCAAAATCTTCTGATATATATTATGGTTATATATTACAGCAAGTTTTCTGGTTAGTCAGTAAATAAACAGTCCATATGAAATAACCACATGATAAAACCTATTTTTTTTATTATTCATACTACATGTCAACATTAGAGCGTCTTTATGGTTTGTTCTAGTTTTGGTCTCACATGCAAGAATCAGTGAAACATTGTTGAAATGATGTAAAGGTTCAGCAGCTAAATTTTCAATACTGCAATAGAAAAACAGAAAATATCAATGCTTGACATTTTCATTGTCATTCAGACGATATATAGCGTAACATCGCTCAGCCCCATCTTTCATTGTAGTGTGTTACATGAGACTGAACCAAGGCTAATTTTCTCATTTTTGTATTACAACTTCCTCATAATCATGTATTTGGACAACTGAACTGTGTATGCATGAAAAGATCAATAGCAATGTTATAAAATTGTCTTGCTCTTGTAAATTTACACTGAAATGTTGTTTTTGCAGTCTTGAAAAGAAAATAGCGTAAATGAAAAAGAGGAAAAGACAGGAGGTTTTAGGAATGGATGAAAGGAAAAGAGCAGTGTGAGGACAAATGTCGCAATGAAGAGAAAGAGAGAGAAAGCGGGAGAAAGTGAGCGGGCTAATACCAAACAAATCGGGATTAGACCCAGATAAGACTAGTCACAATGCTGAGCAATCCCTGGGATATCACAATGCAAGGGGGAATCATGAGGGCTGTAGAACACACTAATTAGGGACTCGACACATTTGCCCTCGACTTGTTTTGCAAACAACACACACTGTTTAACAGCGGGTGGTGCACAATCACACCAGACACACAGAGATAATCATTTAGCATTAATCAGCATACTCAAGAAATAAGGATGAGGTATTTCCTCCGGGATTGCTCCAGCAGTCGTGGAGTATACTTAGCCCAGAGAGGCTGGATGGAATCTTCCAGCAGTGGTGAGATGTAACTCGATAAGCAGCCACAGGTCAAGACAAAATGCATTTAACTGCAGTGTAATGGCTTTTCACTTTTTGAACCCCCTTTTCGCCAATGCGTACGGCTGTTCGATATGCTGCTCGGCTATTTTTAACAAGACCCTGCCCTCATCTGCAGGCTGAAGACGAAGGGTACGAGGGGAGACGAAGAACAGGGGGCCACTAAAAAAGAAAACATCAGGGGTATATCTTAAAACTCTCACAGGCATGCCACGGGCTCCACTGCCAAATGATTGGGAGATTGCTGTGTTTTTACAAACATAGCGGATGAGGTCATGGTGCAAGGCAGAAAGAGGCATATTTGCCAACTCGATAATGTGAGGTCAATGTATCATTGGAATGAATGGGATTTAGAGCCATGTGCAAGAGCTTAATGCAGTGGTATTTGTATGTCAACTCAAAATTTGACTTAGCCAGCATGAGACCAGGCAGGAAGCATGGGGCTAAAACGTGTGTGTGTGTGTGTGTGTGTGTGTGTGTGTGAGTGTGTGCGTGTGTGTGTGTAGGTCTGCTTGTGTCCAGGTGTAAGAGGTGCCCACCCATTGCTGTGCCAAGGCCAAAGCTCTGAACAGTGACAGGACCTCCAACAACTGTAGAAAATGGTGCGCGCGCACTCACACGCACACATGCACACATACACACACACACACACACACACACATACACATACACATACACATACACATACACATACACATACACATACACACACACACACACACACACACACACACACACACACACACACACACACACACACATACACAGATGTATTTAGGCAGCCAACAGTGCCAGCTCCTGCTGTTTGGATGACATTTACACTCAACCTTTCTAGTTTGTGATTGATTGGGGTTAAATCCTAACATTGCCCAAAAATCTGTCACCACTAAGGTGTGTGTGCATGTGTGTGAGTGTATGTGTGTCCATCCAGGATCCATCTGTATTACTGTGTATGTATGGTTTCTATGTGTGCATGTGTCACAGAGCCAAAGAGAGTCAGTCAGCTGGCATTAAAGAGTCACTGTGCTTAGTCCAAAAACCAAAGCCAAAGTCTTCATTTATATCTCTTGTGTGCAGAGTGAGATACTGTAACCATCTTAATTAAGAGAGTATTAGCCATTTATTAAAACAAGCACATACTGAATACGGATTCAACAATAAGCACAACACTTCCCACCTGCATCACCTCCATTTAAAGTGATAAAAACATAATTTTAAGGTGCTGCAATTGAAGGTGATGTGAGAGTCATCAGGGGAACACATCATACATAAAAGGCACATATTATGCCACATCAATAATAAAAAAAAAACCGAACAATACCTGAATCAGCTAAATGATCCAAAACAAGCTCATAGTCACAAAGGATATCAAGTTTTTTTCTGTATTTTGTAGTCACAGAGGGATTCATTCAGGAGTAATTCAAACATCCATAACTCTAAATTATTTTCACATTTTATGGCACCTGTACTTCTCCAGATTAGAGACATTTCTTTTCCAAAGTATACTTGGCCAAAACAGCAGTAGCAGCAGCAGCAGCAGCAGCAGCAACACATTTACAGCAGCAACTGACTGAATAACAATAAAAGCATTTCCCTAAAGATAAAAGACTGTCTCACATAGTGTCCAGGGAGGAAGAGAGGGGAGTCATTGATAGTGAAAGAAAACATTAAAAGTTGGCAGGGGAACAGTCGTAAAACAGACTATTTAAAAAAGAGATCATAACATCCCTTCTGAACTCTGCTCCCGTAAATTAATCTTCCCTCTTTAAAGCTTCAGACTGTAGGTAACCAGTTCCTTACATTGTAATTCTTTCTTCAGGTAATCCCCTTCATAGGTCGTAGAGGAAAACATTTAATTTAATGGCTGTCTGTTTCAAACATTCAGCACTATTAAGCAGAACTGAGACTTCACTGTCCTCCACATTTCAGGGTTATATGAATACTTCACTGGGAAAAACATTCTTCAGGAGTCTGCTCTCACAGCAAATTTGAAGATATGGTTACAAAAAGCAATGCATCTTTATTTGTAATATATTATGTGAGTCAAATGTGGACCATATGTTTATGACATAGACAGTGGCTCAACATTAAACTGACTGTAACCATGAACCTGAAACTTAAGCAAAGTAACTTCCCCCCTGCAACAAATTCATAGGCTACAAACAGGAAAATGGACGGCTGTGTTATGAATAAAAGTGCTTTAGACAGAAAAAGTGACTAAAATAATACGTTCTGAGATTACAGTTGTCTCACATGTACAGTGCAAAGGTATTTCTATGGACAAAGATGACGAACCAGCACTGGCAGTAAATATGGAAAGAAGACTAAGAGCCTCGCTGCTCACAACACACACTTAAGTGTATCCTACATGTGCACACACTGGCATGAGGAACTCACATCCCACAAACTTCCATAATCAAGTACTTATGCAGCATATGTGGCCCTGCCAAATGTGGACTGATGCAATTAGTTAGGCTACACAATTTTTCAATCCTTCAAAAGTTGACACAAATGGTCCAAAAATCAGTCCAAATGCTCAGAAAAAAAGAACTCAACAGCATGAAAAAGAAAGGAAATGAAGCGTTTCTGTATCAAAAACATGATCACTGCAAAACAGGTGGCATATCATTAGACGGTCAACAATATTTCTGACAATAGAGAATACAAACAAAAAAAGAGACTTGACCTACACACACACAAAATGTGACACCTCCTGAACGGCTTCAGTTTGTGGGTGCAAAGATTCAAGAGACTGTGATTATCATAGCGGTCACAGTCTGTCATCTTAGACAGAGATGTAAAAGTGCAAAACTGGCGTTGCCTGATGCAGAGCGCTGCTAAGATCATTCACATCATCACACATGAATGCAAATGGGCTCTGTGGAACCACAAGAGGCTCAGGTTTCCCACCGTGTTTTATCTAGGAAAAGGTCTGCAGCCATAAAACAAAGATCTCACAGGTATTTTCATCTTGCATCATGTCCGGCACTAGTGCAATTCAAAATAAAATAAATGCATGGCTTTATGTCTGCAAGCACTGCAGGCTAATCATTAGCCTTCATCAATTAGCAACAGAATTAAGAATTAAACTGAACTTGTCAATATTAGCTCCACCATGAAGAGAGTTTTATAAAATTATCAAAACAAGAGTCATCAACAAGGTTTCAATTCATTTCTACATTGATGCCCTAATTTCAAAATAAAAAAGATTTACAGTTTAATAAAAGAAAGTTAAAAAAAAAACAGCCAATGATTTGCAATCACTGGTATGCATGATACTAACATTACATTTCCTTTACATTTGATGATCCTATCATTTTTATGTTCAGGCTCTAATCTGTGAACATGGAGGAGTGCTATCTGACACACATTACAGCTGCATAGCAGTAATACGTGGGAGCGTGCACGGGACCCTGAACGTTTAGCCAGAAGTTCAACATAGCTACCATTGTTGGTTTAAAAGTGTTATGGGTTGGGTTTTATTACTTCTGTCAAAACATCAGAAGCTGTTGGGCCAGGCCAAGTTCAGGACTGGGAGTCCATCTAATAAGGGCCATTTAACACAAAGATCAATAAGAGATCTGGCAATTAGTATATACAGGCCACAGAGACGGAAAGGGAAACTGTCACAACCTGTGTGGATATTTCACTGTGGTGGCTACGGAGGGCGGTGGGGATCATTTTAAGCAAAATCTGCAAAAAAAAAAAAAAAAAAACAAGTGGCGAAAAAGACCCCGCGTGACGCTACCTTTCATTTTATTGACCTGATAATGCAGACGGTCCCAGAAATAGGTTTAGATGATCGATAACGTGTGTAAGTTGCAGTCAGAATCAGTTTGGACTGAACGCCTTCCTGCTTCTCCCAATGTGTGCAGAGCTGTTACATGTTTCTGTTTTAATTAGATTTATGAAGGGTTCTGTGGAGACGTTATTGCGCGTGCAGCAGAGCGAGACAGCAGCGCCTGTTCGTGCGTGTGTGTGTGTGTCGATCTATCTCACCTGTTCACTAAAATAATACCTGGAAAAACATCTACACGCACTCAAACTAAAGTTTTAATTGTTCTACACTCAATTTAATGCTATGGGCCCCAACACACTACCAAAATAAAAGCCCCGTTTCAACCCACTGTGAGCAAGTGAACTTCCACATGCAAACAGCAAATTCGCTGTCACTTTGGTGCCGTATTGGATTGCCTGTATTGATTTTTAGTTGTTAAGATAATAAGAAGGCAACTCTCACCAAAGCTCGTTTCTTGGATAAAATGAGTCGTGGTGTTATGACATATATGTAGAGGATTATCTTTTATTTATTTAAGAAAACAATCTGAGCAAATAGCCTAATAACATTTTAAATCCAATATATCAATCCATATGCTATACTACAGAAAAAAACAATTGTCCAGATAAAATAAAATAAAATGCAAAACAATACGACTTGTAGTTCAAATTAAACAGTTAGACATTTAATAAGAAATACAATTTTAATGTGAGGGGAACAGAGCAAAAAAAGTAAATTTCTAAAAAAAAATAAAATAAAAAAAGAAAGTCCACCTGTGAGGGCGACATCACATTATAACCCAAACACACTATCACTCACTTAATCCTGACCCCAAAGCATTATGTAAACAAACCAGAACGGCTGCATACTAATCATGAAAACACACACATATTCATATTGTACATGGAGTGTGAGGTTTAAAGTCGTGGCCTCAGCTGTATAGTCTGTGTGTGCCAACTAAAGAAAATATACACTAGGGTTCAAAATAAATGATAAAGCAGCTGTGGGCCTACATGAGAGTGTTTTACCTCAGCTGCAGAAAGAAAGAAAAAAAGAGAAAAAAAGCGGGTGAAATACACTCCCACGCGTCGCATTCAAAAGTTGTGGGCCTGCATGTTTTGAATGTTAAAAACAACACGGTATTTTTCTCTGTCCTGCCGCTCTGAGGCCTGTTCTGTGAGGGCGCTACAAAGCCAGGTATTTGTGTTCATTAGCACCCGGATCAACAGACTATCAGGGCTGTTTAGAGATCAAGACTAAGTGCAATTACTGGCAACAAGCACCATCCTCGACATGTTTAAGTATTTTCACAAAGTAGCCCAATTAGCGTTTCGCTTTTCGTTCCTTTTCTCTTTTTTTCTCTTTGTCTTTAACTTACACGGGAACTTGAACCCTATGCACCGATCATTACCAACATGTAAGACTATTAAAGATAATAATAATAATGAAAAAACAAAAACACAAGTGCAACAGTGTTAGGCCTACTTATATATTTTTATTTATGTATCTGAATGCATGTGAGCTGAAACCCTTTTCTGAACATTTAATATTTATCATATCAGATGTAATAATAAGTATTTCGAAAATACTAGGAGAAGTGCGAGAACTAGAAATAAACACGTTTCTGGCTTTATTTTAAAAGCTGTGCACAAACATCTACTTTAAAATCCACTAGTCTGAAACTTTAACTTATTATTATAATTTTTAAATTCTGAATTATGTCTGATATAGGCTAAAGATCGAGGTCCACGTTGTATTAAGAGGGTCAGTGGCTTTGGCAGAGTTACAAAGTTTTTAAAGGCCTGTAAACATGCAGTCAAGCATGCCCAACATAAAAACAATTACAGGTATATTTAAAAAAAAAAATCTAAAATAAAACTGTTCTTTAAAAAAACAATACAAGGCTGAGAATGTCCTGTGTTTTGGTATTGCATTTTCACAAAATTACAAATCGAAACTCACTTTGCATAAATTGCAACAATTAAAACACAATAAAAGCAAAAACCTACAGGCCTCCGTAGCAATAGTCTTTAAAATGAATTGTGGTTAAACAAGCAGACTGAGCCACAGAATTCGCCGTAGAAAACACAGTGCATTCATACAGGAACAAAAAAAAAATACAGCGTACATAAATTCATGAATCAACCCACCAACAATAATAAACAAATGTCAAACAATAAACGCGCTCCATTTCCAACAACAAAGTAAGACCTGCTCATGTTCACTAAAGTGAATACATGAATTTGTCCGTGTGACGCGAGCAGCAGTGCACTAAGTAGTGCTATGGGCGCTTTCTTGCACAAGACGCATTATTGATTGGCATTCCCTGGAGGAGGACCCAGTCTGCAGCAGTCCGAGGGCCCCGGGACACAAACACCAAGTTGCCGGGGAGCGATATTTCTGCGGTTCAAGCGGGGATCGACTTTTAAAAATCTGCATTAAAATATTGCTCTTTGTGTGCAAAATTCACATGTCGGCGCGTCCGCTTGCAGGCGAGTGTTGGAGTGCGCTGAGCTCGGTGAGAGCTGTGCAGTAGAGCAGCGGTGCCACAGCGCCCACTATTTCTAAAGCCGGGAATGTTATTTCACAAGACTTGGAACGGCGAGATAAAAAAAAAAAGTTACTATCGACAACTTTCTTGGTATAACTTTCGGGAAACGAATCTGTGCTGAACCTCCGACACCCAGAAAAAGAGCAAATTACAAGATGGAGCTGAGGTTTGGACGCCAGTGTTTACCTCTGGCTTTATTTGAAGCAGTGTGATCAACTAAAAGCACCAGCGGCGTTTCTCATCACACATGAAACTTTCTGACACTGAGAAACCAACGAAGAAGGCGAAGAGCCGCAGCGTGCAGAGAGCCGAGGCTGAGCAGCCGGAGCCGGACAGTTTTTAGCAGTAAAAAGTTAACTCTGGACAAAGAGTCGCCCCCTCCTCTCGTAAGGATATGACAAATGAGGACATCTATAGACGAGCACGAGTTTGGGAGCCGGCGGCTGAAAGCGATAAGAAGAAGCGGAAATAAAAAAAGACGAGCTTACTTTTGGCCAGTTTTCTCGCCCTCGCCTTGGATCTCATCTTGTCGGCTTGTAGATTCCTCTCGTCGTCCTCCGTGAGCCCAGAAGCAGCAACAACACTATCTTCATCTCACCAGCATTGTCAGTTTGGACACCTTCGCACATGCGCACAGGCCATTCAATCTGACACCCTCAGCGGGGCCAAAAAACTTTCCAATGTATTCATCATCATCACTTTTTTGTCCTATCGTCTCCCCTTTAGATCACTTATCTCTTCCCCTCCTCCTCTTCCTCCTCCTCCTCCTGCTCTCTCCTCGCCATCTCACCTTCCCTCCCTCCCCCCCATTGCCATCCCCCTTACCCTCGTCCCCCTCCTCACCCCCCCACCCATCCCATTCAGCTCCTGCCAGCACCTCCTTGGATTTTTACCCCTTTAACTGCGACAACTTGGTTTTCTCCGTGAAGCGGCGGCGGACACAGTAAGGTATGCTGAGGTCAAGGTCGTATTATAACTATAAAAATAAACCTGAATGATTATTATTATATTAATAATTTTATTATTATATGATGCTTTAATTTTGTATTTTTTTTTAATCATAATAGCCTATTTATATTTGTTTTGCAATAAAATGTTAAAAAATAATAACTTTTGTGATTTTGCAAACACTTTGTATTGTAGCTGTTGCCGCAGCTGATGTTGTGCCAAAAAGTGCTCGTGTTGCAGTTTATTTTTAACTTCATTAATGCACATGCAGGCGGAATGGGGTACAAGACTCGATTGGAGTTGCACTTTGCAGACTATGACTTGGTTTTGTGTGTGTGTGTGTGTGTGTGTGTGTGTGTGTGTGTGTGTGTAAACCTTGTTGCCCTCAGGACAAGCAGCGGCCAGCAGCTGTTTGACGCATGCATGGAGCCTCCACCAGCAGAGTCCGTACCGGGGAGCAGCTTATAGGCTTTTTTTCTCTCTTTCCTGCACAATGTTCACATTTGTAAGAACCGTATTTGCAGCGGTTGTTTCTTGGAGAAGTGTTTGTGATCGCTTTAAGCGCCACTCAGCCGCCGCGTAAAGTCACCTGAACAAAGGTGGACACGCTGCACACTTTCTCTGCGTAAGTATGACTTTCGCCTTGCACCTGTTTGTGTGTTTGTTTGTTTGTATACTGCAGGCACGGGGAGACCGCCCTTACGTTTCAGTCCGTACATCCAGCAGGGTGGTGAAGCCTGACGGACTGCAAGGTATTTTTTTTATATTTACGAAAAATGTATTTATTCAAACCAAAGTACATAATTGTGCAGGGAAAAAAATTATATATATATATATATATATATATATATATATATATATATATATATATATATTACTATCTTGTATGTCAATGTTAAAATTGCAATTCAGGCCATTTACCGTATTTATGGGACAATTTGGGAAAAATGTTATTATACAATTTATTAATCTCATTGTAACTATTTTGCATGATTTAAAATTTGTAATTATTTGATGGCAAACAATTATATTAATTTGTATTATATAGCCTAATTTAAGATAATAAATCATAATAAATATATTAACTTGTATTATATTCGTTATATTATTATTATTATTACATAAATAAATACACTATTTGTCATTATAATTATTTGTATTACTATTATTAATAATAAAAGAATGGTTGCTTTTGTTATTGATTATGACTAATATTAAATAATAACTTCTAAAAAGAAAGAAAAGAAGCTGTGAATATTACAATTTATCTGTATTGTATTATGTATAAAAACTACTGAAGTCCGGTGTGACTGCTGGTGGTGTGTTGGTCGTCATATTCCTGTGGTGCTGGGCCTTTAGCCTGCATGTCATATGGGAATGGTTTCCGTCTAGTTTGGCTGAATAAAGGCGGCTCTATGTTGGAGCCTATTAAAGATCGGTGCTGATGGAGCAACTGCAGTCTGCTGGGAGATTCTCTACACACTAATCACACCGCACTTTTATGGGATTCTTTCAAATCCATGCATAACGAATTAACATTTGCACTATTATTGTTATATTTTTTATTTGTTATTATTATTTTAAGTCATATTTCTTGATTTTTCTGAATATTACATTGGCATAAAACCAGTGCAAATAAGTCGCGGTGTGCGTGACATTTCTTTGGTTTTCTCGCTTCACGGTTGAACCGCAGCTTGTTGCTCATTATAACGCACGTGAAACAACAATTGATTAAAGTAAAGTCTCGAGCTCATCAAACAGCCCATATTGGACAGAAAGTGCCGTGGGATGTTTTCCCATGAGTGGAAGTGAAATGAATGACGTGATCATTAGTCAATAATAATCAGCAGTAATTAGCATACATTATCTGTATATTAGTGAGTTTGTCTTGGCATCAGGAGGCGAGGAGGGTCATTAAATTGGCTTTACAGAAAGTGTGTGTGTTTACACAGAGAGTGTGAGGTGTCAGCACTCCGTTACAGACATTTCATATTTTCTATGTGAAAAACATATTTAGGCTAGTTCAGAATTAAAAACAGCTACAATTTAAAGCCACCAGCTCCATGGACTTGCAGGCAGCGCCGAGGTGAAGTGACAAAAGAGAGAAACAGATCGATAAACAAATAATACATGATGTGAATAACAGCGGTGTACAAAGGTTTTGTTTATTCCTTGGTGTCTGAAGGAAGCGTGGGAGCGTGGCGACGTGATCTCAATAATCGATCGTCTAAATTGATCGGTTGTATCGATACTGCGTCCTTCACCCGGCTTCAGTCAGAGGAAAAACAGAAGAAAAAGGGCATTCAGCACAACTTTCCCATAGTTTGTCCAAATGATTTCCACCAGACCAGGCCTCTGAATTTTTCTCGCACACCAGTTTGGACAAATGATTTCACACGGTGCAACACCTTCTCTAAAGGAGCAATTAACTGTGATTAGGCTCGCGAAGAAAAGTGTTGCTCTCCGACACTGGCCCGTTGGGAAATACTTTTCTGCGTCATTTAAACGTCGACCTTTAACGGAGAGAACGGCTGCGCAGGGAAAAAAGATCGCGTTTTGGAGTATTTGCTTTCCAGAAATGTGGCTTTTTTTTCTCCCCCCTCCTCTCTCTCTCTCTCTGTCTGTTTTGTCCTGCGGCTGCAGGGAGCGCAGGAAGGCAGCGCCGCTGGCTCCGGCCCCGGAAGAGAGGTGTGCTGCTGCTGCTGCAACACTCGTGTTTAATCACCTACACAGGCCCCCTCCGGGTTTTATTAATCCTAATCTAATTCTCATTAGAATTAAGAGATTGAAGGATTCATTAGCAGATGAAAGTGACAACAAACAAACAAAAGCGATACGATAAATAAAATGTAGAATAAGGCAATTAGTTCAGGTATTATGGTTATATTATTATTATGGTCTGATTTTTTTAAACCTGGCAACGGATTAGCTGCGCCTATAAATGGTAAAACGTGTCCTGTGTGGCAGGTAATGCGTATACACGTAGGCCTATATAGACAGTATTGTTTGCATGATGTCTCCATAGCTCATATATATCACACGTACGTGTGTGTGTGTGTGTGTGTGTGTGTGTGTGTGTGTGTGTGTACCGAGGTCTATTCATGTATCTGAAAGGCTACAATGTATGACTATACACGATTTGCATCAAGTTTGTTCAGCTCAAATTGGTGAGCGATGACGTCTTCACGTCACCTGGACTGAATTGACAGTGGGCCTAAAGTCTAACCGTCTCTTAAATACAAATAATGAAGTAGGCCTAATGATATATGGCAAAAAATGTACACTTTATTTACAACAAAAGGCAGCCAAATTAACTTTTGCAAGCGCATGTGCATACCTGGAAAATCAATAGGATTTATATATATGATATAATATATGATTAAAAAAAAGAAAATATTCAATTATAATCAAAATGATAAGATAACTGGTTATAAAAGTGTGAATTAGGCTGCAGGCACCAGTAGGCTATTTATGCAGGAACAATTTGACTTTTCTGACTAAATGAATCTCAAAACCGTGCACAATTGGCATCCATATTTTTTATTTTAAACATAAATATGCAAAGAACATAATTTTACTATCGTCATCATCGTCAGTCATTTGGCGCGCGCATTGATGACGATAGAGTTTGTGTAAGGAGGGGCGGTGGGGTACAGAAGTTTATCACACTGTGGACTGCTGTGGTCAGACTGTGGCGACTGTAGGCTACACCCCTCCACCCTCCTCCCACCCACTCACACACACATATAGACGGCTGAAACCCAAGCTTTATCCACGCTGGAGAAGGCTCGGGCTCTGTGGATTAGCCGTTACGCGCAGATAACATCAGCGCACATTAGATATGTGAAACGGAGCACCGCGCGGCCCGGCCTGCGGATGAGACGGGCCGGGGAGACATCAAAAAGCCGCAGTGGGGCCTTTTGTGAGCGCAGTGAGCATTGTAAATTTGCTAACTGTAATTCTGCCACAGTCGATGTAATGGGAGAGTAAACATGGTAACTAGCTGCGGCGGGGCGCGGGGACCAGCGTGGTGGCACGTGACCGCCTGCACGAGGAAGGAGCGATGACACAGCTTCATCATGTCAAACATGAGAAATGATACACACAATCATCTCCACCAATACTACTTTTTACCTGATCGATACGCACAAATTCAGCAGCTAATCAATTAAAAAACATTTTTAATTGCCTTTCTAAAGTAGGTCTGGAGTGGCGCTCATCAGCAGGCCGCTCCCGCCTTCCCTCTAATGAAGTCCCCAGAAGCGCTCACAGGAAAGTTGCCTTGGTAATTATTAGCCATTAATTAGGTTCAAGACCTTGTGCGTCTGAGGGAAATGGGAAATCTGACCGCTAATCCAAGACGTTTCTTTGGGGCCTTTTTGCAGCGTTGTTAACACGCTGTCAGGGACAGACGGCCGCTGCGCCACAGCTACTGATAGCAGCAATATGAAGAGGTTAGAGGCCATACAGCGACTGTACACACACACGCGCACGCACGCACGCACACACGCACACACACACAAACACACACACACACACACACACACACGCACGCACGCACGCACGCACTGCAGGAGGCCTGCACTGGAACTGGCAACTCACATCTGGACAGCTGCACAGAAAAAAAATGCAGAATGTGCTGGTTGGTGGTACATCAGACGATGCAATTTATAGTTTGCACCAATTTATGCAAAAATATAGGTGAAGGTAAACATGGAAATTTCGATAAAAAATATTTTTGCAACACATTTTGGTAGATGCATGAATATCTATAAGCGCATTGAATCCATTGCAACACATTGCTGGTTAAAATTACCCTATTTGATTGTTTAAATGTGCATTAGTGCAGCAATGCTTGAATCATGCGTCCATCTGTCAGTTCAATTGAACCACTGCTGGCTCACTGACTGCTATCGATCCGGCCAAAACCAAACCAATAAATGTTTTTCATAATTTTTCGTTTTTCCTTTGAGTCTAGTTGACTTAATGATTCTGTGTGATGTATTTATTTTTAGAGACAAATGTTTGATACTTCTGCATAACAACCAGAAATCATATTTGATGGCACCAGTGGAAAATTAAAGGGTATCCGTGAATATATTTGCTTATTAGAATATCTTCCAGTAAATATTTTTCAAACATCATCATTATGCGGTGAATTTCAAAGATATATTACAATAGGGTACTCGTACTTTCAGTGCTCGGTCCCTAATAATTGTTATTCAGAAAACAATATTCGGGGCAAGCGGAAATTGACGATTAATTTGCAGAATGTAAAGACGAAATATGTAAAGTGTGACTGTTCCTAAAAAAAAAAATACAGCAAAAAAAAAAAAAAACCCTGCAAAAAAAAAAAGAAAAAAACTCCCGGCCGCCATCATCAATGTTGTTGTGTTTAATTAATCGCTCGTTAATGTCGCCATCCATTTCCCCGCAGATCAGAGGAGCGAGGAGCCGACAACCCCGCCAAACAAATGCACATTAAAATATCGCCGGGAGGCTCGAGTGAAAATTACCCCGATGTAGAAATGACCTTAATATGATGTAATCAATCAAGCTGTCTGCTGGGACACTGGGAATCACAATGTTAATCTTTTGGTTTGGAGCGGAGGGGGGAACAGCCTGTCATATTTTTACAACTCAGCCAAAGAGCACACAGTTTATGCAAGTTCAGTGACACATAGGGAGAAAACCTACTGCAACAATATACTGTAGAAAATACCATTTACACACAGTTTGTAGCGCAGGCCCAAAGGCCTTTGGGCCTGTGTTTGTTACAGTTTTTTTTTTTATTATTATTATAATTTTTAAATATATGACTTCAGTGACACTAAATTGTTTGTATTGACGAAAAATAATAGCATTATTTTGACAGGTTATTTGTTTTAATATCATAAAATAAAACTCCTGAAATGGGATTATAAAATTAATTTGACAATTTAGGAAAAAAATCGGAACAAACTACTTTATGGAGTATTGCAAAGCAACATTTTTTCACCAAGATACCTGATATTATATTTTAGTTTAGATTCATTAAAATGAAGAATGAATAAAACCATAATTATTTTAGGAAAGTGTATTCCATTGCTGTCTGATCTTTTAAATTAAAATACATTTTAGTCACAAATAATTTGTGGTTGAATTTGATGTAAAACAAGTCAGAATGAGGTTTCACTGGTCCTGTGTTAAATTGAAGGTGAAATACATGAATGGAACAATTACAAAATAAAAGCTCAGCAAATATAATAGGCTATTGAATGAATTTATGACCACAAAGAAAAAAAGGCTGCTGTACATCCATCCCCCTTTCTAAACTTGCTGAGAGCTCTTCTGCAGAACGAGTCCAGTAGGCACCAAATACTGGTGCGAAAGCATTAGCACCCAGAACATACAACACAACTTGGCAGCATCAAGTGCAGAGGCCGGTGCATGTTATCATTAACCACTGTGGACAGATAGAACAGGCTGAGCCCACAAGTGTCCATTTCACAGCAGCCTGGCATGGCAGCGGGTTAGGACTCCAGAGAGCCGGCTGCCACCCCGCAGCAGCCCTTTGAAGCGCAGCAGCTTCTGGGATTTCTGCTTCTCATCTTTGAAATAAACCCCTCTTGAAGGTTTCCAACCTGAGACTGGTGTTCTCACCTCCGTTAAAGATCAGATCTGGAATTTAGTTCTCATTGTTCACTTTTTTTTAAAACTGCTACTGGGCTTTAAAAACAGTGAGGTCAAAGGAAATGTGCAGTTACAAGGTGCAATGAGGTTGCTGTGTGCGTTACTTTTTAATAGTAATATACATTCATGTAGAAACGGTGTAAAAGTGGAGCCAGATGTATATATTATGATGAGAATGACAGCTGAACTACATCACTGATTGAAATGGTATAGCCGCTACCGAACGGTGCCCATTCACAAGTCACGATTAAAATAAAAAAATACACACAAACCGAACAAGCACAAACTATGTAAAGCTGAAAGATATCAGTGAGCCAAATTATTAAAAATCATTCACATCTTCAAATAAAACTCCTTTTCAGGAATATTGAGGATTCAGCTCCAGATCCCACAGCCTCCATACGACCAGTGAAACAGCCCTGATGTATTATAATACTGTATGGGAATAGTGACGTCACTGCAGCCAGCTACAGTGGGGCCCCACAACACAACACACACATACTAAAGAAAAAAAAAAAAGCTAAGCAGGAGCAATGGGAATGGCTCAGTGTTGGAGAGCAATTTCTCCGCCCAGTGTTGAAGCAAAATCAATGCTATATCATGTTCAGTGTGGACATAATGGCTTGTTTAAATAGATAGTTAATGATGACAAATATTCATGAGAAGCTGCTTACTGTAGCGGTTATCGTCTCTTACCCAAATCCACAAGTTTTATTGAATTCTCAAGCTAAATAGATCTGCTTTTCTTTAATATGTTTCCACTGCCAAGGAACGAAGACCAGCAGTCTAAGGGGCACGGTTAGGGATTTCAGCAAACCACCAAAATGACTAAACCTCAACCTGATACACATCCACACACTCCTTCATGTGAACAATCCAGTGCTGCAGTGTATTGTACTCAAACATTTTCAACTTAGCCTCTCTTCCCCACAGGAGCGGATGATTTCCCAGCATGAGGAAAAAATAACTTCGGCCAAGCTGCACACTTACACTATAAGCCTGACATCACATAGGAAACAAACCATAAAACACCAAACACTCTACAACCCAACAAAGACCAATAAAGGTTTCAACGAGCGAAGCACAAACACTGCGAGTAGCAAACAAACCCGGCAGCTCTCCTGCACCGCTTCCATTTCCATAGAGATTATTTTCTCATTCTGTCTTTAGACTCCTGTAGCCCCGGCAGTGACCGGCTACATTATTTATTTGTTTGTTTTGTTGCACTGTGTGTATGTGTGGTGGTGGCGTGTCTGCGGCAACAAAGCAACTGTGTTGCTGGACTGACAGAATGATTAATAGGAGCTCCAGCCAAAAGTGTGTGTGTGTGTGTGTGTGTGTGTGTGTGGTGGAGGTGGGGGCTGGGTGGGACTTCAGCAACACATCAAAAACAACAGCATTTCTCAGGGTTTGCCGCTACTTCCTCTGCAGAACCACCTCACTCCCCGAAATCTCCTCCACCCGAGCATGTAACCCGGGGCTGGCTCTGTAGGGATTAACAGAGAAGAGTTAATGAAGACACACACAAAGAAACAGGCTGGATGATAATTAGTCTGCTTACTGCAAGAAGAGTGAAGGAAGGAAGAAAAGGGCAAGGGGGAATAAAACACATGCAGAGGAATTTCAGTGTGCATCAGAGCTGCATGTTGTTTGTTGAAGGGGCACAGCAAGTGCTGAAATGGCAGATACTTTCACGCACAACCTGGATAAATATTGACTCTGGACCCGTTTCACTTAGGACGGCTCATGCAGGAGTCGTGAGCGTTCTTGGCCAAACGGGGAGACGGAGAGACAGGTGATGTAGTGGTGCTGAAAGGAGGCAGTGGATGGAAGTGACTTTTTGAACTTGAGGGAAAAGTTGGAAATTTAATGGTAAAAGAGGTGAAGAGAATCATGCCAATGTGGTGGGTTTTGAAGGTGAAGCAGATACATATTTTCCCTCTCTTGTAAGCAAATGAATGTATTAATTCTGAAAAATAAATTATAAAGACAGTACAACTGCAATGGCCGAGACCGGTCTCTTCCACAGATGGAGGGAAGCTTTGAAAGACTGCCCTCCTGTGTAAGACGCACAAACACATGTTGCACAATAGACTTGCACTCAGACTCTCTCTCTCTCTGTCTTTTCACTTATTGAAATTGGCCTCTTTTAAGAGACATACTGTAGCTTTTGTGCTCAGACACAGTCAGAGGTTACTGGATCTGGATATTTGTTGAAGCAAAACATTATGAAAGGAGAACTTTGTCTTAATTTGTGCACAATATATGTGTTTAAACAATGCCATCATGTGTGCAAAGGAAGAAATGCTTTGTTTACAGTATGCACCTAAAAGCACCTATATCATAAGAACCCTGCTTTCATATGTTCATGCATGTTATGTTTGTGTGCATTCCTTACTCCACCTAATCATAAGAAAGAGAGAGAAAGACAGAAACAAACGCTTGACTTTAACAGGTTGTCATCTTCCACTCCTGCTCTTTTCCGAAGGGAGCCGGCTGCCAAATCCCTGAGCATGCTTAACAATTCCATTACCGCCGTGTAGAACACCCACACTACTCTTTTGAAGCCAGGGCATTTTAGAGGAGAAGAGTTTATTGACTTCAAATTGTTACCACTTGGGCCTTCTCCTCTCATTTCTGAAAAAAAAACACACAAAAAAAACAATAAACCTGCATGTCAAAGTGTAGCACGAGTAGCTCCGAGGTGAGTTTTAAGTGGTGTTTGTTCAGATGAGGGAGGAGGAGCGCACAGTGACAGTCGGTCAGCGGGACGCCAGCGTGCATATGTTAGCCCGCACACTAATCCTGATTGCTCATCATTGGAAGGATTTTATTCGGCAGTGTGGTTTCTGTTAACATCCAATGGCTTGTTTTACAATGGAGCGCATCTGTGGACCAAATGTGTCACACAGTGAGATGGGAAAGATTCGGTCTTTCTGGTTGTTCTAATAAAGTGTGACGGACGATTGGATTTGCGATTCGCTCTGTCCTCGCTTGCCATTTTCATAAGCCCATATATGTCAGACAGTGACATTTGCCATATGGTAAAACTGGACAACTTGCCACTCTATTGTGTGGATTTTTTCCCCCACTGACGTCAAGTCACACATATGCTGAAAATAATGTTTTGTTGTGACCCATGCAGTGTAACCTTTGAAGTTGTCAGTTGGAACAAGGCTACTGTGGGACACTTATAGCCTGTCAGCTGCTGGGAGTTCAGTGTGTGGAAGACTGGGCTTACAGACCCCTGTAGGCCTGGGGTCATGGTGCCACCAACTTTCCCAGTCCAGTGGGATGGTCCGTGTGTTTATGTACTGTTGTAACTCCAAACTAAACTGCCGGAAGCAAAAAAATCTTCAGAATCTCTCTACGATAAAGTGGTTTTATTTTGAAATCCAACGGTCACTGTTAACATCTGGACTCTACCGCCATATGAGCTTCTACTTAACCAAAGGTTATTGCAATGTAAAACAGAGTTTTATCATTCTATCATGTGCTCCGCTGTGTTCACACCACCAGTCACCACATCACTGTGTTGTGATTTCAGTGACTGATTTACAATAACTGGTTGCTAGCGTTGTCCTCATGTGTGATGTCATCTAACAGTTCAGCCACAGTCGGTGCCAGCGGGGAGGAAATGAAGTGACCATGGTTAACACCAGCTGACGTCTTTGCGGTACCGAAAAATAAATGGATTTCTGGTTTCTGTCTGCCTGAAGTGAAGAAAAACTCCGGATTGTCCAAAAATCTGGCTGTTCTTTTAATGTTGTGTCTGGATTTTACAACCAAACCCAAATTCTACTTCATCTAACGGCATCTTGGAAAACAAACTCCTGTGTCAATTGTTCTCACGTATAAAAAATTAACCTTGTTACGCGGATGCCACTTTGCCAGTGGCAGGGTTCCAGTTTATTAACTTTGGTTGTACATTTTGATCATGATTAACTAATGCCTGCTAATTAGGCACCTCCTAAGATCAGGTATATATAAAAAACATCAATCGATAAAATAAATTGTTTCAACTTAGTGTTAAAATGTTCATGTTTAAATTAAATCAATAAAAATACAGCAAAAACCAAGATTGATCAACATATTGACTCACCTCATATGCGAAAAAGTGCAGAATACAACTGCCCCTATTGCTTGAATTTAATGCAAATTTGCACTGATTATATCCTGGTGTCTTCCCTACACCTCAAAGCAAAAATAAATCTCAAAATATGTATTTATTCTAAAACAAAGCTGTCATATGCAAAAATTCAGGGCATGCTGTCATTATGTTCATTAGGAAGTTTTGCCAAAAAACAAAAAAAGAGTAATAAATGAAATGGAAAGTAAGTGAAGTAAAATGCATTTTTTCATGTAAATATGTAGTATGTGAATGTTTGCAAAAATAATGCTGAATGAGAGCTAAGGAGAGGAGAGGGGAAGTTGGAGGGGGGAGCGGGAGCTTGAGTGGAACCTGTTTCTATCTGGTCCTAGTGCATGAAGTTTCTCCTGTTATTTTTCTTTTAAATATAATCTTGTCCCCTGTGTCCTCCCTGTAAATGACATACTTGGTTTTAGAGGAAGTTTTATTAAGTGTCCCACTGAATCCAGACAGACCACTGGTGAGAGTAAGGAGGAGTATATTCAAGCATTTTCCTAACCCTATCTAATTTCAAGACTTTGTATAAACACTGCAGTGCATCTAAGGCTGTGTTAGTGCTATGGAAGAGAATGGGAAGAGTCTGATAGCAGAACGCTCATTTAGGAAAGAAGGATTAGCTGACGTTCAATGCCACTGGAATATAGATGACTTGCAGTCCCATTATTTAGGCAAGAATTTCTCTCATTTGGGGATCTCAAATGGAAAATACACACACATGCATTAATCTTAAGAGATGGGTGTGTATTCAGCAGCATCAGTCATCATCCAATATGGCGAGGCTTGTGGCCAGGCAGACTGATCTGTTTCCTCACATTCACAATCGGCTGCTGTCTGCTCCCAGCAGCTCAGTGCTGCTCTGCCCTGTCTGGCTGCCTGCCTGCACTGAGAAAAAACTCAGGACCTTCATCTACAATATACAAACTGGAAAGCCACAATCAAAGAAAAGGAGGAAAATCACACTTTTCTTTGTTCCATTATGCACTGAGCATTAGATCAAGACCAAAGCACGGGAGGCCTGAAGTATAGGATAAATGTGCATGTGTATGTGTGTGAAGGAGGGAGGGTGAGGGGGGGATTCTCTGCCACTGGGTGAGCCTATCCAGAGGATCTGTTCTGCTTCAAGAGAAAGAGAGAGGGGTCTGATAGCAACAGAGTGTGCCACACACTTGCATTGAGACACACACACACACACAAGCCAGGAGTTTGTCAGTCTTACCTACCGCTGAGTGTACGAGCACCTCTGCTCCAAAAATCAGAGCTCCAATAACAAACTCTGCTGGCTCTTCTGATTGGTCGTGACGAATGCTCTCTGCTCACTGGACCTGGGTAATGTCTGCAACAAGGGGTTTGATGGCCTGTCACCTTTATTTTATGTCAGACTTTGATTATATGTGTACATTAAGACAATTATTTCACGTCAGCATACATCCATATACGGATAGCTGTATTTGTTTCTAGACTGAATAAAAGTGACAGTAAGATAATGACTGAGCTATACTGAAGCAATATAAAAAGAATTCAGAATATAAGATCAATCTATTTGTTCAAGCTGTTTTGCCTCTGCCTTAATTAAAACATGCTTTGTCTTTTATCAGAGAGTGGGCAGGGGGTGTGGTGGACTTGCCCTTTATTCTGTCCACCACCTTTCTCAGAGAGGAAAGCCAGTAGGTGCCAAACAGCAAAGTCTGCCGGATCATTATTTGAGTGCCAAAACAACGGGAGAGGAAAAGGCAGCAGAAAGCCGGTCATTAAAATTCCTACCACCTTTTTGACTGCATCTCCCAAACCAGCTTTCATTTCCCTCTCAGGACTTGGACGGCGAGGGAGTGCAGCTTGGCGAAAGACTAGAGAGAGACAAACCTTCAATTGAACATGGAAGGGATCTCCTGGAAAACAGCTCTAGACAATGAAATGTATCTTAAGAGTCAAACAAAGCTGACCTCAGATGGGTAGGTGTTTGTGAGTCAGAGAATGGAGAAACCTGCTCAGGAGAAGCAGATGAGTGTGTTACATCCTCGTTTCATTTCAGTTTCTCCATTCACAGAGGAAGAAAGAATCAGCCAAAAAAGAAGGTAGCCTCTGATCTAAATTGCTCCTCTGAGTCTCTGCCATAGACGCAGGATAGGCGATCGCCAGGAAAAGGCAGAGCATCTCCCTAAGATGTCAGCTCTCTTCATATTTCTTTATATTACCGTTTCGGAGTAGGACCACACAGAGAGCTGAGGGCAGAAAGTCAGTGTGAATTAACGGACTGGTCGGTGCAGAGGGGGATTTGTGCAGTGGACCTTAGAGGATCTCTGAGGTCTGGTGGTGGCCCGAGTGTCTAGGCTACTTAGGAGAAAGGACATATTCCTTTACTGGCAAAGACTGGATTTAAAACACTTGTTCAATGATTTGAAGGTCAAAACCACTGACTGTGTATCAAGATGCACAGCATGACAGTGAAATCATTCTCACAATATTAAAGTAACAAAAATTACAATGCTGCAAGAAATAATCTGAGCACTGATGTATAAACAAACATTCAACAACATAGTTGGATAGGCCCAGGCAGTCATATATACAGTCATGGAAAAAATTATTAGACCACCCTTGTTTTATTTTATTTTCTTGTCCATTTTAATGCCTGGTACAACTACAGGTACGTTTGTGTGGACAAATATAATGATAACAACAAAAATAGCTCATAAGAGTTTAATTTAAGAGCTGATATCTAGCCATTTTACTTGGTTTTCTTGATAATAACAAAAATCAAAATTAAAAATGAACAAGAAATTTAAGAAAACAATCAGAATCTTTTCCATGACCGTATGTATTTGTGTGAAGTGGTGTAACTAAGTCCATTTACTCAAGTACTGTACTTTAGTCTTTCCCCATTTGCAACTTTATACTTCTACTCAACTACATTCTAGAGACAAATATTGTACTTTTAACTCCATTACATTTAGGTGCCAGCTTTAGTTACTTTTCAGGTCAAGATTAAACATGAAAAATACAATAGATTTAAAATGATTACACATTTTGAATCCAACGACAAAAGTATGTTAAGTAGTTAAAACTAGCCCTACCTGGACAACAGGTATGCTGCTTACATAAATGCATCAATAATAATAATCCAAAACATATATAACAATCTGAGTGGGGCCATTCTGCATCATCAGTACTTTTACTTTTGATACTTTAAGTACATTTTGATGCTGATACTTTTGTGCTCTTACTTCAGTAAGTTTTGAATGCAGTTTTACTTTTACTTCAGTAAGGGATCTGAATGCTTCTTCCACCACTGCTTGTCTGTGTGTGGAGACCCCCTCTGGCCTAAATTACCTGCTGACGGACAGGCCAATGTCTGTCAGTGAGGATGTGCTGATGGGCAACCAGTCCTGCACTCTTCCCCCCGGGTTGCCACCAATCCAGTCCCATCAGCCGTCCCTTCCTCCACCCCTCCCCTCTCGCTTCAGACTTCCTCTGTGTCCCGTGATGCGCTGCGGTAGGTCAGGCAGGTAGAGACGGTGAGCAAAAAGAGAGAAGAGAAAGGCACAGGGGTGAAATGAGAGACTTTTATTATCACCATTGTTTCAAGCTCACTGATTCCCCCCCATCGCTGACTGCTCAAATGTCCTGTCTTTTCAACACACCTGAGCTCTCCCTCACTCTCCTCACCCCTCCGTCCCCACCGCTGCCCTCCTTTCTCCAATCTCAGTCCTGCAAATCCCTCCTTACCCCCACACAACTCCTCCGCTCCCCATTTGCTCCTCTCGTTTCTACCTTCCCTCTCAATGGGCTCACACTGCGTTGGGAGCGAGGGGGGAGGAAAAAGAGGGGGAGAGAGGTAGAGAGAAGAGGGGAGAGAGTAGCAGGCCTCTGGCTGTAAGGGAGAGTGCACCTGGATGGGCAGGCTTCCTGGACACGCTGTGAGGGGCTATTGTCCTGCATGTCAGCAGCCCCTCTCTTTTAATGGGGCCCGTATATCATCGTTCTGATTATGGCAGATGACTGGGACTTTGGGGAGGAGGGGTGGAGATGGTAGATCTGGGAGAGACGTACATGTGAGTGTGAGAGTGAGAGAGTGAAAGAAATGGAGAGTGTATTGGGGAGGGAGGTGGGATGAAGGAGAGGTTTGGGGACAGAGGCTTAAAAACGCAGGGACCCCCAAATCCCCCATCGACTGAAATCCTAGCACTTAACCCCAGCTATTGCATTGTGTGCTGCCGTGGGGATTTTTTCCTCGCTTTTTTTTTTGTGGCCGTCATTCTTTTTAATGGACTCTCTTGCTCCATCTACCCCTCCCTCTCTCCATTCACCCGGTGGATTCTTTAGCTGAGAAAGTTTTTTTTTTTCCTTTTGGTTTATGACTTGTTTTCTTTTCAGAGGTAGGAGGAAAGGAGGTGAGGGCCGGTCACCTGTCCTCTCCGGCCCCGAACACCCTCTCAGACAAAAAACTGCTCACAGATTTTTACAAAGGAAAGAACCATGGAGACCACCGCACTGAACCATCCTTTTTGACATACTCTGTTATATTTTTTTGCAACCATATAAATGTCAGACAGTGACAGGCAGCAGGAGTTACACACATTTATATTATAAAGTTTGGCCTATTAACCGCATGAAAAATCCTGCAGGTACAAAAGTTAATGAAATCTCCCTTATTCATAGCATGCGTAGTACAGTACATTTTTCACCTACAGTGGAAGAATAACTTTCAAAACATATTCCACTACAGATTACTCAATAAATGCCCTATAATGCAATTTGTAACATATTCTAAATACTTTGGAACACTTTAAAATCATCTTGTTGAGGTCTTTTGTCTGATTTTTATATTTTATTATACGTAATTTTACTTATATCACATTCCTAGAGTCCTAGTTGTGTGTGGCCGTTGCACTGCACATTCACAAAAAGTTACACTTTAAAAAAAAAAAAAAATCTGTTGATGAGAAATGCGGGCCTCACATGAATTTTAGAGCAAATGCAACAAAGCTATAAGGGCACTGACAGTGCAGACCTCCGCCAAGGATCTTACAAAGTAACGACAGGGAGAAAACAAATCTTGTATAAATGTTTCAGCCAATTGTGTATAGATTTTTAGCAGCTTATTTTTATTGCTGCTCAAAAATGTCTTTAGTGATGCTGGTATAAGGCCTCTGAACTGAAATGGAGCATTTGCAACTCACCCATTTTTAGTGGATTACAACTAGCGCATAAACAATCTGCCATGCAGCTATTCTTATTAAGTCTTTAAAGTAAGAATCTCAATATATATGTAGTATATAGCACAGTTTGTACAACCAAGCCCCTCAAATAACATGTACATTTTTCCCACTGCACTAGCATTTGACGGTTAAGTGTTTCAGTACTTCACTCTTGGAAGATCTGATCTAACTCAACAGCAGATCAAAGACTGGAGTGTTCATGTTTTGGGTGACTGAGGAGAGAGCGAGTCATTCATTTCAAGGGGACAAATGGCAGCTAATTGAGTAGGTGTTGTAAGAGCTTGTCTGGATAACTTTCAAATGAGTAAAGGGTCATTTCCCCCATAATTAACTACCTATGTTGGATTTTGTATGCCGTGTGTGTAAGTAGGGGGGTGTTAAGGTTGTGTATATTTGGAAACATAATGTGTGTGTGAAACAGAGGGCTAGGCTAAGTTAAGCCATTCCTAAACTCCTCCAGCAGATGCATATAAATGTTGACAGCTTCATCTTTGTCTTTCCTGCAATCTAGAAAGTTTGCATTTTTCCAAATTGGCCAAATAAAAACTCTTTATTAAGGTTTAAAAACTAAAATGTTTGTTCACATTTATTGAAACATTACAACATCTAGTTTGTGAGTCTAAATGTTTGCCTGTGCATGTGTGCTCATTTCCCAGAGCTGATTAGGTGACAGCGGTCATACATCACACTATGACCTGTGGTGCTGAATCTGGAACAAATATTTACACAATTACAACTCCAGGACTATAGCAACGACCCCTTGCTTTCATCTGTTTTGTTTAAGAAAAATCAAATAAATTATTGCATTAAGTATTGAACTACTAAAATACATATATCATTATTACTTTGGATTATTCGGAAGCCTGACATTTTGCCTAAAAACTTTGTGTTGAAAGCTGGGAAAACTTGTGTACAAGGTGTGTGCCTTTGAAGCTGCAGACAGGATGACATTACAGAGGCTATGTTTAGCTTAAGAAGCGTTGGAGGTTCATTACTTTTCTGCACAGATGGAACTCTATTCAATTTCTGTGCATTTCTTTGAATACAAATACCATAGCCAATTGGAAAAAATACCTGATGAATACCTATAGTAGATCATATATTATTATTTTTCCAAGAAAAATCATGAGGTGGTGGATTTACAGAGTGTGAGTGCATGTCAGAGGACTTCCTATTTGGATGGAGGCAGCCATGTAGAGGGCAGAAAGAAACCTATAATCCCTCTATGCTGCTTGAATAGAGTCATTCTGAAAACAGTGAGTCAGTGTCCGCTCGCCGCTTGGTGCGTCAGATGAGAAGCAGTTAATGTGTCAGTAATTGGACAAGGAGTATATTTTGGGAAAAGCCCTTTATAAAAATATCCACCCATAGACTCAAGAGAGAGTGTGTGTGTGTGGCGCAACAGGCAGCACTCCTTACAGCCTGACAAATAAACAAACAAATAGAAAAGAGATGGCGAGCGGTGGAGAAAGGAGGTAGAAATACCAGCTGTATTCTTCTGGTGTGTCTGGCTGGCAGCTCTCGAGGGATTGGCAGGATTAAGTGAGAGCTGCGGATGACATCACGGGTAAGGACGGCCGCTTAACTCGTAAAGTGCCCCTTCGGTTTGTGCATCTACGGGCCGAGTGCCAGAGGCAGGGTGTGGGCGAGGAGGGTGAGGGGGATCATTAGTGAGGTTTTATTGGAGCACTGGGGAGGAACCGCTGGTACATGGGTGCAGACGCACAGGAAAACAGGATTCAGACGGGCTATGTTGTGCAGCTATTTGATTGCTCCCAGACCCTCACTACAGTGTGTGTGTGTATGTGAGGGAGAGAGACACAGAGAGAAACGAGTGAGTGTTTGATATGAGAGTGTGAGTTTTTACTTGTGTTTGAGGCTGATTCATATTAAAAAAAAACTGAATGTGTGTATGTGTGTGTGTGTTTGCAAGAATCTGTTGGCACGTGTGTGTAATTGTCTTTTTATACATGCTCCTGCATGTTCATGCACGCGCCCTTCCTCGTGATGGAAACCAGAGATATCCTATAGCCGTGGGGGCCTGATCTGCGAGTGGGCTGTCCAATGACGTTTGCTCCGAGTTCCCATAAAATGCACAAGGCAAGAGACAGAATTCCTTTTCGGTGCCACACCGCCCCCCTTCGCTTCTTTCTCCTTATGAATGTATAAAAGACGACAGCGAGGATATCCAGCGCTGGCTGATACAAATCCCACTCAGTCACCTCCAGATGGGATGGCTGCCTTTCACACTGAGAGCTCAGCAGTAGCCCGTCCTGACTCATTGTTTCACTCCATATAAAATGAAATCAACCACATCTACTGGGGGTGGCTCAATACGAGCTACCTTTTCCAGTTACGCCGGAGCAGATCACTTTGAGTGATGTGCGACTAAGTCTTCTGTGGAGATTTGTCGCACTGAAACGGCCCATAATGACCCGTGTGGTGTTGGGTACATGAAGCAATGCTCTAGCAGACAGTGCTTTGACACACTCTTTAGGATTTGCTCCGCCCGCGTGTCTCGTCACTGACAGCCTGGAGGAAAGGCTAGAGGAACTGTATCCTCTCCATCGTGCCACGGCTAGGAAATGAGCCATTCATTCTGACTGCTGCTGTCGAGCCGTCTGACCTCTCAGGGCTTGAAGGCCCACTGTGGTCTCATAAAAAATGCCAGTCATAAAACAGCCAAGGGGGTAAGTCACTCTTGAGCTATTAGCTGGTGATACTGGATGAGATTTCAGTAGGTGTCAGGGTGTAAGATTAGGTAGGAGGTAGACTCCGAAATGATAGATATGCTGATGATGTGGAAAAAGTCAGATCATGCAGAGGTGAGTTGAAGTTATTAACTTGATCATTATAGGGCCTTTGCCAGCCTTTTATTTACAATACTAGTGGCACAGCCCATTTAACATAAATATGCCTGTCCGAAAAGAACAGGACTGGCCTTAAAATGCATCCTAATAGTGCCATTAGCTCACTTTCTCAAAGTTTGCATTAATCAAATTGCTACCCACACACAGTCTCGAAGCACTAAATGCACTTGTTATCAATTGGGGGAAAGGCATTATTACCTATTAGCTGTTTTAATGGTGCAAACAGGGGCGCACAAAGTAAATACTGAGGTTTACGACTTCCCGTACTCGAGACCAGCATATGTTTGATTGTGGTTGCTAATGTTAAACTAATTAGGGGGTCTGAGCTGAAATATAGTGCAGAACATTCATGTTCACTCATTTGTGACTAAACACTGGTTAACTGTGCGCAACATGGGAGCATCCATGCTTAATAATGGCCTAAAAAACACGTAATAATAGATTTTGTATTTGTATTTTACAGCTAAACACAATGTATCCACCATTAGAGAGAAGCAGGATAGGGTTTTCTTCAAACATTGTTTGTGAATTGTGGATAAATGTGATCTTGCAAAGAACGTTAAATAGAGGCTTATCGAAAGAAACACATCTGAGGGACAAATTTAGCCAGTAATGTCCCTGTAGAGATAAAGAAATAACACATTTATAAAGCCATTAGTTGCTATCAGTTTTTTGAGCATTAGCTCTTCTGAGCAGCCAGGAAAAAATATTTTGGATAACATGTTAAAGCACATTAAAGTAGTTTTACTACTGATTTTTCTTATTATTATTATTTGGGTGTTTTTATCAGATGAAATGCATTTTTTTAAATGTTGTTGGTTGTTTTTATTTAAAAGGTGAAGTTTTAAAATTAATTTAAAGTGTTTAACTTAGGTCCTCCAACAAAATGCTCATTTACAACCAATGCAGCCTGGTGTGACATATAAAAATAGGTATGGCATACAGTCTGATTATCATCAGGCAAATTAATACCAATTTTGGAAAAAATGTCTGCACACCTGAATGTGTGACAGTAGGAAGGTGCAATCTGAAAACAATGAGAGAAAATCCCACAAAATGTCTCTCTCTGCTGAAGTATTTGTTTGACTATAGACCAAAGTGTCTTAATTGTTTGCTTAATTAAAATAATTTACAACATAATGTTGTTGTGCAACTTTTTTTTTTTTTTTTTTAATCTACAACTCTCTGTGATGTAGGATTAAATCTGCATCGATCTATCCAGAAAAAAAATACAGATTTACAGTTTAGGTATGCTTACACCCTTTTATATCCATATTAGGGATTTTTTTTTAATGTAGATCATGTAATTTTTTCTCATAAAAAGGGCCTGCCCAGAATAATGTTTCCATACACAGATACAGTATTACTTGAGTCTCACATTATCAAAATATGGAAACATTCTTTTCTAGCATGGCAATGGTCTTAGGTCAGGTTGAAAAACAGCCGTTATCTTCAACTGGACTGGATTGTCTCAAGGAAAGTGTACTGTGATGAAAGAGACAGGCCAGTATTGTCTAAAGCTATAAGAGGACTGATGGTCATGACATCAAATCAACTTCATGCACCTCTTAATTTAACATGGTCTTTGACTCATCTTTAACAATGACATACAGAACTCTGCAATGACAGCCTATGGGAAAAGTACTGTGCGTGTGTGTGTGTGTGTGTGTGTGTGTGTGCGTGCGTGCGTGTGTGTGTGTGTGTGTGTGTGTGTGTGTGTGTGTATACAGTGTACAGTATTAGCCTTTCGCCCTGGAGGAGTGACAAAGAAACATTTATTCATGAACTAGTTTCCTTCAACAAGGAAAGAAAATGAGGAGAAAAAAAAGACTCAACACTATTTCTAAGGCACTCCACTCAGCAGAAAAACTGCCTTGGTAGTATATCAGCTGACCCCTATCAAACACTCACACACTCACACATCCAATTCATTCTTGACCCCCCACCATCCTCTTAATCCCGTAAATGTTTTTACAACCAGGTCTGTCACTGGGAGCGCTGGACACCGAGGTGTTTACATAGCCGTGCTAGCTAGCGGCACTGAAGACCGCGTGGTCGTCTATCAAAATGAAAGTGCTCTCATAAACATACTAATTAGACCGTGCTTTATTGTTGTGTAGCCCACAGATCGTTAAGTTAGTGTAAACCAACATATTAACCTCTGATTAGGTTGGCTGTGTTATCACTGCACCACATTTATCATAGCACTGAACACAACATTTGTCACTGGGTCAGTCACCTGTAGCAGGAATTAACTGCTCATTAATCATGTTAACATCCCAAATTACAATTTGGATGCATTACAGTGGCATAGAAGCTCTAAATCTAAATTGGTTTTATTAAAGAAATCCTTCAGAAATTGTCTCAGTAACGCTTCTGTTTACCTTTTTCTCTTTCTGCCTCATATCACAAAATACAGCGACATAAACATACACTTTTTCAGACAGCACACCTGGCTCTTATCAAAAAGAACTGTCCATCCATGGCTGCAAATTTGTCATGTTACCTGCTCCGCCACATTTGATATGACTAATTAGCTCCACTGTTGCAACGACAAACGTGCATCTGTTATCATGAGTCATTCAAGCTTATTTGCATCATATTTGCGCCTAATCAGATGAGTCAGGCTGCATTATGCAACATTTATACAATAGCTGTTTTTTTTTGTTGTAAATTTCAAATACCTTTCACTGCTCAAAAGCAGTATGTTTGTGGCAAATATAGTATTAACATGGTGTTTAGATGGAGCACCACATTGTCTCTGGTTTGTTTGAAACTTCATCCTCACAGTGTTGCTGAGTAATTTATTGTAAGATATGTGCGGGTTGAAACAATGACTATTGTCCTGTAATCAATGTTCGCATTTGTGCATTTTACACCATTTATTTCATCCCCTATTCCAAAAACATTGTTTTATACATAAATAAAACAGAATGCGATAATTTATTTATCCTTTGTGACACATATTGAATTGAAAACTGTACAAAACAGTACATTTTATGGTCAAATTGATAAAACTTTACTTTTGTAAATATACATGTCTAACATTGTGGTGTACTCACATGCTGTTTCAGGAGCGCAGAGTAGTTCCGGCATTCACATCATCCCTTTGCAACATCCACCTTTGCTTACAGTTTGTCTTTGGGTTTAACTTCTGATGTCAGAGCTTGTGAATGCAGTGCTGTCTGCCATGCAGCGCTTCAGCAACACAACACCAACAACTCAAACATACAGAGCATGCTGTATACATTTGGTCTTTTGTTTTCCACCCTGACTCAGACCACAAGCATGACTACTCAGACTCTGCTTCCAGATTCTGAATTGACCCCAACTTGGCCCAGGGATGATCAAGCTCTATGTATGTGGAAGACATCACCACTGTAAGCTTTTTCTTTGTATATGCATGCCTGATGAATTGAACAAAAATGGATAAGTTTGCTGTCCAGTGCTTAATTGTGAGTCGCGAGGTGTTGGAGCACAGAGAAGATGCTGATCCAAGAGGGGCGGCGTGAGAGACAGAAAAAGTGATGTAATGGATCAAAACCACAGTGCCGGCAACAGACTGAACACCTAAATACTAAAACTAAACAAGAGAGCGGTGATAAACATGTGGTCACACCTAGGTCATATATACAGTATTGTTGGATCTGATGTGACAATCCAGCCTAAAGTACAGATGCACAATTCATCATTGTTTGCAGTCCGGAAAGCGACTTGAGACAATGGAGTTGGAGTTCAAAAACAATGGGGTGGTATCACTAATGGATGGCATGATTTCCAATTTACTTGATTCATGTTAAAGCGTTGGTACATTTAATTTGATTAAAATGAAAAATGAAAAAAAAATTAAATTAATAAATAAATACATAAATATGACGGAAATTTCACTGTAATGTATTTTATTGAACTTAACAAAAGAAGACAACACCACCATGCCAACATGTCAGCACTGAAATGTGCTTAAGAGTACTCCTGAGTGTTCGTAGGATTTGTTCTTAAGAGTGTCTTAAGAGTGCTCTTAAGAAAAATCCTGGATAAGAAAAAAAAAAAAATGATTGCCACAATCTTAAGGACTTAAGAACAAATTTGTTCTTAAGAACGGTTCGTGAATGAGGCCCAATTTTAATTTGTTTTTCACAAGTAACCAAAGTTAAAGCCGACTCAAATATGATCATAGTCCAAGTAGTAGTGACCATAGACTGTATAAATAATGGATGTAGTGGCTGTGACGTCACCCATTGGTTTGTGGCCCGTTTGAGGCATCGAGTTCAGCGTTACACTCGTCGACATCTTTTGTTGGCATCTTATTTCTGATACTGGGAGCAGACCATATTTGGACTGTGGAGGAGCGAGAGGGATCTGATGACGCTGACTACACGCCTCTCTACACCTCAACCTGACTGAGCGAAGTTGCTGCTAATTCATGTTAGCATTAACTGGGATGTTAGTTTTGGCTAGCAAAAACACAACAACAAAATGTATGTTACTTACTTCAGAAAAATGAACAGTTGTTAGTCCAACTAAACGCTGAACAAGACACTTTTAATGAACAAAACGTTCAAATAAACCATCATTAAGTGAAAATACAGTGAAAAGGGTCAAAGTTATGAGACCAAACCGGTAAACGTCCTTTTTTTATGTATATATATATATATATATGTATATATATATATATATACCGATATATATATATATATATTAGGGCCGGGACTCGATAAAAAAAAAAAAAATCTAATTAATTAGAGGTTTTGTAATTAGTTAATCGAAATAATGACTGAATACATAAGCTTAAGCAACAAAAATATTGTTTATATTTGTTCAAGTCCAACAGACCAGTGCAATTATTGCCATTAAGTGTAGCAATAGCATATTTAGAAATATAGTACATTTCAGAAATTCAGGTAGCCTATAGATAGGTAGAGCTTCTGTAAACTATAATACTTTGGTTTTTTACGTAAATCACAATCCACGCTAGCTACCACACTAGCCGCTAGCTGCTATATGTTTTGCATTGAGGTGATACTTGAGGCTCGATGTGCTGCGGTGATATGTGAATTCCTTGTTGCATAGCAACACAACCATGCTCTTATCGACGCTTCAATCCGTTCGTTTTTTGTAACAAAATTTCCCATCCACGGGGCCAACCAAAGCGCTCTCATCAGCTTCTTCCTTCATGTTCACTGTGGTTTGTTGTTGTCTGAACTCATGACCGCTAGTTGGTGCTCCAGTATAATCGGTCTGCCTGAAACTCATCCAGTGAGAAACGTTCCGCGGTGAAAAAATAAATGCGATTAAAATGCATCAATTTTTTTAACGCGTTCATTTTTGTGTAATAAATTAATCTTAATTAACGCATTAAAGTCCCGACCCTAATATATATACTGCAAACAGACTACAAATGAAATCAAGAACCAAAATCTCATCGCAGAGAGATTCTGAATTCATATGCAGAGAGTTTATAGAGATTAGTGACAGATAAAGGAATGCTTAAAACTGTAACCATACGTCTGATGTTTCATTATTAAATGTTAATGATACGGGAGCAAGTACAGGATCCCACAAAATAGCAATGATGAGAGTTATGGCTGCTGCTGTCCATTTTTCCGTGTCATCCTCAAGTCCACAAGGGCCTCAGTCGAGGTCGACGTCTGCTTGACGAGTTCCAGACTCAGAACAATCAGAACATAAACTCAAGATAATTTTCTCCAACTCTATGATTATGTGCACACACTGCAAAACGCTGGATACAGAAAAAAAAAATGTATTTCAATCGCGTTCTCATGATTTATGTGAGCCATTATCAAGTTCACATCTTCCTTCCTCTAAACAATGAAATCCAAAAATCTATAGAGAGATTATGCTTAATCCAGAGGATGGTTTGGTGATTACAGTAACGACTTGAAATAGCACATAATGACAGACGTAGTGGAACAACATGCAGCAGGAAAAAAGCTTGAGGGTAGAAATCTTTCCGGGGACTATTATTGCTGACATCACACCACTAATGCTTTTTATGGACATCTTCATTATCCATCCTCGGTATTCACTGAAAGAGATCAGATGGAAATAATTCAGGTGGGGGAAAGGCCTTCAATTTCATCTTGGATGTTGTGTGTGCTGGCAGGTGTGCATTATGTGAGTAAAACATGGACAGGTATACTGTAGGTCAGTGTAAATCTGTGTGTGTGTGTGTGTGTGTGCATAAGGAGGTAAACTCTGGGGCGGAGTAGATCTTTGCGTGAGTGTCTATAATTGGCGGCAGAGGGAGAATCTGTGAGCTGACATCTGCAGTTGATTTTTGGTGATGATAAATCAGGTTTCTTTCTCCGCTGGTGTGCTTCCACACAGTTCTCACTCTCTCTCGTCTGTGTCTCTCGATGTATTACACACGCTCTCTCTCTTCCTCTTCTCCTTCTCATTTCCTCAAGCCTGTGGAAACCCAAGGACTAGCTGTGCTGAGTTCCTGCAAAACTTTGGACTCAGCCTCAGTTTTTGGGTGGCCACACAAGTTGAGTTGTGAAAGCTCCTTCCTGGCCAAAGCTGTAGTGGGAGAAAAGGGAAGGAGTGTAAAAAAGGAGCGACCGACTCTGTGATTATCAGCAAGTAGAGGTGGATGGAGACAATGAGGTGTGAACATGCCGCACCTGAGGGGAGCACAGTCTGGCAAAACCTAAAACTCCTAGTGTGGATTCAATTGTTGCTGACTGCACCTATCTCTACCATTCATGACTGAATAATAGTAAAGGTTTGCCACTGAGACATTTCTCTCCACATCAATTTCCTGTCTAGCCACAGCCTCGACACCAGATTTAGTGCTGAATTACTGCTGTTTTGATTATCCTCCTCCTTGTTACGTTAAACATGATCCGGAGTCAGGCTGAGAGAAAAAATAAGGGAAAATCCTTTTGGAGTACAGTTGGTGAGGGTTTCTTTCAATACATATTCCACTGACGGTTACAGAATTCATGCTCCTAAGCATAATCTGTATTCCAAAAGATTACCAAAGGTAAATATTCTTAACATTTTTGATTACTGTGTTTTGCATCTAACAAAGTCAATAGACAAAACAATCCAAAGGTATGTTTACTTATAATGTTCGTCATATTCAATTGCATTATGTTCAGATGTGGCAGAGGGGAAAAAAGGAAACGTGTGCTTTTCTTTGGGGAGAAAAGCCTGTCTGATTCTGAATATTGTCACTGATAGTCACTGTGGAACAATATGCCTCATTCAAAGCCTGAATAAGTTGTATCGTTCATATCCTACAACATATTCTCATGTTCATTTGATTCCTCTCAAAAAAAACTATTGCAGCATGATCCATATGAAATACTATGAAATATAACATGTCACAAGTGCTTTTTTCAACATGCTGCAGACAAAATGATTTCGGTTTTAAACCCATATCATCACTATTTTAAACATTGCAACCTCTGTTTTAAAACATATGATAATATTGCATAGTGGTTAAGTTTAGGCACAAAAACACTTGCTTATGGTTAGTAAAAGAACAGGGGTAGGCCTAAAAACACATTGCTTCAGGACATAATTTCCACCTTCCAACAACGGGACACAAACACCGGTCTACTGGTTTAAAGTCCTGAGTTCATTTGGGCCACCCACTTCTCTCTCATTCGCTGAAAGCATCCTATATGGCTTTCAACACTACACTGCTTTGTTAGCAGACACAATGTAGTGGGATACCTGCCTACTCCAGGGCATTACTTTACATAGGAATCACTATGAAACATGCACGAGAACAGCCATGAAAGAAAGAAAAGTCAGATGCTTCTAGGGATGGGTACCGAATTCGGTACTTTTATAGGTACCGACCGAATTCCGTCGGTACTACCGAGTACCGATTCATGTAAAATCAAATAAAAAAGTACCATGTTTCGGTACCTTAACGGCGTTAACTTTAAACTGATCATTGATTTCAACCTGTTTTCATTTAACGTCTTTGATTAACAAGCGTGCTGACGATCGCACTATTTTTTCTTTTTTTAATTTACCTCCTCGTCCGGTCCTGTCTGCTCACCGCGGCCACTAGCCACTAGCTGCTGCCCTCTTCCAACCCGGCGCATAGACGAACAGCCCGGCTCTCAGCCTGTTAGCCGCTAGCTGCTATCTCTCCAATGTCTCTACCCGGGCTTGGCCTTACTCCGTTTGCTCTCTCCATTCTTCTGTAGACCAGTCATTAACAGCTAACAGCTAGCTGCTACATCTCCGGTCCTCCGCTAATACTCCGCTCTTCAACTCAGGAATATTACCTGCTAATTTACTCCAAACTGCCTCGCTGAAATTAAATCCTTCGGACTCCTGCGTCATCCTCGATATGTTCACAGAGCAGCCCGACTCAACTTTGTTTATTCCAACCATGCTATGGCCACAATACTGTCTGACCGGTGCTGCGCCGCACAGCTACGACGTCATCACAACAAATCACACGTGCACTTGCAACCTTTTTTTTTTTTTTCTCCTCCGTGCACTTGCAACCTGAGAGCGCTCCTCTGCATTCTTTCATAACACTCCAACCTTCATGTTACAAAATGCACATTAACTCAACAATAAAGCACTGCTCATCCTGGATTTTATATTGTTTTGATATATTTTTTAAAGTTTATATTTTGAGAAATAAATATGTTGAATTGAAAAAAATAGATTTTATTATTAAACAAATTAACATTTATTACCCCATAAACAAACGCAAAAGTACCGAAAATTGGTACCGTTGAGTACCGGTACCGATTCCCAGGTACCGGGTATCGGTACCGTATCGGTTCAAATGTGAAAGGTACCCATCCCTAGATGCTTCATGTTGACTGATTTTCTCTTTCTCGCTGATTTATGTATGACATGTGGAAAGATATAATAATGAACAACCAAACAAAAACACCAAGCATGTCTCGATATTGACAACAGAACAAAACCTGCATTTGATTACTCCTGCAGAATAACTGTTGTAGGCATGTGAAGTATGAATATGGATGTGTTCAGTCTGCATGTGTGAATGTATAAACAAATGTGTCACAAGCTAGAGGATCGATGGACATGAGACACATTTTCAAGCTAAAGGAAAAAAGACAACGTTTGAAAAAAAGGCCTTGATCATTCGACAACAACACAGCATTCCTTCAGCACCCTGAGACTGCAAAGTTTCCCTGGATCTTTTCCATTACAGCAGTTTTACACATGCAACTTCCTTCCTCAGGGTAGCCAATGCTAGACAGGTGAAATAAGCAGGCTTAAAACTTGGCTGACCTCTAACTAGCAAGACAAAAAGTCTTTGGTTGAATCAACAGATGCCTGATGGAATGAAGCCTCCCCCCTCAACAAGAGAAACACATTTCTTGTAAAACAGATTATCAGATTCCAAAAAAGTGAGGACACTGTGTAAAACGTCAACAAAAACTGAATGCATCAAATTCAGAATTGTGTATCATTACAAAGAAGGTTTGAACATAAATTACATTGTCTTTGCACAGTTTCCATTTTAGTGCAGCCTGTCTTCCTGTCAAAACGTCAATATAGGTCGTGTATAGAGGCAGCGAAAAACAAGCCATATTTACAAATTTCATCTTCGTGACGTAATAGTGATTGACAGCCAAGCAATTGGAGGTTGGGTGGTGGATGGATCAAACAAGTGAATTTCACCCAGGAGAGCAGGTTCACGTGTGAAATCAAAAGTAAACCCTTTTTAACGTTCTTTTACGTAAATTGCGGCAGTCACGTGACCCTTGAAACTACTTAATTTCGGGCATTTACGTACATTTGTTTATTGTTTAAACTGTCTTTAATAACACCTTACCAGAAGTTTTTTGCCCTAAATCTAAGGTCAGTGGTTTTACAACATAAATCCACAGAAACTGCAGCCTTTTTTACTGTACGTGTGTGCAATTTTTAGAACACACCGTTGTACCGCGAGCCGAGCCACGATACGTACCTATGTGCCGTAATTTGTGGTACTGGCACACGGCCTCTTCTGTTGTTTATGTTGGCGAACTTGTTGCACAATCAGACACCAGTTTAACTTTAGGAAGATCCCTAATTAACTGAACACTAATTAACAGAGAGTGGATAAAGTACAACCTCAGTGTCTATACAATGTGCATTTAAGTGATTTCCTCACATTGAGAGTGTGTCTGTTGTTTTTGTGCATCAAACTTCTTCTTTTCTGCAAAACCGAAAAAGCAGCATCCTCGCCTCAGGCAACTGTAAACATCGGGCCTCAGCCTGTCAACGCTGTTGTGTGTTTAGACATCTGTTGGACCGCAACTTCGCACTGATCGTCAGTATCATGTGGCTGTAGTCTGCAGTTACATCCGCACTCCCAGATACATGTTGTCTATTACCACATTTGGATTTAATTCTAAAGGAGTGTTTAGCGGTTGCGGTGGTGAAAGACCTATCCTCTCTTCTTGTCATGAAATTTGTAAGAGATGGTTAGAATCAGAGCATGCATATGGTGCAGTGTTAGAGAAGTATTTATGTGTGCTCTAAATGATAAAAGGATACAAGCTGAACTGACAAGAATACAAGTTATGTATCACCACATATGATTCAATACAGTTGTAAATTGCCCTGGAACACAGTACTGTTTGCTATGAGGAGTTTCTTTAGATTTACTCAGCAAATTATCATGCACAACAGCTGAATTCTCACAAGATTACACAAGAACGCAGGATCACATGAAAATCCATGTTGTCAGGATTCAAGAAATGCATTAATGACCAATCAGCATCTTACTGGCAGCAACGTAGTTTAGGTTATAGCTTAGGCGACAGTTCCTTCAGAAAAACAATGGAGGCTTGAAAAGACGTAAGCATAGGTTGTATACGAGAGAGTTTTCTAAAAATAACCAATAGTTTCACTTAGTAATATATATCTCAGTATTTTAGTGAACAGAGCGATGATACAATCTCTACAGTAGGTTATATAAAGACTACAAAGAGAAAAGGTTTTCCTGTTTCCTCCATTCCTGGAGATGGTACTCATTAACATGCATTCAGTACATCAAACTCACTAGCTGTACAAACCTCATCCCCTACCTTAGTTTTTTAAATTTCACATAAGAAGAGAAATATATGACCTGGTCTAGTGTACCATTAAAGTATATGGAGCATTACCCATACTGCACATAGGGGCCATGCCACAGTTTTATTGCAGGTTTACTGCTCGCTGGTGGAATAACAGCAGCTTGTTTCCTTAGGTGGAAGATGGGAAAAGAGAGAGAGGAGTGGAGCATGTGTGTGTGTGTGTGTGTGTGTGTGTGTGTGTGTGTGTGTGTGTGTGTGTGGGTGTGCCTATTAGGACCAGGTGTACTGTAGGTTAGGAGTTGGACTTGGGTAAAAATTCTCCAAACAGTTTGATATTAAGCCAAACATCAGTGTAGTTACTGGATTTTTACCACTAGGTGTTTGAATTAAGAGTGTAGCAATTCAAATCCAATTGGTGGCAGTAATGCACCTCTGAACTGGTTTGCAACAGTCAAAGAGAAGAATAAGAAAAGAAGAAAAAGAAAAGGGTTACTGGTGCAGTTTTAGTATTCTTTGTTTAAAAAAACACCATGAATACAATTTGGATTTTGTGCTGTTTTAGCAGTGTGCAACATATTCTAAATGCTTATTCTAAACTACACAACACACTACACTACACACACTGTATATATATAAAGCATGCAATTTCTATAAATTTCTACAAATTCTACAATCGGTCTCAAATAGCATCATTGTTTTTCCAGAAATACTGGAAATTAAACTCCACAAAATTATAGCTTGTCTGATAAATAATGTGAACCATTTATTCATTTTGAGATTAACTGATGTAAGTATGGACATACAGTATTTATTCAGTGTTAGTAAAACTATTGCTTCAAGACCAGAAGAATTACTTACTGTGTAACCTTTCTGTGTTGATGGTGCATTCACTACTTCACTAAGTAGGATGAAAAGTTATTTTCATATACTGAATTTGCAACTTTTCAGAAGAGTGTGTCAACTGATAGTTAAGTAGACTCAGTATTTTAATCTGCTTATTATTTTCAAGCACTTCTGAAGATAGTAAAGGATGCATTGGTGTGTGAATATGTAATTAATATCAACCAGTTACCACAATAATGCCAGACAGACAGTTTCTAAGGTGACTCAGACATGTGAAAATGGACCCTGTGTATTGCTCAGGAGTGAAATTCACTGGTCATACAATAAGCAATCACATTAATCTCTCTAATGGCAATAGATCTCAAATAACCTGAGTGACTTGGAAAACAATACCTGTTAAAAGCCTTTTTATATCTATACAATGCAGGACTTGGGGCTTAATCGCACGATTGAGGCTGATAATCTATATAGAACTAAATCAATACTGGTGGGTGTTGTGGGGGATCAATTCACTGAGGGGGTGGTATGCCATTGAACATGACACCGAGGGACGAGCGTGCCTAATCCATGTTTGAACTTTAAGTGAGCGTGGGCCTCTCTCTTCTTAACATGACCACTCCATTCCAACCAACGCCTCCAAAGCTGGTGAGAAGACAGGGTTACTCAATGATCAAGAGTCAGTGCCCGTGTGCGAGACGGTGACCGAACCGGCCACTGTTCAATATCCACTCATTCACCCAAATGTCTATCAGCTCCCTGAGAAAAGCAAAGTCTCCTGGTGCTCCCATAGTTCCAGGTGTTTTGGTCATTAGGGCCTCTGGCTATTAGAAGCGCCGTGGTGCTTGCTTAACGGTTATAAGGCCAGCCGTCGTGCTCGGATCACACCTCCACAGCTGTAAAGCGCGGCGGGGAGGGGTGGCAGCCGGGGAGGCATGCGCAAGGGGGGACTGGGCCAAAACGCCCGCTTTGTTCTCTAGGGGCTCCGGTTACCCCCTGCTCTCCCCACAGCCCGTGTGACATTCAATACCGCAACTGTAAATTTTACATTAAGCGTGTGAAATCACAGATGCACATGTCACAGCAGTGTCATAAAGTGAATTTACTTAGCTCGGCTTCAGCACGCACCTTAACTCTTTAAGTCTCTGTAGGGGGTGGCTGGGGGTGGGGATGGAGGACAAAATTACAGCAATTAATTCTTAAAAATGGCTCCTAAAAAATGCAGTATATGTTGACGTGTTCAGGGTGCACACCTGGTCCTATTTGCCTGATTAACAATAGCCCGCCATTCATTATGTTTTCTTTAGTAACGCATATTAAAGAATAATTGATATTCAGGCTTGGCTTACAGCTTGTTAAAGGTTTAATGGTCTGTGAATGTGAATAATAACTATGGGTGAAAACTAAGAGAGTGAGAATGACCTTTTCAGTGCACACAAATAGCACAGTAGAAGTGCAATGTGTATGCACACAAACAAACATATTGTGGAGTACAATTCAGGAACAAGACATGAGACTGGGATACACTGTAAAGTTTATGTGTTATGGTAAAAATGTAGCACTATCAAATCCACACGTTACAACCCTTCTGATAGCATTTTAAACATTCACAGACAACCAAGCTTCAAATCTGTGTGCTTACTGGTGACAGAGCCCCGAGTCCACCTGTTCGCTCTCAGATCATCCCTCCACTAAAAATACAAAGAGAGGAATCCAGACAAGTCTCAGTCGTAAACAGCAGCCATACATAATGTGCCTCCATACTTGTGTTAAGCAGCCATGACTGTGCAAGTGCCAGAACTATGCTTTGATTATGTCACTCACAGACTCTCTTTTGGTCAATCTTTTGTTCCACTTTTTAAATTTTCATTAATACAGTATAAATTCAGCAGCTCCCAACAGGTGTTTCGCTACATTGTGTGTGCCTCTGCACAGAGACTTGAGATAAAACAGAAATAAAGAAACATATGAGGGTCAATCCTAAGCAACTTTCCCACTTCCTATGCATTAAAATGCTGAATATGACTAATTCATGCATTACCTTAACCCCCTCTAGTTAATTTGGCAATGGCTCAATAAATTCTGCGGCGCAACCCATGCTGCCTACCCTGTAAGAGTATTCCCCTGCTCAAAGGGTAAGGGGGAGCCAACATTAAGACTGGTGGCTTGTAAAGTGAGCTGGGAAGTTTAATTGATCTAAAAGAATTTAATGTGGCGTAGTGAATCGCGGCAGACAGCATGGATTTATATCGCAACCCTGCAGAAACGAACATAATATTGCCAGGGTTTTACAGCAGAAGGGGGATTTTTTTAATTGTGGCCACAAAAATGATTTACTTTGTGTTGAGTAAAACTGCAGTTCAATGATAATAATAATAATAGCCTGGAATGCCCATTATAATTCCCACTCTTGCATAAAAAGTTGTGGAAAGTTTATAACCATGTACTTATCTTGAGACCAAAATAAGTCTTTTAAAAAGATAGATTTGGAGTATTAATTAAAGCCATCCCATTTGTAAAAGACTATTTTTTGGCACTGACCCATTTCACACATCACAAAGCAATATTCACGCCTGAGCTGTATCATTTCAAACTAAGCTCTCGCTCTCTCAAGTGTTAAGTCCATCCTGCATGGACGTCAATGAACTCTGCAATGTGTTAGAGATTTCGAATGTAAAACCGAGATTACCACACAGCCACAGGGAAAGGGATTCAGCACAATCCCCACAGGATGTGTAGTGGCCAAGTCAAACAAGAGCACAGATATTTACCAATATGTTCTGGACACTGTGGCCACACAGATATAGAGATGCACACAACAAATGACAGATGAAGGTTCAATAATGGGGGGGTTTCTGATTTTATTTTTATACAGCATGTCCTGTAGCACATGGTGTTTTATAGATACCTTAATCCAAAGTGCCTTGTTGAGTAATAAATGCATAGACTTTAGATTTCCCATGCTGTACTCACTGAGCTGTACAGAACCACAGAATGTAGCAGAACATCAGCTGGACTTCTGAGCATGATTTTCATACAAGCTTCAGTTGGTAACTTTTTGAGTCTGCTTGGGTCTACAGTGCATCAACAAGATGCAACTCAGACCTAGAGTATGTGTGCACGACACAGATGATGAAAACTGCTTTATTAACTACTTTTGTACTTTGCCAACTTCGTCAAATGCTGATCTTTTTTGTTGTTCAGACACTTTATGCTCCATTATGATAATTCTTCAACCATACTGAAAATAAATTAAACTTCAATGTTAGCACTCTCTGTCTGTATGTCTGTTTTTGATTTTCTCGGCAAACCGTTTACACTTGGTGGGTAAAAGTGCAGTTTTTCAGCTCTTGAGATCTACAGAACATATTTATCTGCACTGCGTTATGTACAAATTATAATTTATATTTAGAGGGGAACCTTATTAACTGTTACACCGCCAAACTGCACACTGGGTGTAGCGTGTTCTCTGTCACTCTTTATAGTACATTCAAGAACAGAGAAAGAGAGAGAGACCGGAGAGACCGGAGATGTTACATTGTAGCAAACTCAAACATTTCAATCATCAGTGATGTAACCTTCGGAATGAACACATTTAGAGAAAAAGCCTTTCCCATATAGACATCTGTGAGCAAATGACACGTAAACTTGAGCACTGTTCTGGGACACAACTACAGTCATGGAAAAAATTATTAGATCATTGTTTTTTTCAATTTCTTGTTCATTTTAATGTCTGGTACAACTAAAGGTTCATTTGTTTGGACAAATATAATGATGACAACAAAAATAAATCATAAGAGTTTCATTTAAGAGCTGATATCTAGACATTTTCCATGGTTTTCTTGAAAATAACCAAAATCATTATCAAGAAAACCATGGAAAATGTCTAGATATCAGCTCTAAAGATAAACTCTTATGAGCTATTTTTGTTGTTATCATTATATTTGTCCAAACAAATGTAGCCACATTGTAACCTTTAGTTGTACCAGGCATTAAAATGGACAAGAAATTAGAGAAAACCAGCATGGTCTAATAATTTGCCATGGCTTCTAAATAGGCAGGTTTTGAACTGGCACTGCACTATTGTAAAAAAATATATTTAAAAATAAAATTGCAGTGCACTTTTATTCTTCTAACTGACAGTAAAAAAGTATAAACCAATGTGCTTTTTGAAAGATTCTACTTGACTCAGTATATGGTTGGTTGATTGGTACAGAATGGCGCTTTCCCCTCATTCTGTTGCTTTGTAAAGCTCAATAACTGCTAGAAGACAGTTATTCATTCATATGTCGATCTGTACTAGACTATTAATGCTGAAAACTGATATTCTGTTTTATGTTTTTACCAAATAGTTGGTAAAGTCATTTTAATAAAAGGTCTCTACTGAGTGGGCCGAGTTTCAAACCAAAAATGAATAAGACTGAGAATTGGCTGATGTGTGAAATTTTAGCATGTTAACTAAGCATAATCTGATGTTTGACTAATACTCTTGTTGACTTTGCTTAGCCATCCTATCTGGGAAAAACCAGTGAGACCACAGCTCAGCAAAACGTATTTACATTACGGTAGTGAGCACCGGATGAGGAAGGTTGAGTCAGGGAAAATGTACGATGTATCATAAAAAATGTGACTCTTCTCTAAGGAAAAAAATGTTCCACTGTGACTTCCCGTTGGAATGATTTTCAGACAGACACAAGCTCAAGGGAGGAAACCAAGCACTCGTTAAACCTAGCAGACCTGGCTCAGACCACACCTAGACCTGGCCATCCATCAGACTGACTGGACAGAATTTACAGTGTGACCTGATCGGTCATCATTTATTACTTTTACTGGTCCTAAGTGGAGGCAATCACCGGCTGGTGTTTGTGTAAGAGGAGACCTCCACCTGCGAGGGTCTCCCATTAACACAAACCTAACTTTAGGGGAGATATGTCATTTGTCGGCGTTCGTTTGGACTGGGCCCGGGGTTGGCCTTGACAGAAACCTGTGGGGGGAATTTTCCTCCCTAAATGAGCTGCTGTCTTTCTTTAATCAAGAATAATGAGTGACTAATCAGGGTGTGTTATACTGCCCTTAAACAGTTCAGTTGGTAATCATGACTTTTCTCATGCAGGACCTGCTTTTTAACCAGTCATCTGGAACACCAATAAAGACAAAGATGTGCAGCTGAATTACCATATCTTAGCATTTAAACAGCAAACAGAGAATAATGGGCAGGAACTGCAGAACAAAAACAAAATTTGACCATGTGTGCAAGACACACTGCTCTTAACCAGATCTTGCTGCAGTCTTATCTTTTTTATCAGTGAAAGATCTAAGGGACAGGTTGAACTGAAAAACCACAGACTGGATGATGGCGGAACTACTGGAGCCGCTAACACAGCTCCCCTGAAGCTACTGTCACCTCAGGGGGTATAGGGAACTTGTGGCTTTGAAGTGCGGCCGATATTGGCTTCTGTTCAAACTCATGACATGTCCTCTGGACGCTCCACTGAACTTGATCAGTCATTCGGCAAATAAATGTACAACCAAAGAGAGGGACAAAGAGGGAAGCAACCATGAAATAACAATACAAAGGTGAGACACGCCATGAATAAGTTCACAGAAGGTCATGACCTTCTGGGTACTTCCACAAAGTTCATGTTGAACACAGCTCATGTTTGGGTCAGGGATTTAATGTTCCAAAGAGGGAAAGGAAAGAAAGAGGAAACAGAGAGACTGAGACGCAGTGCCAGGGCATCTGATGAAAATATGTTTGGCCCTGCATCACATCTCTGTTTTGGATGCTCATCAATTAGTCAAATTTGATCAAATGCCACAGGTGAAGCGTTTCAGCGTGTGCACCCCGACAAAAACGAGGGGATAATTATGCATAATGGGCCTTCAGGGGACGTGTGAGGGGCTGTTGGGGGGGAGGTGGGGGGGAGGTGGGGGGTGGGGGGGTTAACAATTGGGCGAGAGTAAGAGCATAATAGAAAAAGAGGATAATAGAGACAGAGTCCACCTGAGGCTCACCTTCACTTCCCTGTCTAACCACTACCACATGCTGATGAGAGGCACATGGGAAGTCCATCCAAAAAATACACATTCTTTCTCCTCCAGCTCACTTCCCAGGTTTTGGGTTTGGGATTTCCTAAAAACATTTTATATCATTAAGTTACACTGTGTATGCTGTAGCTGCCATTGTAACTAACATCTAATTCTGAAAGCGAACTAACTAACTAATTTACCAAAACAACGCATAAACTAGAGGGGCACTCAAAGATTGCAGGCCTTTGCCAAAGCTATGCCCTTTCTCGCAAAGGTATCGAAAGTAAAAAATATTCTTTTTATTGACCCTGTGACTCTGATTAGCTCCAAAATGTAGAAACTGAACCAAGAAAACATGTAAAAAAAATCTGGGAAATGTAATGTTGATATAGTATTACTAATGATTTTATGGGAAGTAAATTCCTTTGACTACTAGTTCCAGGCAGGTTAAAACCACTTAAAGGAAAGAAAAGTATCTCTTCCTGCCTCGGGCATAAAAAAGCCTCACCAGAAGCAAACTAAACTGTCCCAGTGAAGGTGTGGGAACCCAAACCACAAGCTGACATTACATAGCTGACAAATAAATAGCATGCCCTACCTCAACTCTCATCTAATTACAGGTATGGTTTACCATCTACGGCTTATTAGTGTTTCCTTAGCAAACTATAAAAACTAATGACACCGTTTTGTTGCCTTGGTTTTCTTGTACCTCCCTTTCTTTCCATGTTCTTGGACAGAGCAGATTATTTTTTAGCTCCGACTGGTGAGAGTTAAACACTCACAGCCAAAGCCAACTTGTGTTTTCTCCCTGGGTCAGCATTTAACATCCTGCAGGGTATCGCTTTGAGTTTTAAGACACCACGGCTGCTTTGACTAAAAGCTAGATGGAGCATATTTCTAATGAAATTATACCTGTGTGTGTGCCGTGGCAGTGTCTCTTACATTTTAGAAAAATAATATAGTGTGTGTTTTGATAGGTAAAGGACGATACAGTTAAAATAGATAATATATTATTTCTAAATGAATTCACCACAGTGACCACCACAAATCCACCACAGTGTCTTCCATCCCAGTCCTCTTATAACACCACTCTGACACCGCAGTCTTCAGTAGTGAGTACTTCTAATAGACTTGCTCCCCCTAGTGCCAGGGGCTCTAACTTCACTCAGAATAAATCTGCATTGCTGTCTCTTGTTTTTTTGTAATAAGCCTGATTCTATCAAACATGCATGCTTGTGACAAGTCATCGTTTAAGATTCTGAAGATTAATATACAGATTTTAATCAAAGCCTCCCACTTTCGTTGGCCTTCTTTCTTCCTAAATTTGAACTTTAAACCATGGCTGCAGAGTGCCAAATGTATTTAAATAACTTTGGTCAAACAGAAAGCCAAGGACACCATGTGAGTGATCGGAGACCACAGGCTTGTACTCAGTTTCACTGCCACAGGTCATACTTAAGCTGTGTGTGAGTATCAGGGTGTCCAGACACTAAAACAGGCTTGAATGACTTTAGTGCTGTCCTCAGGGCAGCCAGAGTGCTCTGACCTTCCTGAACACTTTACAGACAGTGCTGCTGAATACTTTGCACGCATGTTTATTAAAGTCCGGTTCTGCTTGGGTAGGAATGGACACAACACATTGGTAGAGTAAAGGTCATCATTTGTTTAAGTTAAACTTGAAATATACGTGATTGTGAGGAATTTTATTTAGGTTATTATTAGAAATAATGTGTTTTTGCATCATTTGTCTATGCACCTGTACTTTGAGTAAAAAAAGAACAAAACACATTAATTTCTCATGCAATGTTCACAGATGAGCAAGCCTATACCTGTGTGAGCACTAAAAAAGCAGCTTTCAGAAATACATTTATATTAGTGAAATCATCACTAAAAAACACAGGCAAGCAAAACTGTCACAGTCCTTTTGTCTAGAAAAGCATGCACAGGTAGTCTCAAATCCATTATCAAACATTCACCAGCATCCATTAAAACATCTTGTTTGCTTGTTTGTTTACTTGTCTCTGTAGAAGCCCATGGGTTGTCACCACCTCGGATACATTCTACCCATTCAGTGGTGTTTCAATATTCACAATGATGTAAAACATGCACATCTAATATATTATTTAGTCATATTCCCCGGTAATAAAACACATTTTTGATTCTCTCTGGTGTGATCCCGACATTGTATTTCCATTATTTTCTCTTTAAACATTAACCATGGCTTTGTTGGGGATGCATTCCATCTTCTTCTGCTTAAAGATTCAAATGGCCTGCTGCTCAGGACGGGCAGGCCGTAATGTTTAAACAGAGCTGACAGAGGAAGCAGAAGAAGGTATGTTTTTCCTAAAATCTGCTGAAAATTCACTTTTTCCAGGTCTCTCTCTCTCCCATTACAGTACAGTGCTACGGCTGCAGTTTAAGGCTCACAAGGTGCTGAGTGGGGACTACTTTCCCTCTCAGGCTGATAATAACCTCATATAACACACATACTCACACACACACACACACACACACACTAACACATGCAGTATGTGTATTGATCTATATTGGAAAATTAGCATCTCACATACTTTGAAAGTAGAAGTATATTAATTATATTTTATGTTAATGTATATATTTACATAAAATGTACTATTTCTAATATCAATGGAGGTTATGGGGATGGGTATTTAAATAATTTGCTTTTTATGGAGTCAAACTTTGGGGTACATCTTGTTCAATTTGTATGTGCTCTCTGATTGTCAAGGTTAATATTTCCAGGTGTTCTATTGTTGATAACCATGAATTTAGTTTTAATGGATTTGGCTGTTTCCATGTCCTTCTCACCTGCTTCATGGCTGCTACACTCAAATTTGCTGGCTTGTAATTGACCAGACTAGAGATATTACAGAAACATTATACCCATTGTTTTTTTTTTCCCAAAAGTATTACTTCTTTGCAGTCTAGATATTACATATTTCTAAAAATAAAATAGCATTTCTGAAGCAATAGCTTCACTTTTAACGTCTGACGATTTAAATTCACATACTTGATCAATTTCAGAAAACAAACTGTCCATGCATGTGGCATCTTGAATGAATTGTGTGTTTCTTCAGTACATTTGCACTCTGCATTGCATGCATGCTGTTAAGTCAATTGGTTCTTAAAAATGCTTCAAATTGAATTGTAGTGTTGTTTTTCTGTTTGATCCATAAATTAATATATAACTAAAATGATCAAACATCCTTTATTTAAGTTTGGATAAATATTCATAAATGGCTTGATCAAATCATTTTTTTAAAAGATGTTTTTTAAAATTGCTACAATTAATCCTAAAGGACATCATATCATATCAAAAGAGATTTAAATGCCTGCCATTTCTATATATTATTTTTTAGATATTTTAGAGATTTAATAGTGATCAAGTGACTTCATATTTTTAGACAAGAGTACATTTCAGGTCCCTGAATAAAAATCAGTTCATACTTTACCTTGCTTAGAGATATTTTTTTAGAAAATTCTATGGATATTCTCTAAGCAAAGAGTCCTGAGAGACCTGTTGGTGTCACCAAATTCAGTATTCTATGCCTCAAATATTCTTTGCACTGTAAAACAATGTTATTTCCTGAATCACTTGACTGAGGTAGAGCTTGAAAGTGTCAGGACCACCCTGCAGGTGGAAGAAAAGAGCCTTGTTATCACAAAAGTTCCCATTCTGTTTCAGTGATTATAAAAGCCATAGGTCTCCTCTAGAAGTGCTGGATGTCCCCTCTTGCTGCTAGTAGGCTGATTGGCAAGCTGCTCAAAGCCTTTCTCACATGGTGTCCTGACTGAATCTGAATCAGACTCTGATTAGATCAAATTGCAGAGAGAAACCTGTGTACCCCTGTGTGCCCACCTTTGTATTGCCCCAGTGCCAGCAGTTAAATTGAATTTTTAGAGGCATGGAAGACTGTGATTATACATAGACATATGGAATATTGAAATCTATGGGATTTTGTATCTGCCCGTCACAAGGAGCTCAGACTTTAGCTGTCAGAGTTCAGCTCCTGCTGGCTCACCACCAATTTATCCCAGCTGGAAACAGAGAACTGATGGAGGGATACGCTGCAGCCACACAAACTATAGAAACTGGAAATATTACTTCTTTGTTGTTCCTTGGGCTCGACCTTTGCTCAAAGCACTATGACATTCATGCATGCATCATCAAAGGGTCAGACAGGCTCATTTTACAGCCACTTAGTGGAGGGACATCCAACCTGACTGCCTGGTTAACACTACAAATGAGAGACATTCATCTATGCCTCACCTATCAGGTCAGGTACATGCTCAGGATACGCTGGCTTTGACATAGCTCAGGCACAAAGAAACCCAAACTCAGTTTATAGACCAGAAATGTTAATGTCTAAAAGAGAAGATGGAAAAAGAGATGGAAAGGAGAGAAAGGGGCAGGTGTATAAGTGAATTTGTCTCCATCACTATAATTATTTTATTATAAGTGCAGCTCATTACTAGTGAAAGGGAGACAGGAGGGTAATGAATGACACAAATAGACGTCCTCTACGGCTGACAGCTACGCCGGGATGAAGGACCGTCTCCTTGGGACAGAGACAGAGAGCAAAGGAGTGCGTGTGTGTGTGCATGTTCCTAGCAGATATTGCGATACTTTTGGGTATTCAATTGTATTCTAACCCTAGTTTACTGTTAAAGTATTACAAAGCACCTGTTTCATAAAACATCAATTATCGGTCATCTGATTGTCTCACAAGGGGGGACATTAAGGTAGGCAAATGAGATTGTTATGTCTTCATATGCAGTAATAACACCGAATGTGTGTGTATTTGCATGCTGTGCAGGTGTATCACACTGTGTGTGCATGTAAAGGCAAAAGAAAGTGAGCCATAGGGAGAAACTGAAAAAAAGAGACAGGAGTAGAGGAAAAAAGATGATGATCATTAGCTTTTGATAGATCTAATGACCGGGTGGATTTATGTAAAGCGGACCTGGATAATGGAAAAGAGGCGAGAGGAAGGAGAAAATCATTTAGAAGAAGAGAGGAGGAGGGGGACTATATCAATGGCATGCTGAGGGGCTAACGACAACAAGCTGAGAGGCATCATGACCAAAGATATAGATCAATAACTCCTCCATTATGTTATGAAGAACAGGGAGATGAGAAGAGGAGGGGTGGTAATGGAGGAATAATTTGCTTGATAAATACACAAAGGAAAAGAGCGTGTATGTGTAGCGGGGTACTGACAGGGTCACATAAACAAGTGGCAGCATCTCTCCCCAGAGGACCAGCAGTGATGATGAGGAGAGGAGGCGCCGCTGGAGTCTAGAGGGGTGAACGGCGGGACGCGCTCCAGCAGCATCTCTCTCTTGGCAGGTAAAAATAAAAGTCAACAGGAAAGGGCTGGCGCTCGGGTGCCAGTGTGATAGCTGCCATCCGTTACGGGTAAATTGAACTGTCAACCGCTCGGTGTCATTTCCATGGCTGGATGAGAGGGAGAGGCAGAGGCAGAGAGAATTATGGGGGTATTCACTAGGTGATCACAGTGTGCAGCAGGAATGTTCCGGCAAATTAACTCCCGGCAGAGAGGGGGAACGATGTTAGGGCTGTCAGAGAGATAGAAGGATGGGAGGATAAACAGGCAGAGGGGAGGAGAGAAAATGTGTGCAAGTATGTTTTGAAAAGGTATCCACCCTGTTTTCCTTTGCTCGGTTATGGTGTTAAAACACATTTTATCAGTGGATGCATTTGGTTCATGTTAGCACCCTGCGTGCAGCTAAAACATGACCATTGTTTATATTCTACCAGTATGAACGCCAAAGCTGGGCTTGCTGTGTTTACAGAAAGCGGTGTAGCTCCAAAGCTGATTGCATGTGATTTGAGATATACACTATGTGCAAACGCTAAAACATTTAATCAGTTTCAGTTAAAGTTGGCCACACGCTGTCATTTTTGACACGCACATGTGCACATCTATTATGGATTAGCCTGCATGGACACATACACACAGACATCCTCTTAAAGTTGCAAAAACACACATTCAAAAGTTAATGGCACAAAGCAGACTATACAAAATGTGGACCTACTTCTGCCTTCCTGTTTTTTCACCGATAATCTGCATGAGTATGCACCATTGTTACTTTGTGCACTCAGAAGTGCACGCAGCTCCTCTGACTTCTTGCCCCACCTCTTACTTAAATATTTATAAAGATTCCTATTATTGTATTAACTATTTATTGATTTATAATTTAAAAGATTTATACAGGGCTCCTAGAACTGCAGGGGAGAGTCTTTCCCCAGTAAGAGGTATACATCCATGGCCATTTTTTGTCTTTTAATGTTTAACCTGTGCCTGTTTGCCTCTTGGCATTCAGGAACAGAAACAAATACAGTCAAAGAGAGTAAGACAGATAGGGGGGAGACAGAGAGAGAGAGAGAGAATGACCAGGAAGGACAATCCAGCTCAATAATGGTCCTGCTTAGATGTTGGTGAGCTGTGCTCCATCTCCCTCTGGAGCAAGTCACGCACTGGCAGTCCGGACAGAGCCTCAACAATGAAAATGTATTGCCTTGCTCCATCTCTTATTGATTTACATTTAAAACTCTTTGGATGTAAAGTGCTCTTCTATACCTCTGGTGTCAGTGGAACGAAATATAGACTGAGTGCAAAGGGTATGCATGGCCTTGACGAACCCACTGGCATTTGGCAAATTTCATCCAAAGATCAGGAGAAAGCATGAGGATAATAAAGGCTTATTAAATGTCAGTTGTCATTAGGGTTAGGTGATGTCTGAATTGGCATATGACGAGCTAATGAACAATAGATGATGATATCGTTATTATTATTATTATTATTATTTTATTATTATTGTGTGTGTGTGTGTGTGGGGGGGGGGACGGTCATCTCATGGGCTACTCCTATAACGGTACGGTACTATAATTGTAACCGAGCTAACTGTGATAATGTTCAGGCATCTTGTTCTCGCTGTGCACTCTCATAGCATAGGCCTGCCTCTCTTTTCTGCGATGCTGTTGCCAAATCTCCAACTTGATGGTTCAACTTATATCTACAGCTGTGACAAAACCAGTCTAACACTGGTGTTACATCATGATTTGACATGAGAATACTGTGAACTTCCATTTCATAAATAAGGAAGTGTTTCAGCCCACATTTTTCACCACTACTGTTTGAAATGTCAAATAACTTTAGCACTGCAGTTTGTGGGGGAAAAAATCTACAAATGGGTGACAAATTTAAGGAAAAACTAATATAAAGTCTCTTACTTTGGAGTCAGGCCACCACGAGCCTCCAGAAAATCTTCAATGCCTTCCAAAGACAGAAAGAAAAAGAAGCATAGCTAGAGATATCAAAAGGGCACTTGGTGTCAAAAAAAAACCCCACAGACATCACTAAATAGATTTTGAGAATAAAGTTTAGTTTTTATCATTTGTTTTTCTAGAGATGGTGGGAGAGCATTGTCTTACATATTGTTCCAAAATCTTCCATAGATGTTAATTTGGGTTGAGGTTGGTGACTGGCTGTAGCATTTTATTCACATAATTTTCATACTCGCTAAGCCATTCAATGAGCTGTGTGCACGGAAGCATCTGCATTTGATATGTTTTTCCACACTTATATTGGAGGGTTTTCTTTCAACTTGTCCCATCTGTATGTTTGAGTGCACAATAGCCTACTTAACAGAAGCACAGAAGTAACAAAAAAAACAGTATTATAGTTGACACAAACGTAGCGAGTAATTTGTTCTGTTGTTAGGGAGGAGTGGGAGGACCTCCCAAACCAGACAAGGGGCAGATTCATCATAATTCAAGGGCTCCATCAAAAGACAAGGGATGGGAATAAAAGAAGAGTTCTGTGGAGGAAGGATGCTGGGGTCTAGAAGTGGTGGGCTAGGGTAGGAGGGACAGTAGAGAGAAAGAAAGGTGTTGGGAGTGAAAAGCAGAGCATGCTTTTATGCGGTGCCCGGTGAGTGACAAGGAAACCATTAACGGAGTAGCACTGGCCAAAGGGATTAAGTCCACACATGCATGGCTATTATTCAAACTAATTAAAGGGCCTTTTTTCTGAGAGGCCAGGTTTACCACTACAACAAAGCCAGCAGAGAAAGAAGCAGGAAACAGCTCAGCCTATTTTGCTTAGCTGGCAAATCTTTAGCATACGTTGATCCAGGGGGGACAATGATTTGAACAATTTGGAGAAGCTTGTCTGTGCTATGGTAGAAATCTAATAAATGACTAGCAGTTTTAAAGCCCTGCTCCAAAAGAAATGATCGTTTTCTCTTTCCTTCAATCCATTCTCATACAATATGTTCAGGATGCTGAGAGTTTCTTACCTCACTCCACTAAAAGGGTAGGAAATCAACTGTAACACCTCTCTTGCTCTGCTGGAGGGTTTTAACTCAATAAAAAAATAACAGATTTTACACAAAATGTCAATCGAATTGTAACAATTACAGATCTGCTGAATGCTAACATATTAAATCACATATATCAAGAAAGAAATGGCACTATGGTTGATAAGATTCAGATTCAGATTTGACTTTATTAATCCCACAGTGGGGAAATTTCTTTGTTTCTTTGTTACAGCCGCAAAGTTTCACACAATTTTTAAGATAAAGATAAAAAATAAAAATACATATAACAGTATACTATATGAGGGTAATCCTTTAAATTTGAATATATTCCACAGTACAGTTCATAAACAAATCTAGGAAGGTAAATAGTCAGGAGCTGTTGAATTCAGATCAGAGTGAAGGGCCACCGCTGCTGCATATGTCAATATATAGTTTTAATGTCCACATCCATTAATATAATAATTCTTATAATGTTTAACTAACTAGTATTTCTGGTGCCAACTTGCAAAGGAAGTAACATTTAATTAACTAATTGATCAGTACATGTCTTAATGACAAATTTAAGGAATACCTAAATTAATTATAAAAGATGGTTATATAAATACATATAGTATATGGTTGGCAATTGTTTTTATTAACTCATAAATATCAATATCGTTATCAGCTTTAAAAATCTAGAATGGTCAAGTTTTAGTTTGTACTAGGGATGGGAATTAATTAATCGATGATCGATTAATGGTCTTTAAGAATTTGGTCGATCACGTTGAATTTTTAATTGATCTGTGTATTTTTTAGTTTTATCTATGACTGAGTATCAGTACTCACTGAACTGAAACACGGCCGAGAGTTCAGTTCTGCGGCCGTACGTCAATAAGACAACGAGCTGAGAATTAAGTTGGATAAAGCTACAGTTTGAAAACTGAAAGTTGCAATAACAATAACAAAACGCACAGAAATACAAGAGTATTAATTTGAGCAAAACTATCTTACTGTATCAAACCTTGCAAGCATGAATTAGTGAGTTTAAGTTTATCCAAAACTTATTTAAACACAAAACACACTTAAATATGCATGATTACTGTGAAAATTAACCTCATGCCTCTTCGAGGGCTAAAACATAAAAGATTGAACTCCTTGACGTTTTCGTTACAGTATAATCTCACTTGATTTAGTTTAACGATCGAAAGGGATGAAGTCTCTTTTAGTCCTTTCAAAATAAAAGCGTGCATTATCAAAACAGGCTTTAGCACAGTATCTCATATATTTTATTCAACCCGTGTATGCATATCGAATAATCGATTAATTGATCATTACCGTTATAGATGTTTCTTTCAAATGCCCATCCCTAGTTTGTACTGTGACACATTTGTTAGAGATTATGTTGAATCTTGCTACCTGAACAGGTTGAGGTCAGGGCCTATAGTCACACAACTGCTCCCCAAGAAACTCTATAATCAGGCTCAACCCTGAACTTTTCCCATGCTGACTCTAATGTTGGCTGGGTGCTGGAAGTACAAGGAGCTGGAGGCAGCAAGCTACAGGTGCAGCTAAGTGAGTTAATAAAGACCACGATAATGAGTAAGTAGCCTTCATGTGTGGTTCAGAAAGAATTAGTTTTAGGCTTGATTGGATAGTGTGATCCAGGAAAGATTTGCCCCTTGCATTTTAAACTGACAGCAAAGCAGGAAAACAGATATGTGGATGGAATATGAATGAACAGCAGCCAAGTGTAACATAGAGGAAGTGATGAATTAAGAAAAATAAGATTCACTTTGTATATTTCCACCTTATAATAAAGTGAAATTGTGTTTAGAGAGCCATATTAAGTAGAGTAATGATCGTGTTATTAACTAAAATTGCATTATTTAAGAGGAATTCCATCAATAGTACATGTTAATTCATGAGTCATGCGTCAGGACTTTTCCTCTGTGAAAACAGTTGCATGTCTTCTGTGGATCTGGAAGAGCTTTGTAAAGTCTGAAAGAACAGGAGTCAGTCGTTGGGGTTATCTCAGGCAGGGTTTTGAAACTACAAATTTATAATAGAAAGTCTGTGATACAAACTGCAACCATGGAGTTGCTTGGTGGAAAATGTAGGGTCAAGAGTTAGAGCATTAATCAAACTCTTTCAAGTCTCCGAACTATACTGAACAAGCGATACCAATTTCTTGAGTTCCTGTAAAAAAATCTTGAGTCCTTGTCGCTGCGGACTCAGGTTTGGAACTGACCCGAGGTCCCTCTTCTGCATGTCTTCCCCCTCTGTCTCCCCTTTCCATTCTCCTCTGTCACTATCAATAAAGCATGCAAATACTAAATAAAACAAGTGTATATATACTAGGGATGGGCATTTGGAAGAAACCTGCCAACTCGATTATCTATTACAATCAATTAATCGCTGCATGCATACATGGGCAAAATTAAAGATATATATACAGTACTATGCAAAAGCCTGTTTTGATAACGGACGCTTTTATTTTGAAAGGACAAAAAGAGACTTGATCCCGCCAATCGTAAAACTAAATCAACTGAGATTAAACTGTAAAGATAACGTTAAGGAGTTCAATGTTTTATGTTCTAGCCCCCGAAGAGGCATGATGCTAGTTTTCACAGTAATCTTGCATATTTAAATGCGTTTTGTGTTTAAATAAGTTTTGGATCAAATTAAACCTACTAATTCATGCTTGCAAGGTTTGATACAGTACTAGTTTTGCTCAAATTAATACTTTTGTATTTCTGTGTGTTTGCAAACTGTAGATTTTTACAACTTAATTCTCAGCTCATTGGCTTATTGACGTACAGCCGCAGAACTGAACACTCGGCCGTGTTTCAGTTCAGTGAAAACTGATTCGCAGTCATAGATCGAATTAAAATAAAAAAATACACAGATCGATCAAAAATTCCATGTGATCAACCAAATTCTTAACAGCCATTAATCAATCATCGATTAATTATTCCCATCCCATATATACACAGTTTAGTTTTAGGTTTTGTAAGGTACAATCAGTATTAGTACAATCAGTATTAGGTTTTGAAGGTAATCCGACATTCAACACTAGTAACCAAGAGCCCTGATTTAACAAATCAGTCACTCTAGCACCATTCCAGACTCAGCCTGTCAATCTAGTCAAAAAGTAAAGGAGACTGCAACTCATGAATGACCTGTGAGACACAGCCTGCTTCTTATCAACAGTGGTGGTGGTACAACAGTGGGATCAGGAGAGGTTCTGTCCCCAGTGGCTGTAAATGGCCGCCAAGTATCTTTGCTGGGGGGATTTCACCCTAACAGCTCCTTGGAGACTACTGAGGGCCTGCTGGCCTCTCAACAAACAGGAGCTTTACCAATGCAGACAGCTCTGGGGACAGAGCAGGGATGTGGGAGAAAGGGAGGGAGCGAGTGGGGGACATCACTTTACTGGTTTTACACCCACGCACACGCCACAGCGGATCAGTCAGTCGGGATTGCACCTGACACTTGACATGCAGCCAACAAAGCAGACAAGCATGGAGGGATGAGAGAGAGAAGGGCAGAGAGAGAGGGAGTGGATGTTAGAGCACAGTGAATGATGGACAACAAGCTGATGGGAAGAGGCGGGTGTAATGGGGTATGAAGTGGAAGACCTCGAGAGACAGCGAGAGAGACCATCTGCCTGTCAGCACGGCACACACTCTCCTCTTCTTCTGTCTCTCTCCATCTTTTACCATCTTGTTTAGTCACACACACACACACACACACGCACACACGCACACGCACACACACACACACACACACACACACACTAGAATCCCTGTTCATCTCCTTAACTAGCTGACACTTGTTGGAAATAGGCTGCCAGTCACTAAATTGCAACACCTGAACGGTAGTTAAAAGCACAATGCAAAAGTGAAAGGAGGAATTCCAAAAAAATGCTGTTAGAAATTGGGTCTGACTAGATTGAAGATGAGAAATTGTTTCTTCACTTTATCCATAAAATAAATTATCAAATTATATTGATATCTAGAAATGGCTTCCAGCATTACATTATGTGAATAACTGGTCTTGGTATATAGGACTTTCTTCGGTATGCCATTAACTAATTTCTTAGGAAAATTAATTGATTTGTACCATTGCATTACGTAATGTACTGTAGGGTCAGGGCCGCACCTAGCTGCTACATATGTTGCTACATAAGTTTAATGTAATTTTTTGATACAAATATCTTTCAAACTTCATTAGTCAACCCTGTGATTTATGCAACAGTCCTCTTTTCACATATGCATTTTATCATTCTAAATAAACCACAACAAACAATCTACACAAATACATGCTTACTCAGTGTTCTACTATGGAAACTACCAACCTGCATGGCTAACATGTTGTCCTGGAGGATCTCTGACATCACAAAAAGGGCATGGTCACTCTGGACAATAGTCCAATCTTTATTTTATCAAAAATGTTTCTCCTATGAATTTTACTTTATGAAAGGGATACAAATGTTTACATATTGATAAAAGTGTTCAATGTTTAATTCAGGATTCTCTTCAGCTAACTCAGATGAGCAGATTAGCATGTATGCTTGTATGATATGGGATTGAGATGAGTTTTGCCACAAAATATGTATTGCTATATTGTTATTATGCTGTATAGTGATATGTTATTAAGGTATAAAAAGTGGCAAGCCAACAAGATCCAAACATGCTTAAAATAAATTCATATCTACATCACTTATTAATCTCATATCACAATATGCATTGATGAAGCAAGATTGCAAGTCAAGATTGTCCAAAATACAGTCATCTTGGTGATGCTATTTCTTGTGTTGGTGCATGAAGAGTTGTTGTTTATTGCTGAGCCAGACGGCCACAAATATAGAGGGGGGACATGCAATAGTTCCCTCATCTGCCCCCTTTAACCATCCATCCACCCATGGCTTCTTCTGAAGAGTCTGTTTTTGTTGCCTAATTACCTCTCTCTACCTTCTGTTTGGTCTCTTCATCCGTCTATCTGCTGACTCTCCCTCTCTCTAGCCGTGATAAAAAACAGTAACACAGGAGGGGAACCAAACTGCTTCTTAATTTTCCCTGACAGCCTCCTTTAAACACACGGGCCCAAATCCACACTCTAATTGAAAGCACATTCCTATTCCAAACAAATTAAGCACAATTAAGGCCCCTGAGTTATGAGTATCTATCACTGTGCGATGTTTTTGTAAAAATCACTGCGCTCTAGATCAAAGTCTCTCGACCCCTCAGCTTAATTGCCTCATTAAGAGCTCCCTTCTTTGTGCTACGAGCTTCATAAATACAGGGTCTGCTCGTTTCATTTGGGAATTACACTAAAAGACGCCCCTTAAACTAATCGCTTCCACGTTTTCAATAAAAGTTCATCTGTTTTTAGGTAGAGAACAGAATGAGATTTTCTTCCATTTATAGAGCATCATTTGCAAGGCCCTTTAAGCTCAGAGTGTGATATATCATTTCATTGTGTCTGTGACAAGGCACAAACCTGTAACCATGTTTAGCTACTTGATAACACGTGGTAAAATGGCTTCCATAACGTTTCAAAAAGTATGGTTAAAGTAAAAGAAACTGCAAGAGCTCATAACCCTGGATACATTAGCTTTAGGGTCTTAGGTGTGGCATTTGACACATCATAGCAGGTGACAGGAAGAAGGTGTCACCACCAGGAACCTGCAAATCACATGACAGGAAGATGATTGTGTGCAGCTGAAAACGGTTCCCCCGCTCTCATAACCTCCCTCCTTCTCCTCATCATCACAAAATGCCATCCGAGCATGGCTGGCTTTTAATTTAATCTTATAAATGAGGTGCGCACTCCTAGACAACATGCTGTTCCAATTTGAAATGGCTGCTTTATTGGGGGACAGCGACACAGGGGAGAGAGAGAGAGAGAGAGGGAGAGAGATAGAGTAAGAGAGGAGGGGGGTTTTAAAGAGAAAAAAAAGAAAGCCAGGGGAAAGACGGTGGTATGGAACATTTGTTAGTAATCCAATTCCACATACCATATGGCTTCATTACCATTATGCGGGAGAGAAGACTTCAGTCAGTCTGAAAATAAAGACCTACTTAGCCCCATCCAAACTGACCCCAAATGAGACATGTTTGTCTCCGTGTGACAGTGTTAGTGTTATTGCCCTGCTCTTGCATTCTTTGTGGTCGGTTTAGATTGAGCCTGCAGCTGTGCATGGTTTCAATGTGTATGTGTGCGCGCACGTGGCCGCCTGTGTCTGGGTGTGTGTAAGATAGGGATCGGGCGGTTTCCCAGTGACTGATCATTACGGAAGAGAGTCCTTAGTCATTACGGCAGAGAGAGAGAGAGAGAGAGAGAGGAAGAGAGAGAGAGAGGGAAAGAGGAGAGAAGGCCCATAAGCCAGCTCCATTCAGATGTGAAGATGACTGATAATGCAGGAGCAGCAGGACCCCTCGCTGGGTTCATTGGCCCCTAAGTGCTCCTTTGCTGAATGTGTCCCTTATCTTGCCCTGACAGCAGTAATAGAATATGCATAGCTCTATTAGCATACAAGGTAATGGCACCCTTGAGGGAGGGCACTGACATAAAACTTTAAGTAGAAATCAAAACATTGGTGAAGGCAGAAGCAGAATAAAAGGGGTTATTGTCACCCAGTGCAAACACGGCCCGAGGCTTCGACCGTGGCTGCGTGCAAGGTATGCTCCCTTTACGCTTCCATGCACATCTGTCTGTACACACACGCGCTCTCACACACGGATACACAGAAAATTTAATAAGGCTGGTATACCCATACATACAAATATGTATCATTTTTATCATAAACTAAGAACATGTTACATATTATGTGCATATTTTGCACACAGGCATGCATAAACACACTCTGAATCATCCTCCTCAGTAAATGAAATGGGGTGCAAAAAATGGCACCGTACCAATTACCTCAAAGTCGTCAAATAAAAAGGGGAGTAGGATTTAAGGGAAGAGAACAACATTTGCCATTTTTCATGAACATTCACACAGTATAACAGACCTGAGAAACCTCAAAATCTCTGAAATATGAGCTGTAATGAAAAGGCATTTAGAAGAAATAAAACAGCCCTCAAAAACGTCTGTAGAGAATTTTGGCTGACACAAGAGGCTGACAAGAGGTCAGGTGGAGAGGCGATGGGTAAGGTAAGGTGATAAAGTGATTATCTAACTGTAGTTTCCACCAAACCCCAAGCCACAGCTATGAAATGTTGAATCAAAGCAGGTCAGACAAACAACACAAGGCTGTCTGCAGAACGAACATTCAGCATAAGAAAGCAATTTACTGCTCCTCACACGTCAACCAAAAAAATTATACAGAGGGAGGCCGGGGCCGGTGAGAAGTCTAATTTAAGCCGGTGAGGCAGACCAGGAGTGTTAGCATTTCCACATATTAACTTTTATTAAAGATATTAACCTTGAGGAAGAGGCCGAGGAAGCCGTGTCAGGGGAGGTTAAGAATTAACGCCACCAGGGCAAACAGTTAGAGAAGTATAATGCTGTTCACGTACAGCACAACCTCTTCCTTTTCTCTTTTCTTTCTTCAGCTCTGGTAAGTGTGCAAAACAAAATCAACACTAATAAGGCAATAATATCAGTAATTGCATCCTCAATTGTAATTACGGTGATTATGCAGTCCTCTTTGATATGCAGTTCTGCTCCACTGTCGATACGAGCCATATGTGAACATGGGACAATTATGCTAATCATTCCACATCCAAGCATGTAATTCTAAAGTGAAATAAAGTTCACCACCTTGAGTAGGAACGCCCAATGAAGAATGCCCCCCTATGTTGAAACTTGGGGCATTACCAAATAAAAAAAAAAGATCAGGATATTTTCGGTCATCAGTGTAGGTCTTTGAAGAGGGAAATTCAAGAGTGACTGACCAATTATTGACTGTTAATGTTAATCACCATGAAGGTCTGATATCAACTATAGAGCAATGTTGACGCATTCCAAAATACTTAATATTATAAAGCTGGCACATAATTAGACTTGGCCCAACTTTTATGGGCCATTTTGGCCCCTGCTAATGGCTCTGTGCTCGGACTCAAACAGGCCAATAAACCATAGTCTAGCATTGTAGTCTGGGCATTATTAAAAAGAGGCAGACACTATTAAGAGCCATCAAATCCATCTCAAACTGGGCAGCATGATTTCTTTGCTGAGAGACCGGTAAAACACAAAGACAGCCTTTTCTAATCTGTGGTTTGTTTAATATGTTTATTGCATGGGTGGCCGGTTTAATGAGCAGTCTCTGGGCTACATCTCTTCAGGAATATAACAGAGATCCGTTCCAGCAAGAATCCACCCGGACAAATACAGCACAACAACTGCGTAATGTCAAAAATATTTTGTCTCCATAGTAACCCCACAGCATTCATATCTGCGGTGAATATTCACTGAAAGTGGCTTTCTCATTGTTGAGGATTTCAACATTCAGTTCAGGCTGTGGGGTCCAACTGGTAGGTTGCTCCCGCTGGTTGGTCGGTTTAGTTAAAGATGGATGAAAGTAGAGCAAATACTGTTCTGACTTCCCCTCTGGTCTATACAGATGGTTTGGCAGGGTGACAAGACAAACTGGGCCTGGCATCAAACCCTAACCTCTATTTCATGGTGGCTTAGCACTTTCTCTCTCACTAGATTACACTTGCTGTGTTAGGAGGGTCCAGCCCTTCAGACTGATTTACCAATCCAATGACCAATCCATTTTGCCAAATATTATAGTGGAGAGCTCGTAAAAGCAGAGCAAATAAGAACGGATCACAGATACCGCAGTCCCAGTCAATCCACAACTTTCTTTATTCGATGAAACTGCAATTCATTTTGGAGGTGTGGCGTTAATGTCAGGAATGATCTGTTGATTAGATCCACAACTGCTACATGAGTGTGAGCTCGACTCAGAGAGCGTAAGCTGTGTAATGTGATATACGTTGTGCGAATGACTGTTTGAGTATGAGCTTCTCTCTACATGGTCTTTCCTCCAGGCCCAGGCTAAAAGCCACTAACACATAAAGTGCACAGTACACACTTGACATGCAGAAAACACATATCTTTTCAAGAAATGGGACCAGAGCCTAGGATTTCCTGGATTTCTCTGCGGGCCTCTTTCTCCACCACATATACACATGCATGAGCGGCCGCACAAACCACATGCGCACACACGCGCATATAGACAGATTCAATCAGCAGAGGGACAGGCCGTGGAATGAGGTGACTTATACTGGTTTATTAACTGTAGTGGGAGAAATGTGATGGTGCTTTAGTTTCACACTGACCACAAGCCTACAGTGGAGATTAAAAATGAGAATAAAGGTACGTGCAGACTAAACAGGAAGCATTTTTTTTTTGCTGCAAAATTACATATAAAGTAAATGCAAGGATGCAAATTTGCACAATTTTACCGGGCAATCTACATAAATGGAAATATGTGTTGGTTTGATTTCAAATGTTATACTTTTATTAAAAAATCTGTGTGACGCTATAACACAGAAGCCTTTGTTGCCTTCAGTGGGCAATCTGAGCTCTACAACTCAACGGAGGGTTTGGAAAAACGTGAGCAAAAGAGGGGAAAAATTCATCGATAACCGATATGATGGCCGAATGAAAAATAGACCTTTTTATGTGGATTATGCACTGATTTTTCACCACTCTGCAAAGGTACCCAGAAAGCTACTTTCTCAAACATAAAACTTTATTAAGTAATATTTAACAATGTAATACATTATATTACATCGTCAGCCAATTCTATAAATGACGAAATACAGAATAAATAAATAGCTAAATAAACATCATACTGTTCGGCGTCAGTCAATTGCTGACTATTAAATAAAGAATAGCCAACACCATTTCTAAATCACGCCAAGCAACACCTTCTGCATTATATACTCTGTAAGAAAAGTTTACATAACGGCACATATTGGACAGCATAAACACAGATACCGACAGGCCTTTGATATATATCCAATATCAGGCGGTAATATCAGTCAATGGATATATCTGTCAGGCTCTGAAATGTGTATCCATTCATTTATTACAGCTGTCGGTTTACTTTACCACGAGCCAAGTAGTACTAATGTTAGCATAGCTGCCTTCACCAGCTCAACCATTAGCACAATTCCTGGTATCCAGTGTCCATATTTGAGTAACGCAAAAAAAAAAAAAGATCTTTGCATTTGGTCTGAACACATCTTGATAAGAATCAGTAGCATTTTAAACACCATACCTGATAGCTGAGTAACAACTTCTCCATGCGTGTAAGAAGAACACACATTAATATTAAAGAAATTGTCATTATGCAATACGAAGAGACAGGAGAATTCACCTCAAAACATCAAGCATAATTCCATTGATAAGCGAGCTTTTGAAATGCCAGAGGATTAGGTCTTGTTGCCACAGACAATGACATCATAACTAGTCAGCAGTCAATGGATGTGCCATTGTCTCGTCATCATTAGTTCCTCTCCAAGCAAATGTTGCTTTTCTAGAGAGATTTTTAGTTACACAGGAAAAAAGAATTATTGGTAGCAAAAGACAGAAACCTACAGTAAACTGAGTTTTACAGAAGAAAAGAGAAATAGAGAAATAAAATCACAGAAAATTGAAAAAAAAAAAAAAACTGGCGCTTCCTTCCAAAGGTTCATCAGATAAGTTTCAACAACAATTTACGTGTTTATTTTTAAATTGATTGCTGAAAGAAAAAGAAAAAGAGAGGAGGGTAGCCATAGAGAGGAGGGTAGCCATATCTTAATATGGCAATTATTTAAATTGTCGTGCCAGACTATGCGGCAGCCAATTCATCAGTTGAGAAAATATAAAATGTCTACACTGCATACAATGATAAAACAACCATCAATGCCCCTTTAACTTTGTCTGACTCTCTCATTCTCTCTACCTCTTTTCTGACTTATTTATCAAAACGCTGTTGTCCAAAGGGGATTCTACCCGAGCAGAGCTATGGCTCACTTAACCATGAGATTGAGTGGAGTATGCATACACACAGAAGGTACTATTTTGATTACTTATTACTTAACCTGTAATGTATTCTGCCCCTTTTTGTCTGCATGTCCTGCTTCCCCCCCATCGCTCTCCTCCACCACCACCCCCCTAAATAAATGGAAAAATATTCACTGCCCTGGGCTACTGCTGAACTTCTCACTCTCTGCATCCAATTTGAAGCGGAGCTGCTGTGATGTCACTGGAGCGTCCAAACAGAGAGAAAGAGGAAAGGGGAGGATGCCGGGAGGGAGGGAACAAGGGAGAAGAGCTGGCAACCTTCAGACCTCCAAGGTCACACTTCTTAACCCCACTGCTAAAAATCCAATAACACTTTATGAATGTTTTAGTTAGAAGTCGTTAATGCAGCCGAGCATCTGTTTCGAAAAGAATACAAATGAGGTGCTGTCTTGCTCTGCACTTTCCCAGCTTCTCTCACACAGACATATACACACACACGCACTATGCCTCTGGGCAAAACATCCTGATGTTCAGGGGGAAAGTGACACCTAGGACCTGGACTCCACAGTGCTAAGCCAGAACCATCTCTTTGGATTTGACTGGCCGCATATTTAAAATCACTAGTCAGGTTAAACATCTGGCCCTTCATATTCAAAGCTATGCAGCAACAGTTACAAACCAACTTGCTGGCTCGCATTACCTCCCACTGAAGTAACAGTTCAAGAACAAAGGGTCTGCTATGTATTGACTATTTAACAGCAAATGTTAAAACTTTTCCATTATAGCATATATGTACATACTTTGTTACATGTACTAAATGTGTGCCAGGTAGCAGAGAGTGAAAGAAACTTGGCCTCAATGTCAAGGTCAGCTGAAATATTCTTCAGTGAAATCATCCCAGAGGTTTTAGTGGCACAGGTTTCCAGCAGAGGTCTGAGTGCTGCAGACCTCAGAGTGGATTAAGTGGTAGACCTATATTTCCAGATAGAACGGTCTCTCAAGCATGACTCAATACCAAACAGTCCCCGACACACTCTGCAAGCTACATGTTCAATTCAATTGGTAAAAATAAATTCAATACAACACTATAAGTAAGCCTGCATTAAAGGAGGGAGCTGGGGTTTGTGTGTCTGTGCGTGTATTGTGCACTTGAGAGTCTCTGCAGCACAAAAGTGAGTAAGAAGGCTCAGCAGTTTAAATAAGCCAACAGGGGTGTGTACCCTCCTATTTACCCATGTGGGAGCTTGTGGTCACAGGAGAAAAGGCCACGGGGAAGAAGGGAATAGAGGTGTCGCAGTGGCCATGATGATGATGGAGTGTCTACAAATATGACTCCAAACAGGGTCATTTTGATTTGGCGGCAATACGCAAAGGCTGGCCCGTTAACTCCTGACCTTTTGAGTGTGACCTGTGGGGGAGGGGTCTATCCGCCAGGAGAGGACAGAAAGAAAGGGAGCGAGAGAGAGAGAGGAAGAGAGAGGGGCTGTGCAGTGTCAGGCCCATTATGACCCGCTAAAAACTCGGGCCGCTCTCCAGCGAGGAGCCATCCATCATCCGGGCCTCTCTAATCAGCATGTTTGTCACTGTAACTAAACAGTGGGCTGAGCCACACCGCCACGCTATTGGCCCTGACAGGGAGAAATAAATCTGCTGCCGGCCAATGGGCTGCAGGCAGCCGAGCGTGACAGGAAAGGTGACAGACTCTTGAGGTCTCAACTAGTGCGAGATTAAGGGGAACTAGCCCAGACTCTTGGGCGGAGGAAACATTTGAACAGTTTTACTGGTCTTTAGGCAGCAGTCGGGGCCAGGGCTGCAGTGGCGTGGGTGTTGAAAGTGAGAATGCCTTTGTCCCCCTCTTGCACAAGACAGGTCCATTTGTTCAGTTAGGAGGAACTCTGGTTCTCTTTGTAAAAGGTAACAGATAGGTGTTCTGTTCGCTTTCCCCATGACATCTCAGGAGTGAAAATCCTTTCTGTGGGGGTCACAGAGGATTAATCCTGGCTCTTTCTCCAGGAGAAAATGCTTCTCTAAAATAACCAGGTGGATTACAGTTCAGTGCAGATGATATTACCACAAATCCATAATAATCACATTGTTACCTACAAAATATTTTAGACTACACTGGACATCTTTGGAAAATGTGTAATATTATGATGAAATGTCCAATAAGTACTGCCCGTATATTTTACAGATATGAGGGAGGGAAAGGATTTCTCAGGTTACCATCCCTCTAGTTTAACTCAAACAAAAAGGGCCCTCTGGAAATATTACTTTTGGAAAAAAATCATCACTGTGTTTACTAGGTTTCTGCATAGGCAGTACAGTCCTTTGAGCCTGCTTACTGTTGATTTGTATAGTTTTGTCTGGCCCCTTGCTTACATCTCAGCAGGCGGGCTGTACACAGAAGCTGAAAAAGCTGCAGTTATTTGACCACTTGGAGCAGGGACCTTTTTTCCACTCACAACAGCTAACAGCCCCAAAAAGAGGGAAAACAAAATTTCCCTGACGATGCAATGCCGTTTACTACCAGCAGCTTGAAAAAAAAAAAAAAAATTCTGGGAAATCTCAGGAAATCACAACTGGCACTGTTATTTTGAAAGTTTGATGGCTTACATCATAACATTGTACTTCTTGCTTTCTCCTCTGGACTTCAGCAAACTTGGCTGGTGGCTGCGCTGTACTGTACTCTATGGGTCCTGGATTCATCCCAAACACACATTTTACTTGCAGCCTTCTGCTTACAGGCTGAGAACACTAATGCATATCAGTCCTTTCACAGTCTGTCACAGCCTTGCAGTGTGCTGCGTTTCTATTCCAAAAATACTGCATAGAGAAGGCTAACAGTTTCTGAAACACAAAGGCTTGGCAACAGGGAACTATAGTTGCACTGATCATATGCTGTGAATACATAGTGTAGTAAATACAGTTTGAAAGGTTAGATTTATATTTTTTAAATACTCCCTAGAACTGATCCCTAGTCCCTGGTCTTAAGTAGAGAGAAAAAAACCTGTACATACAGTCACGTTCTACAGATCCTAAAAATACAGCATGATTAATGTATAGGGGAGGGGAAAAAAACAAAAAAACTGGCTTACCTAATTGTATCCTTGTATAATAATTATAAATATGTTTTTATCAGTCTCCATAGACCTAAACATTTATAACTCAAATGCCTTAAATTATTTTAAACAGAAGCAAACACACTATCAAAGCATGCAAGGAATTCTTTATGAAAGGATTTTGGCCAATCTTGCTGAATTACTTTTTCTCCCAGAATTGGACATAAGCACAAGATATACATCATGTTATCAGCTATACAATAACTGATTCTTTATGTGAAAAAATATATTAACACTCCAATTCATAATCTTCCAGTGGCACTAGATAATCATTTAATAGGAGGTGTGTTCTTTTTTTACCAGCACTGGTAGTAACCCCGGATCATATTTCACACTCCCTGGGACACAGTGATGGCGGTGGCGGGTTGCAGAAAGGGGGAGAACATGCATATACTCATTTCTGCAAAGTAAAATGACACTATATCAAATCAAGCATTTCCATATGTGGACTGTTGCTGATGTTGTGGGTCTGGCAGCGTAGGGGCAGGGCAACACACCAAAAGATGGGCTGTGCTCCTCGGCGAAGTGACAGACAGGAGCATTTTGTGATCTTTGGAGCCTCCTACTGAGGAAAAATAAGAACTGCCTCGCATCCCATAATGGGCTGTCCCTAAACTAGTGTGTGTGTGTCAGATATAAGGCAACAATCCATCTTTGGTCGACTAGTCTCCAGGGTCAAGACTGAAGAATATTGACGACTTATACCGAAATACAACTGATATATCATAAAACATCATCAGCTACAGGAAAATACAGTTATAAGCAGATACAGAGCAGCTGTAGCCATTGTTAATCAGGCAGTTATTCTAAGCTTTTGCAGACAAAAAAAGGGTGCATGGGTAAGGGAGACAGACTTACTTTGAAAAGTTAATAACTTCTACTTTACCATTAGACGTGGGAATTCGGGCCATAAATCTCAAGGGCACTCCAGACTTGTCTGGAGGCCAGCTAAGATAATTGGGCGGTATTCTGCAGTGCTGGCCTTTCTACTATAAGAGGATGTGTTTTGTGTATTAGGGAGCCACATGTTGTCAACCGTTGCAGATTTGCAGCAAAGGTCAGCATGACCCTCTTGACTCTCATCACAAGTTTTCTGCATGTGGCAGGAAAAAAAAACACGTCCAGGAGAACATCTGTGTAGCCCCAAATTTTCCAAGATGGCAGATTTTTTTTCTTTCTTTTTGAGGTAATAGAGACATTACCGCTTCCTCCTCCCATCTAAAAGAAATTAAATTAGCCACTTTGCCGCAGTGTGGGTCAGTGGCTTAGGCAGTGGCCTTTTACTGGAAGCTCCCCTTTGCCAAGCTTGTCTTTACAGACATAAATTAGGCCAGGAGTGCTTGGCTAAAACATGTCAGGGGCTAAACGAAGATTGAGTGATGAGGTCGAACAGGGGAGACTGAGGAACAGGAGGACTGGCGGAATGGAGAAACTCTTGTCCTTCACCCCTCCCTCACTGACCCCCCCTCCCCACCTAAAATAAAGGAGGAGGGGACCTCCAGTTCCACAGTACATGAGTTGGCACAAGTTAGAGCTCAGGAAGTCCAGGAGACGCCTCTGCCTGCCCTGAGAGTGAAACCTAAAACCAGTGACATAGCCAATACATGTCATATTCTTTCAGTCAAGAATGGTTTATTTTTCAAGGAATTTCAACCTAAAACCTGTTCTTCATAATTATCCTGATTTGTTTGAAAAACCAAGGTGGATAGGTCTGGCCCAATTGCCAACAAGAGACCACTGTTATGTTTGGTTTCTAAAAAAATATATGCTTTTCAGCAGGACATAATTTTTCACATTTCCAAAACAATGACAAAATGTCTTGTTCTGCAGTGGAAGCAGTGAATGTCTTCTCAGGAGATGTCTTTACTGAATACAGACAATCTGTTCGAAAAGACAGAATATTGGGGCATCAACATGCATGTTGCAAAGGCAGCCAGAGTCACATACATTCAGTCTGAGTGCCTACGGGTGCTTGGAGCTGCTCCAAGTGCTGTTCTCCATCTAAATAACCCTAGTCATTGAAAAAGGCCAGAGAGAGTCTGATCCAACTGCTCCCTGCTATTGGCTGAATCTCACTACAGGACTCAAGGAGACATTTTTATGTAGAGGAACAACAAGAGTTACTGGACATTCTCCCAGAGCGCTGTTGAAACAGATTGTAGGAAACATATTTAAACTTGTGCAACTCAAGGGTTTAAATTGTCTATAAAATCTGATTCTTCTCGTTTTCAATAACAAACACAAGCATCTTCACCGGCCAATGAACTGCTGATTTGTCATACTACAAATATTTACTTCCTGTGGCATAAAAACACATGTGTAAGTACAGTAATGTCAAAGTTTAATTCCTTTAACCAATTTGCATCAAATGTTATTGATGGAAGTAACAGTACTTCATGCCACAGCAGAAACTCTGCATCCTTTTTCCTTTTCAGATTTTATCAGCAAATAACTAACCACACATTGGCAGGGTGTAATTACAATGCATACCTATATGACAGCATCACAGGAAATATTCTTACACTATTGCCATTCATATCAATCTGTATTTTTATGTTATTCGGTGTCCTGTGCTGGAGACTTTGGTTTAGGGCTGCACGATTTGGAAAAAAACATATAACTGTGATGATTTAGACTGATACTGCAACCGCAATTGTAATGGCAATTTATAGGGTGGAACAACTCGCAGCACCATAATACTAAACATATTTTCAGAATAGTATTTTGACACAAATATTTGGATATTGCAGTAGTCTATATTGCAATTTCAATAAAATTTCTTCAAACTTTGCAGCCCCACTCTGGTTGCTTCAAGAACGTAAAGTATCTGTATCTTATTTAAATTAAACAATTGAGAAAACTGAACTTGTCCAGAAGGGAAATTCACGCAAGAGATCAGAAAAACGTGTCAAGTTTCATCACCATCTGAACAACATATTTGGAAATGAAAACAAATTTGACTAGAAGAACAGTCAGAGACCGCAGACGTTGCATGCCCTATCCCGCAATGTTAACAAATCTGAAAAAATAATTTTTGTATCCGTCCCGTGATTCAGAGCAAGTTCCAAAAGTTAATGTGTTCTTACTTGGCCCATGATACACACTTCCACCAAAAACCAAAACTAAAATACAACCTCCTTGGCAGATGTAAATATTAACAATATTACTGTAACCTTTGTGAACATCTATTAGTTGTTGCTGTGCTGTTCCATGCTTTTCTTTCACCTTAACATATTTTAAGTAATATTGACTGGATTAAACGAAATATTTGTTTACAATTGTTTATGCAGACCAACTCTTAAATAAGGTGCGACTAATAATGTTATTAGGTGGGGATTAAAATGTTATCTTAAGAGATAACAATAATAGATAATGCATAATGATGTGAAAATATTAAGTTTGTTTATGTGGAACCAAAAACAAAAATTATATAACGTACAACATATGGCTCTGTATTCAAACATCAAGAAAACTGCATTTACCTGCCATGCACCTTAAGACTGACAGGACATAACAGGCTCAATATCATTAAAATCAAAGAATCAAAGTGAACCTTAAAAATGTAAAACCTATAATAAAACAAGGATAAAAACAATGGTAATCCCAGCCCATCGTTGTTTATAGTCAGTGAAAAAATTACGTCTGTGCCTTTAAAAGTTCTCGTTCCACTATTAACACCAAGTTGGTGAGGCTTGGCGTAGAACGGGTGGGGGCTGGAGGGGCTCCGCTCTTCTGTTTAAAAAACCCTGAGGTATTAGGGTGGACTAATCTTTAAAAGGTTAATTTATTCATAGAGATTTTGACAGAGATGTATGGCCGAACCAACATCTCAGGCACCTCTTCCCAGAGGGAGATGACTTGTGCAAAGAACAGAGAGGGAGAAAGGGAGAGGAGGGAGGAGGAGGTGGGGGAGTTCGGCAGAAAGATGGAGTGCATGAGAGAGACAGAGTGGGAAGTCAACATGCTATAAACACAAACACATAATTACTTCATAGGGGCTGACAATGAGTCTGGCCTTTAACCTAGTACACCTAGTTTGTCCTTTTAGCTTAGAAAGAGAAATATAAACTCTGTGTAATCTATACTCTGCACATAATGTTTAATAAAATAAAAAACAGACCACATATGTTTGGATGGTGGATGGATGGTTTGATTGTGATTTTTGTCTTCATTTTTCTTTCATTGTCTCTATGAGCAGTTTAATATTTGCAGAACAACAGGGCAAAATTATTTAGATGCAGCTGTACCCACCTCAAAATTTTCCAATTCTTATTTACAATAGTCGACCTGTTTTTAATCTGTTTGTGTGGGGAAGTGTGGGGTTGATGGTCAGCATTGGCTTGATTTCTTTTTAGTAAAACAGAGGCTTTTAAACTGAAGAATGATTTTTTTTTTTCTACATGCACTCAACGAACCCATTGCTTTTCTCAACTGCAGCACCACACAACAATAACAAAAACTGACGAAATAAAAAAAGACTGCTGCCGTTTACTGTACTGGTTTACCCACAATACCGTAAGTAAGAAGTCTGCATGTTGATTTTCTGTCCTCACGTAGACAGAGAGGGCTTAAAGGCAGGGTAATTGTTCATTGATCTATCAATCTTGACATTAAAATTGGGCAGTATTCAGTGACTGTTCCTTGGTGGGTCCAACTGGTGGCAGAGACCCTATGACTACAAACCTGGACTCCCTAAAATACATTAAAAATTTCTCCCAGAGTTCAAAGGAGGCCGGGGCACACCAAATATTTACATCATAATTGCTATCTAATTAAAACGATTCGATAAGGATTTCTTTTGTCAGTTTTATTTTTATATGAACACCTCTCTGGACCACTTGCACAACTCTATAAAGCTCTGACTACCTGATAAGGAGGCATCCTGGCCTGACTCTGCGACAAAACAATTATTAACATTATTAAAATGAAACAACAATAAACATAAACTACTTACTAGTGTCACTAACGATTAGCTTCTGTGCTTCTGTAAACTATTTAGGTAGTAGAGTTGGAGATCTGGAGTTTTTGGTGAAAGCAAACTGCACAAATTAACCATTGCAGCGGAAAAATTATAGTACATGGTTATAACAAACACAAAAATGGGCTTTTTTAAAAATGTGGCCTGTAGTAATTTAAACATTTATATTTCTCAGCACCGAAGACTATGCCATTGTTGGATGATGAAGTCCTGATTTGTAAATATCAACATATCATTGGTTTTATGCCCTGACAACAAATTCTTCTTTAAAAAGACAGGCACCATGGTATCAAGTGTGATATGACTGCCATAATGGTTTTGGATTGTACCACAATAAGCCATGTGATCAAAATATTTTTTTGTTTATTTGATAATTGAGACTGAAAGCTCATTTCTTTCGTTTTCGATTTTGAGTTGAAGTCTTAACATCCCTAATAAATGTGCCACAATTGTTAATTTGGCTGTATAGCCTAATTGTTTGCCTAGATTTAGCTATTTAAGTTTTGTGTAATTGCGTGCCGTGTTCATGTTAACACACAGGCTACCAAGAAATGTCAAATTTATTTCCAGAGTTTGGCCTTATCCATGGTGCTTCCTAAGTCGCATACTTGGCCATGTTTGAGTAATAACTGGCAGAATGACTGGTAATTTAATAGGTTCTCTTCATCCTTCCTTTGTGATTAGTAATTATCTTCAATAAGTAATATATTAAGGACTGCTGTGTTTTGTATGTCAGGTATAATGGGATTGTGCTTTTAGAAAAGACCAGACTTGTAAAACTTAAATTCACTGTGTATTGCTCTGTAAAAATGTAGTTAATTGGAAAGAAAACATTTAAAAATAAATATATAGATAAAAAAATAAAGGGGCAGCCTTAGATTCAAGTTCTGAAAGTGTCTGCTTAGGAACTAAAACCATTTTGCTCTATATTCAATAGAAAAAAATGCAGCTGTCACAAACAAATTTTTAAGCAGTGACTAGTTGGTTAAATATCCTAGCCTTTTAACGTAGCAACACTTCGTCAGGCAGTTTATCTAGTGATTTATCTAGTGAGAGTTTATGGCCTTTGGAAAATTATAAACAAATGCCCATAAGAGTCAGCTTTTAAAGTAGACAGGAGCAGACTGCAGGAAATAAACTACATGCATATGAACCCTTCAGTTTGAGTTAAATGATGCTGAAAGCATAACATAGAGATTTTGGACTGTCAGTCTTTTACGGTGAGGGGTTTTCTCTAAAACATTTAGGGGCTGTGAAAATAAACTGCAAACTCTAAACAATCAGGGTTTTTGGATGGCTGTGCCAACAAAAACCTAAACCCAGGAGGGGCTGATGTGGCATTTCATACAAAAGGCCAGACGGATCGGCAAGACGGGGAATGAAGTGATGCCTTGTAAGACTCCATTTACAACATCTGTGGGGGTTTCAGACTCAGCTACATTTAGAGTGCTCATACAACCTGATTTCAAATGCATTTCTGCAACATTGGGATATTTGTTAACAACATTATGCATTTTATGAGCCAAGTCTCTAAGAAAATTTCAACAGGGGGTACCCCAGTTCAATAAAATCTCCCTCATCAGACATAAAACGCCTCATCAGAAAAAACTGCTGATGTATTCCTGCAAGTCACTCACCATTCATTGAAACATGGCTTAATTCATACTGTGAGGAGTTTTTCCGCATCACAGCATGTGGTCGATTTTTAGCCTTCCTGTTCTCTACTTGAATTATCCTGTGTTGTGAATTGCTGAATTGTTCCAGCCTGAAATATTTACCATTTCAGGTGGTTATCATGACTAATTTCTTTCACATTTTCCATGTACGACCTTTTTAATTTGACCTTCTTATTTTGGTAATACACTGTGAAACTACCTAAATAAGAAAATGACATGTGCTCTATTTGTCTGTGTTTTGCTACACAGACAAGGTTTTTTACTTTTCAGTTGACAGCCCATCAATACTGATGCATGACGGCTATAATGTTAAAAAGGCCAGCTCGTGGTCGTCAGGCAGACTGGTGTTTAACCTTCTGTTGTGTGCACTGCAGTGGGCAACAGGCCCGATGGCTGTCACATACACAAGTGTCAAGGCTGAAAAGTTCCAGTTCCCCAGAAGAGTTACATCTGTGCTGTCTTTGGTGTTCAGACTGGAAGGGACGTGATAACACTGGCATGGAAAACCTGGTCCAGTATAAATGTGCCATCCCTGATTAAGGCTGATGACACTGTGACACATTCAAAGTACACTGAAATCTGTTGTGATTTAACCTGACAGTTCCTTATATAAGTCTTATCTAATTAATTTAAATCACAGAAAAAGTTACAAACAAGTTCCACTAACAGCTATGTTTATGAGATCATGTATATTTGTGTGCATATGCATTGAAATGTATGTATCACTTATTTAACCCCTATGGCCAAAGTAAGCATGCATACATATATATATATATATATATAAAGCTGCCCTTACTAGGGTTTGTCATATTAAGTTATTTTGTAATGTTCGTTATTTGTTTCTCATTGGCTTTGACTTTGACTGAACATTTGCTCTCACTTTGTGATAAAAATATTGGGATATTTATCATATATTGATATTCAGCCTAAATATATCGGGATATGACTTTTGGTCCATATCGACCAGCCCTAGGCCTTGTGACATGAAGCTGGTGTACTGCGACACACAGACATGACCCGGACAGCACAGACTTTGGCACTGACATGCAGGAAGAGGAGGAGGTGAGAACATGACCCTACCTTCTCTTTCACCTTTCCTCCCTCCTTGGCCCAGACGTTTTGGGCCATGCTGGTGTCTCACCCTCCCTGTCTCCCCAGTACCCTTGCTCTGGGCGCATCTAATTGAAAGCGATCTTGGGGCTGAGAGAGTTCCGTTTCTTCTATAATCCCTCCACTGGGGGAGGCTCACATGGTCTCAATTACCCCCACCCCACCAGAACACTGGGTCCCCTCTCTCTGCTCTCTCTCTATCCGTCTCACCGGCCTGCTCCTCTGCCAATGCACCGGCCCAGGCCCTTTTTCAGCAGTTTATGTTATTAAGCACACGCTGCCGAGTTCCTGTCCTTCACAGGGGCCTGGAGATGTTATCTCCCCTGCCGCTGTATACAGTTACCTCCAAAATATTCCATAAATTAGATTGGGATTGGCAATTCTGAATATAGAGGTGGAGGCTGCGGTGGTCAGGGATTGGCTGAGGATGGGAGGGTGTGGGGGTGGTATTGGGGGTGAGGATCAGGGAAGCGCAGTGTAAGTAATAGCATAGGAGGATCTCCTCGTGTTTATACTGGATGGAGAACCACTGGGAGGTATGTCACTGGCAAAGTTAAGGTGAACAGAGGAGAAGTGGAGGGTGCTTAAGGGCTTTGGGATAAGGAGGAGAAGAGACCCAAATCCAGTTCCTATTTGGATAGAGATTCTTTTGGGGGTGGAGTTGAATATCTAGTCTGAAAAGAGTTAGACTGGGCATTTATTGGGCTTGGGGGTGGTTGTGTGCGGTGATACGCATGCATCCCCCTCCTGTAATTAAACAAGGCTGTATTTGGACAAGTGACTTTTCAAGCCATGAACAGCTCTGTCAATCCCCAGAGCATGGAGAAAGGTCCTGAGCCAGGACATCCATGGCCAATTAGATTAGGAGGAACCTGTGAGGTCTCCAAACAATGGGCTCTCAGAGGATCTGCAATAACACAAACATGGCCCCTGACACACAGCTCCAGCACTTCAAAAGAAACCATTACCGGTCTTAGCTGAAGCAGTTAAAGACACATATTAATCACAATTTCATTACACTGGCACCGTAACTGCAAAAGTTCAAGGCCGTTTTGACTCCAGAAATGATTTGTACTCTACAGAGCTTGTCTTGTAGACATGGGGGGTGGGTTGTTAACCATTAAACTACCTACACAGCTGTGCAAGTAAAATTGATTGATTTAATTTGAAATGTTTTATTTAAAAACTAGAATAGCACTTAGAGAGTGCAGACCTCCAACCAGGCCAATGGTGCATTCATGTGCTCCTCTGAAGGTCCTGTTTTTAGAGATGGGAAGACGTGTTTTATTCTAATTTCAATGCATTTGTATTTTATTTTGCTCAAAGTGCTTTAACAACATGTTAATAGCAGTTTCTAGTATTTGCATGACAAGAAAGAGCAAAGGAAATGGATCAGCTGAGCCATGATTATGAGAGGTAAATCATTTTTCTGATTAGTTTGAGTGCAGCACAAATGCCCTCTCTCACAATGTTAACGTCAAATTGAATGGGTTCTTCCGCCAAATTAAATTAAACTCAGACCAGTAGTTTTTCCAAAATCCTGCTGGCTGTCAGACAGACAAACCATACATCATCTTTCAATTGCTATCCACCTCACTGCCTTCTTCGAAGACAAAAAAGAAACTGACACAGCAATTCTAACCAATACTAAAAGAAATCTGCAACCTAGAGAAACATGAAGTAACTTCTATTGATTATGTCCAAGCAGTTCCCTACTTTAAGTACACTGGAGTAACTACAAGTATGGTAGTTTTGAGCAACAGATGCAGAGAAACAACAAAAAGAGAGAGAGCAATGGAATGAGACATTGTTTGGTCCCTTTTCATGTTTACGTGTGCAGGCATTGAGCTAAGGCATATCAAGAAGGTATGAGCAGGCAGTAGAAAAAAAGAGGGAAATCGGGGCACTGGGTCTGGGTCAAGGGTTCAGTCTTAACCTTGGGGGCTGACTGATCTAAATTCTGTTACCGGTTTGACTCCATGCATGGCTAATGTGGCATACTGTCCCTTTAATTAGGGTTGACCTCCTAGGGAGGCAGCAGTAGTTTAAAGCATTTCAAGATAGAGCACCTAATGATCTGAGAAGGGTGGGGAATCAATTGAAAATGAACTCCTACCAACTTGCTAATTACCACGCTGCAGATTCAGTAAGAGCTCTGTGAGGGAATTGTAAAACTTTATTGGACTGGAGGAAGAATGGAAACAATACTGAACAGAAATGAATCAGCAGCTCCAGCCTGCACATCAATTTTATGAAGGAAAACACCACAACTGGCAATTTTTCCAATAATTTCGGCAGCCACCATTAAGCAAACACAGTAGCTCTGGTAAAAGTTATCCACTGAGGTTGTTAAGAGAATAAAATTAAAGGCCAAAGATGCAAAGAGTCGATGGAAAAACATTTTAGGAGTTTTGGAAGGATTTTCTTCCTTTTTTTTAATCAAAGGCAAGTATCCACTATTTATTGCAGCACCCTTTGCACTCTGCGCCTTTGCACTACTGTCTTGGAAGTGACTGGGATCATTATTTTATGATGCCACGCTCCACTTAAACATTGCTTTCCTAACTTAAAAACAAAACAAAATGATCAATCAAATCAATAGACCAATTATTTTTATACAAAAATCGAAAATGCACGCGTTTGCAAAAAAAAAAAGGGCTGACAATGAGAATATTGTGATCACAAAGAAAACTAGCAAGCCATATTACAACAACTTGTCACTTGGGAATTGGCAAGGCAATAAAAATGTATATAAATATGGATAAAATAAAATAAAAAATGAAGACTTTAATTAGAACATTTTCCGTTTTGGCAGCCCACCGCATAATATGACAAGTTCAAAACAGATTACAACTCTGTGGTTAAAGTTTTCCCCATGAATTAAGCCTACTTCTGATTCCTTCTGCAACCAACATGCATGTTCTAGACATATTCTGATGGGGTCTGTAGATATTATTTTACTGAATGACTGACTGTCATAAATATATATATATATATATATATATATATATATATATATATAAAATTGAATTAAATACATTGACCACATTGTCACAGATACCTGATACAGCTATTTGAGGCAGTATCGGCCTGATATCCAATCCAGTATCAGCACATCCCGAGTACACAGTAGTCAAATATTAAAGTTTTTTTTCTTTGTTTAAAAAAATAAATAACTAAATAAAATTCCTAACATTTGTACAAAATTTGTACTTGGCCAGTAAAAGCTGATCTGATTCTCAAATTACCTTTGCTACGTTTTGCGTTTTTCCTCTTTCTTGAAATTACTATCAACAACTTTACTGCAGTTGCAGATAACTAACATTAACTAGATAAATCTATACCTGCTTACTTAATCTTGTTGCAGCCACTTGGCATTTGCATCCATGCTTATGGTGTTAATGTTAGTCCTAAATTATAAAATTCCTTAAGGAGACTTAATATGGCACGCTGTCAAGTTAAACAACAAGTGTGTTTACCCACAAACTTTCATAGTAGCTCAACAACTATGTTCAACGTGTGTCTGAGAGCCATGAGGTACTGACAAGATCACATATTTTAACATCTATATGTGTAATTGTATAGTGGTAGATAATCAAAGTTAAGTAAGGTGAGTATTATTACTATCTGTTGATGATATATATATATATATATATATATATATATATAGTTGTACTTAAAATCTGAAATCTGTCAAACCAAATTTATTCCTTTGTTCTCTTCCCTCAAACGCCTATCTGCATCATCCCACTGGATTTTTGTCAGAGACAATCTGTTCCTGATTTGAGTTTCCTGATATGTATAAAATGCACAATGTTGAATTAGGGTGTTGCATTGGAGTCAAATAGGAGCCCCTGAGCCCCTGATGATAGGGCACCAACTCCTGATGTGGAGCTGCAGAGGCTGCCTGTGTTTGTCTGTCCTCCACTCTGGAACATGTGGTTTTAGTTACAGAATGTTTTACTGCTCAACAATGTTTCTGCCTTGGAGCTCAGCACACTGCATAAAGACTACTTTGTCCCCTGATGCCCACACGGGAAGAGTCTGCCTCATTGTACACACACGCACACAGGGTGACGATGACATCAGCAAGGCCACTGAGCCTATGTCGATAAAGGTACCATTTTCCCTCTAGATGGTAACACTTTAATAGCGCATTGCCCCACTGTACCCCTTGTTAAACAGCACAACTAAAAGTCAAAACTAATATTTTCAATGCTGGCCATTTCCACTGTACTGATATTTAAGTTTGATTTTCTGCCTGACAGTATGTCTGCGATCCACTGCAGCATTAGTGTGCAGCACATGGCTTATCAAATCCCTGGCCAATGACAGCCACATCATTGAATAAAAGCAAAAACAGACATGCCACCATGTCATGTGCGCAGTCCTGAAACTAATAAAGATCAGACATACAGAGTACATTTAATAAAAAATAACAATGAAACAAGAACTCAGGGAAAAAAAAGGGATTGCACATGGGCACATGAAAGCAAATAAAAATTCAATATTGAACCATAAATTGCTGAATTGTAACAACGGGATCTCATCAGCCAATAATCCTGTTTGGAAAAGTGTACAAAGTCAAAGAGGTGACAAGTGAACACATTTAATGTCACTAACACAACATCACACCTGCAGCTCTTTTCATTCACAGTGGTCTTTTACAACAAGAAAATGTGATTGTGATCTCATGGCCCTATTTGAAGGAGGTGATTAGCACACCCAGGAGTGTAAAGTGAAAGGCTATGGGCGAGTTGGAGGATGTCTGGCATGAAGTCACTGCGCTTGTCACTTGGCACACTTAAATTCATGTTCTTTGGAACCAAAGTGGTGCTAAACACTGGTCATATGCATTGACAGAGCTGGTGCAGCGGGGCCACTTAACAGCTTCTGCCCTGTGCTATATTTAAACTCCATTTCCCAGCAGCAAACTCACTCTGGCCAGCAAGCCCTGACTAATACTGGGGTGGCACCAAGAAGCACTTAATAAATTAAATTGCATTCTTTTTTCCTGACACTTTATTTAGAAACTGTTATTATGCCAGTAACTCATGGATTAATTCAATCATAAAAGCAATTTTGAAACTGTAGCTGTAAAGAGTGCAGCCTACGTAAGATGAAATAACTCCAGCAGATACAGTTGGTTAAACTGTGCTTGAACTTGAAAGGTCCATGCATAGATCAAATGTCTATCCTTACAGTGCATCACAGCATTCATTCCACACCCAAAGCATTTTGCCCACACCCGGAGGCCAACAACATGTGTAGCATTTGGTAGCCTTCTAACCTTGGACATGGTAACAGATGGACGAGAGTCAAAGCCGAGTCAGAAAGAGCCATCCAGGAATTCTACATAGTGCCAAAAACATCTCATCACAGCACAGGAGAGGCTGAAAGGTTACATTTGTTCAACATTACTGCTTGTTGGGTTCAGTGCATGGACTGGAAACCTCACACCTGCTGGTGTCCGAGGCTCAGGCAAATACAGACTGTTTCATGTCAAAGTAAATCTGTTCAACAACAATGCAGATTTTTGTGTTTCTGTGGACTAAAGCTATTTTTTGACAGATCCATTTTCATGTAGCACTAACAGCATCACATGCCCACACACACTCCACATCTGTTCGGGGTAAATGGGAAACTAATGTCATGAAAAGAGGGTTGTGTTGCCGTTTTTGTGATCACACAAGGTGATCCAAGACAACATATTCTCATGAAAGGGTTTGTACGATTTAAACTGGTGGCAAATGCTGTTTTGAACACGTAGGTAACATTGTGATATGGACAACTTAAGGTAAGCTAACAAAAACACAACAAAAAATAACAGGTTTAGGCTTAAAATAACTACTAACACCTACAGAACTAATGGACCCAGTAAAGAAATTTCCAACAGGACACAAATGCAGGTCCCCTGTGTCAAAGCCCTGGATTTATGACATCTACTGTTCTTCCACCTGTCCTTAATGTGTTTGCAGTCTGTAAGCCACAAACAGACACAACGGATATCAACGTATTTCAGTAGATAACTTTTTAGAGGAATAACTACAAACCATTCATGAGGACAACCTGTCTAACAATATACAGGTGAATCTCAATACAATAGAATATCATGGAAAAGTCCATTTCCAGTCGTTCAAGTCAAATATCCCCAATCGAGTATTGAGTACATATAGATGGACATACTTTTCAGAGGCCAACATTTCCATGTTAAACATACTTTTTAAAATTGGTCTTTTGTAATATTAAAATATTTGAGACACTGAATTTTAAGTCTTCATTAAATGAAAGCCATAATCATTATAATTAGAAGAAATGAAATAAATTAAGACATGAAATGTTTAATTCTGTTTTTAATGGATCTATATAGTGTGTTATTTCCACTTTTTGAATTGAATTACTGACATAAATAAACTTTTCTATGCTATTCTAATTTATTGAGATGCACCTGTAGCCTCGATAAGAATACAACAATAAATAAAATAATGAGGGAAATGTTTTTCACCAGTATTTCACCAGTACAACCAGTGACGGGCAAGTTTTGTTATCTGCCCAAATAAACAATAAACAAATGACAGCTCAGGCAATTCACTGATTTTAGCTTAAGAGAAACAGCTCAAGTTCTAATACAAAAGTCCAACAATCTGGGTTATGTTTACATAATACTTGACAAAATTAATCCACAGCTTAAGAAAGCCAACTGGGTTATGGTATAAAAAGTCCACATAGCCTGCTGTAACATACAATGTGTGTCCGTGTTTTGGCTTTATCTCACAGTTGTTGTTTTTAAATGGGAAGTAATTACAGGAGAGGAGAGGGTTTTCTTCAAAATAATACATTTAAAAATGTGTTAAACTAAACATGAGTCTTATCATTTGAGTAATATGCAGAGGTTCATAATATCCAGTAAAAATTACTCATTGATGTGTTGATGTGACGTTTTGGTACCTCTCATTTGGACAATGCTACTGTAAAGCAGACTTTTCACTATGAGAAATGGCAGTTATTTGTCGCCATCTAGTGGCAAAAGAAAATAATTTCAGACACACTGTTCAACTTCCCATTGAATCCCTGCCATTTTTCTGTAAAAGGACTCATTTCAGGTGTCATTATTGATTTTCGTCATCTTATGGAAAGAGACATGCAAATATTTACTGAGGAATATCCTATGTAGAATAAATTATATACAATTTATCCTCAGTGAAATGTCAACAACATGTGAATCAAAGTAATACCTGTCTTGTGAAACTCCATTGGCATCCGCCCAGCAGAGAGAAGGAAAGGAATGAAATTCCGCTCGGTGTACCCTGGAGAAGCATTAAACCAAATGATGACCTTTAGACTGAAGCTGGTATTATCTCTCACAGTTATTTCATGATAAATAATATGCTTTCTGTGATCAAGTTTATAGCTAATGACTGTAAGTCATTCACATACTAAGACACACATACTAAGCTCTCGGCAGAGAGCTTAGTATGTGTATCCAATATTGCCTTTTTTCTGGATATATTTATAACTGCAAATTAATTATTTTAATTAAAATACATTTACAATATGCATTTCTAACATTTTCTCTATCTAAATACCTACCGTCACTTGCCTAACAGTTTCTTTTCAAAGCTTTGCTGGCAAATTGGAGTGACTTGAGACAGTACAATATCTTTACTATTAAAATAGAGGTTGTGAGTGTTAAATTGAGGTGAAAGCTTGTGATCTCCAGTAAAAATACCATGGAAGACATCTGAAAACATCAGAGGAATGTTGGAGGACAGATTAAAGATAAGGTTTCTTATTTAACTGCCATGCCTTGTTTTTCTGTGCTGCTAATGATAATTAACATGCAAATGAGCCCTGGGAGCGAAATCGGGGAACCATAGTTCTCTGTTAATAATTACTGTGGAACATCATGGTTATAAATGAGATATTTCCAGGTACAAGACAGGACAGTAATTGGGGTTGTGACTAAAGAACCTGTAACATAGAAAATCTGAATTGGAATGTCACTTTAATAATGGTTTCTGTTCATTTTTTTGTGTGTCAGTTCCCATGGGATAGTCGTCCATATTGGGTATAGAACATCAAAATATTTTTTGGTCTAAAGTATAGCCTTTTACCAATCTGTGTCCTGCATTTTAAAAAGCCTTGTCCTCTTTTACTTTTTAGTCACATGTATCCTCTGTCTGCTTTAAAAAAATATATATACAACACTGCCTAAAAAAAAAATGATTTAAGGAGATATATTTGACACTGATGAGCATGCTGGTGCCATTAATAAAAATGAACCTAACATCACATGTTGTATTTGCAAACCCTGCAATAGAATATGAACATACTACTACTTAGGGATCTTGTGAAGATTTGAAATCATTTTTTTAAGTTGTTTGCTTGTCATCAATATATTTGCTGAATACATTAAACACAACCCTCTATTAATGGTGTGCTCTTTATTACTGCATAACATAATTGCGCACAACCTGTACCTGCATATGGCCTATAACTTGTCCTCATTACAATTTAGATAAGATACAGAATATAATTCTCAGAGGTAACGAATTTTAACCTTTATTTTACTTACATAATAAGTTGTCAGGATCCCTCCTTGTCTGCTGCAGCGGGAGCACACTGGTGCCGCAATCCAAAGGTAATTGAAACAAAATCAACTTTGTAACAAAAGAAAAAGATAAATCACCTCTTTTGTTAACTTGCAAGTACAATCATACACTTAAACTATGTATTAATGGCATGTCAATGCCTATTTCAAATATAAAATGTCTTGCTCGAGACACGTTGGCAAAATCTGGAGAAAAGTAGGTTAAAAAGTGAAATGTCAGTATTGTGCTATAGATGCAATTTCATGTGTAAAATTATTGAAAGCTAAAAAATATAGACTATATAATTTTAAGAAATAAAATTGCATAAACCACAAAATCCTTGCAAAAAGCCAAGTAGAAAAAGTCGCATGAACAGCTGTGCATATTTAGGACAGGGTGATAAAGTATGGGATGTAACAATATACTTAATTTACGATTAGAAATAATGACTTATTGTTGTATATAAAATGTACATATAATATTTGCAAAAATAAACTGTTGAATAACAGGCTGTAGCAATACTTAAAAACACATTAGTCGTTTCAGTTTGTGAACAGTAAAATAACTTTAACAAACTGATTAACTAATCATGTGACCATTAATCATGGAACAATCTGTAAAATGAATTGAAATTGTCTGAGTTGATCACAATCGGTGAATTTAAATCGATTCTAAAGGATAAAGAAATTATTTCTCTTGGTCGGTGTGACTGCTCCATATAAGTCTCTACTGAGGCTCCTTCGGTGTTGATGTGATGGCTGTATTTGTATTTAATTAAACTAATTTTGTTCATTATAAATAAAGTGTAAACCGGAATTTATTCACACATTGATAACGCAGTTATGGCTCGGTTAATCGAAGACAGAGTAACTGACGCTAACGCTACATAACTAACAAGCTAGCAGGCAGATAACAATACTTCTGCTAACAGTCACTGAAGTTACACTCACAGTTCCGCTGACTGCAAACCGAGATCCATCCGCTGTAACGCCACACTCCAATAATGAATATTCATCATAAGTCCAGACCCCTCCAGGCCTTTGCAGGCTATAAAAAAACACCCTGGAGCAAAGTCCGAAGTAAACATTGACAACGTCAAATTAACACTCGCGCCATTCATTTCCTTTTAAAAATGGCCACGGAAATAAAACGAGTCATATGACATCCGGAAAGGACTTGTGCGCAAAATGTCAACAGCGCTTTCATTGCCATTAGATAAAAAATATAGATATTCATACAGCAGTTTATTTTGTAGCTATTAAACACTATAGACGGTAAAAATAAAAAATAAAATAAAATATTTTTTTATATTTATTTTATATAAAATATAATATATAAAATTACATATATATATATATATACACATACACAACACATATACACACAAAAATATACACGTATACATGCGTACACACGTGCGCAAATGTGTGCGCGTGCGTGTCCAGTGAAGTAGTTCACTAGTCATTGGACTTTTCTGACAATGACGTAGTTCACTACGTCATTGGAATGAGATCAAAGCTAACCATTAGAATCCTATGCTCTGATGTCAGTTTGACGTCATCAGTTAACCTGTTCACTAGATGTTAGTCTCTGGGTTTATACACTTCACTTGACACACTTAGGTTTGTGCAGCAATACAGATAGCCAGGTTTAATCACAGCTAGATTGAAGCCAATTTATCTTTAAGGTCCAGCCATTTTCTTTCAAGATTAGAAAATGGACAACAACCAATCTGGAGGAATTTTCTCTCTGAAGCCCCTGGGCTCTTCATGGCTCCCAAAGAGTCAACCCTCTGAGGATTTGCCCGATGAAGAGGAGATTGAAGAGGAAATCGAGGAGGAAATTGAGGAGTGTCTCAGTTATTTTACTGACAGAGGGGAGGAAGACTCTATGAAGAAGGTCCAGGAGTTTTCTGACCATGTAGAAGAAGACTCTATGAAGGAGGTCCATGAGTTTTTTGACTCTGTAGAAGAAGACTCTATGAAGGAGGTCCAGAAGTTTTCTGACAATGTAGAAGAAGACTCTATGAAGGAGGTCCATGAGTTTTTTGACTCTGTAAAAGAAGACTCTATGAAGGAGGTCCATGAGTTTTTTGACTCTGTAAAAGAAGACTCTATGAAGGAGGTCCATGAGTTTTTTGACTCTGTAGAAGAAGACTCTATGAAGGAGGTCCAGAAGTTTTCTGACAATGTAGAAGAAGACTCTATGAAGGAGGTCCATGAGTTTTTTGACTCTGTAAAAGAAGACTCTATGAAGGAGGTCCATGAGTTTTTTGACTCTGTAAAAGAAGACTCTATGAAGGAGGTCCAGGAGTTTTCTGACAATGTAGAAGAAGACTCTATGAAGGAGGTCCATGAGTTTTTTGACTCTGTAAAAGAAGACTCTATGAAGGAGGTCCAGGAGTTATCTGACAATGTAGAAGAAAACTATACGGAGGACTCGGACTTTTCTGACCACGTAGAAGAAGACAAGGAGGACTCGGACTTTTCTTACCACGTAGAAGAAGACCATAAGGAGGACTCGGACTTTTCTTACCACGTAGAAGAAGACCATAAGGAGGACTCGGACTTTTCTTACCACGTAGAAGAAGACCATAAGGAGGACTCGGACTTTTCTTACCACGTAGAAGAAGACCATAAGGAGGACTCGGACTTTTCTTACCACGTAGAAGAAGACCATAAGGAGGACTCGGAGTTTTCTGACAATGTGGAGGAAGACATTATAGAAAAGGTCCAGGAGTTTTCTGAAAATAGGGAAGAAGAAGATATGGAGGAGGTCCGGGAGTACACAGAGTGTTCTGAGGAAGACATTTTGGAGGAGACTCAGGAGCAGCACTATGAGTCCAACAGGAGTGAAATCTCTGAGATATCTGGTCTTGAGGAAGTCCTCGAGGACAGAGGAATCAAAACTGCTCTTGAAGAGGCCTTGAAGGAGGAGAAAGAAGCGAAAGCTCAACTGAAGCAGGAGAAGAAGGAAAAAGATGCTCTTGTGGAGGTCCTGAGGAAGGAGCGAGATGAAAACAACAGCCTGTGGACACAAGTGACTGAGCTCAAAAGGTCAAGGGACCAGCAGGACCGGCGTAAAGAAAAGCTGAAAGCCAGAATCTCTAAAATGACGACTGAGCTTGAAGAGGAAAAGAAAAAGCACCAGCAAAGCATAGAAGAGCTGAAAGCCACAGTCTCTAATAGGACTACTGAGCTTAAAGAGGAAAGGAAAAAACATCAACAGAGCAAAGAAGAGCTGAAAGCCACAGTCTCTAAAATGACTACTGAGCTTGAAGAGGAAAAGAAAAAGCACCAGCAAAGCATAGAAGAGCTGAAAGCCACAGTCTCTAAAGTGACTATTGAGCTCGAAGAGGAAAAGAAAATTCATCAGCGGAGCAAAGACGTAATGAAAGGCACAATCATCGAAATGTCCACTGAGCTTAAAGAGGACAAAAAGCTCATCAAAAAGCTTAAGAATGACCTGGCGGTGTCCTCTTATCAGCAGGAAAATAAAAAGGAGTGTGAAAAGGTCAATCGTGCTGAAATCGAGGCACATAAGGGCCGCATTGTTGAGCTGCAGCAGGAAAGTCAAGGAAAAGACAAGGAAATTCAATCCCTGCAATTGAAAGTAGAGAATCTTCAAAGTGACATTGAAGAGAAAGTCAAGCAGTGGGCCTCAGACCTGAAAGAGGAACAGACAAAAAACTGTTCACTCCAGAGGGACTATGAGGCTGCTGTCTCCCTCCAGCAAAAGGAGGCAGGAGAACCACAACATCTGACTCAGGAGTACCAACAACTCGCTTCTGAGAACAACAGGCTGAAAGGTGAACTTGCTACTGCTCTAAGTAAGCAGCGGTTTGATCACAATCAGCAAGACCAAGAATCTTGCAGCAGACTCAAGGAGGCTGTGAAGAAGGAGAAGGCCCGGTACTCGAGAGCATATAGACAGATCCAGACCCTTGAGAAAGAGCTCGCTGACAAGTCTCTGGCTTTAGAAAGGAGCCTGACTGCAAAAAAATACTTAAAGTCATCTCTCAAACATGAGAAGAAGCACTCTGGGCTGATGGATTTAGTAAAACAGGTCACAGTTGAACCTTTAGCGCTCCTCAACAACCAGATGAGGGAAGTATCTGCCTCCAAAGAGCATCTGCTGTATGACATGCAGACATTAAGAATGGAGAATGCTGGCATCAGAGCCAAGTTCAGTGTTATGGAGGAGGAATACGAAAGTTTTCGATCCAAACACAGGTCTCTCTCTGAGCGCCATGCAGAGATGATGTCAGAGAAAAATGATATCATCTCAGAGAATCAGGTCACCATCGCTAAGCTCAAGTGCGAGGTAGACATTTTGAAAGGTCAGCTTTCAGAGAGCAAGACCAGACAGGGGAAGGCTGAGGACACTTTAGAACAGGACAGGGCGAGAAACTCCGAGCTGCAGCAGAGAGTGGATAAGCTTGCCTCTGCTCTGGAAAGCAAAAGGGACAGGTGTGCGAACCTGCGAGGGGAGCTTAAGGACGCTTTGAGAAAGCAGGGTGAAGCGCTGGAGGAGAAACAGAAGTTGGACAGGGCTCTGCAGAAAGCTCAGGACAGCTACTCCAGGCTTGAGGAACGACAGCTGGCAGAGTCAAGCTTTCAGCTCAGACAGACCAGTGAGAGCAGAGTGGCTCTGCTTCACCTGCAGCGGGAGTACACAGATCTGGAGAGGAGGCACAGCGACGTTAACGCTGAATATCGTGAGCTGCTTAAAACTCACAACACCCTCCAAATCCAATTTGTGAGACTCAGCTACACACAAGGAAACCCCCTGCCAGAAATCATCCCAGCTCGTTCCACAGTAAAACTGTGATTTTTCTGTACACACAACACCCATTTATTGCCTGTCCATCCTGGAAGAGGGATCCCTCCTCTGTTGCTCTTCCTAAGGTTTCTTCCGTTTTTGTAATTGTTCGGGAGTTTTTCATCCGAGTAGAGGGTCTAAGGACAGAGGGTGTTGTGTGCTGTACAGATTGTAAATATGTGATTTAAGATACATCACATACGTCATCTTGGGTTCTCTCCGGGTACTCCGGCTTCCTCCCACAGTCCAATAACATGCAACCTATGTTTAATCGAGGACTCTTAAAAAAGTATTTAAAAAATTTAGATAAAATATATGAAATTAGGGCTGTCAAAGTTAACGCAATAATTATGTTTTTTTTACGTGCACACGTTCTGTGAATATCTGTTGGATTGCATCATCTAAAAATTAGCTATTTTAGGTGTTTATTTTGTTCTCCCCGTGTCATCTTGGGTTCTCTCCGGGTACTCCGGCTTCTTCCCGCGGTCCAAAAACATGCAACCTATGTTTAATCGAGGACTCTTAAAAAAGTATTTAAAAAATTGAGATAAAATATGAAATTAGGGCTGTCAAAGTTAATGCGCGCACATTCTGTGAGTATCTCATGGATTTAATCATCTTTTAAATTAGCTGTTTTAGGTGTTTATTTTGTTCTCCCCGTGTCATCTTGGGTTCTCTCCGGGTACTCCGGCTTCCTCCCACAGTCCAAAACATGCAGCCTACGTTTAATTGGTGACTCAAAAATAAGATTTTTTAAAAAGTATTTGAAAATTTAATTTAAATGGGACTTTTGCAGGAACGCATTATGAAAGTGTCTACTGATCCTGCTTCCAACAGTCTCACCAATTTTACGCCTCTGTCACTACCTCTGAAGGCATAAAATTGGCAAAGCTAAATAAATAGATTTCATATCAACCAAAAAGGCTTATGTAAGAAAAAAGTTGACAAAGACGAAAACGAAGGACATTTAAACTTTAATTGTTAGTTTTGTAACATATGTGTCCACTTCCATGTGGATAAGAGTAATAAAAACTAAAAAAATATCCCATTAAGGAACATTTAGAACAGATAAAAAATGTGCAATTAATTTGCGATTTGTGAATTGCGATTAAATATTTTAATCGATTGACAGCCCCAAATGAAATGTAAAAAATGTATTTTAAAAAAATTGAAATACAATATATATATATATATATATATATATTTTTTTTTTTTAATAAAAAAAAAAATAATTTAAAAATGTTAATAAAATATATTAAAATTAAAAAAAACCCTCCATAATATTTCTTCTTCTTGGATGCAATAGAGAAAGTTGTGAAAATAAGAAAAGGTGTAGTATAGAGAACAAAAAATATAAAATAAATAATATATAAAATACAAATTTTACTTCAAACCCGTGCCTTTACACCAACATGGCAGACAGTGTGAAAATCTAAATATGATTAGATATAATTTCCATTGAAATGTCGCGAGTTGAAAATGTTGCTGAGAATTTAGCATTCTGTGCTGACTTTGACTTTGCAGGTATCACCAATGTTAAGACTGGCTTTCCAGTGATTGTAAAATGAGAAATAAGATATGTATGGTCAGCTAATATTGACAGGAAGACGCAAGAAAAACAACTTTCCCAGAACACATTTTCCTATGTGCAGAGAATAGGTTTTTGTTTTTGCACATTTAGGCTGGACTGACATTTTTAAAGGTTCTATGAAATAATAACTTAAAATGATGCCAAACATGTTCTTTGTTTATTTTAAATATCAGTGATACTCTACTAATTTCTTTCATATTAAACAAAATGTATTCTTATGTGGTTTTTTTCATTGTAGGCTTTGGCAAACGTGGGTTTTGCAACCTGTGTCAAACCAACACATAAATACAATTTTGATAACTGATTAAAAAACACAGTAGACACTGTAACTTCTACATTCTTTATTTGTTGAAGTGCAACATCTTAGTTACTGGCCATCACCTGGAAAAGAGAAAGGAGAAAGAGATGATCAAAATGCTCCACCAGAGGGCACTGCAGCTCCAGTCTTGTTACTTTATTCAGTCCTAATCAAGCCTTCTGAGCCTCTGAGTAACTCAAGATCAAATTGAGATGATAAGTTAAATGGAATTTCATAATTTGAATAATTTCTGTAAAATCATTTAAGAGGAGACACTACAGGTGACAAGGGTAATTTTTTTACTTGTATATATCACCATTAAACTTCCCCAGTTTGTTTTTTACATAAAGCCAATCTTTTTTTTTTGCATAACAAGTTTCTTTAAATTTGATTTTCAGATATGCAAATTAGGTGTTAACTCCAGCACAAATTTGCATATATGTCCAGGACAGAAATCGGAAAAAACATATTATTGAATATCAGATTCAAAGTTTTTTTTACAGAAGGAAATTGGGATATTTCCTTTTTAACATTTTATTATTATTAATTATTAATTATTATTAATTAATTATTAATTAATTATTAATCAGAAAATACTGTCAAAAGCCAGCCAATTTTTGTCATGTTTTCAGGAACAAAATGTATAAATCAGGTTATGAATGATATATATAGACAAACCCCTCTGTTAAAACCTTCAGAATATAGTTAGGAATTAAACTGGTGAGTTTGGTGTCTGTAAGTTTAGCTGAAGTTGAGAATTATAGCTCAGAGCATGACAAAAAAATTAAAAAATGTTTTAATGGAAATAAAGACAAAATATTGAATCTAATTCATAGCAACAACTTTACAGAACATATAAAACACAATATTGTGCAGAGAGTGGGAGCTTTCTAACAATGCCTGTGATGCCGAAGTTTAGGCTAAGTTCACGGTACTAATGACTGCAATTGAACTCTAACTTTGAGTGAATTTAGTAGAAATCCACAGGCACAAATGGATCTAATATTGTCAAATATAGACCTAAATGTTTGTTTTGGATGTTTTCTTTCCACTATTCTGAAAGAAGAAGTGTTATGGGAAAGTGGCTCCATCTACACCGAGGGAGGTACTTTTACTGCTGTATGCTTGTGTTTAGTGTATCAATTGATCTGTTGGGCAAATATTGTATGATTGATGCTGTTTTCACTCACATTGTTGATCCAGGGGATGTAGGCGCTGACCCTTGTGAAGACAGAGGGCTTCTTTGGGTAGTTGCAGCCCATGCTGGAGCCAAAGCTCACCACACCGTGGACGTCCCAGGAGCCATCGGGGTTCTGGCAGTTCAGGGGACCACCAGAGTCTCCCTGATGGGGAACAGAGACAAATGGAATATTTGACAAGAAAAGTCACAGAAGATGGAAAAATGCTTTTCTAAAATTAAATGTAGCGATATTCCTGAGTGCACCCTGCATGAGTACTATGAGTTTAAGTATTAGAGACTCACGTTGCAGCTAGCCAGCTGTCCGTCTCCTCCAGCGCAGACCATGCTGCTGGTGACCAGGCTGCCCCACCAGTCAGACCTGGTGCAGGTGGACTGGCCGACCACAGGGAGGAGGGCCTGCTGCAGGATGTCGGCGATGGGACCTCCAGCTTCAGGAGAGAACAGGGCATTTAGTTTCAGGGTTGCAGTCAAGACCACCTTATTTAAAGCCGAGGCCATTCCAAAACTAGGCTTACTAAGTCCAGTTTCCATTCAAAAAAGGGATTTGCAATAAAATATTTTAATAAAATATTTTTAAAAATATATATATTAAAAAAAATGTAAATAAAATATATTAAAATGTAAATAAATAAAAAAACAAAACTCCATAATATTTCTTCTTCTTGGATGCAGTAGAGAGAAAGTAGTGAAACTAAGAAAAGGTATAATATAAACAATAAAATTAAAAAACTTGAAAAATTTGTTAGGATTGACAGAGATTATAGATCCTGTCTTTATGTCTGAGTTTAGCATCTATATTTTGACCTCCTCAATGTTGAAATTGTAAGAAAAGTGTGTAATTCCTTATATTATCAGTGTTGCAAGGTGTAATCTTTATATTTTTGATATGTGGGGAAAAATGCAATGTATGTACATGAAAGTTTTGGACTTACTCCAGAGACGACCCCAGCCGGTGACGTAGCAGGGAGCATTGTGGGGCAGGATGTCACCAGAGTTGGGAAGACAGGCAGCCGTGATGGAGTCAGTGAACATGACTGGACTTGACAGCTTGATCAGGGCGATGTCGTTACTACAGCGTGAATTCAAACACCACATTAAGAAAGAGGATGTTAACGTGCAATAAAACCACAAGATAGAATACAAAATATTCACAGCTGCATAACATGCAGTTGAAATGACGGAGCCCACCGGATTCTGTAAGAGTCCCATTGCTCGTGGACGACAATCTTGGAGGGGCTGATGGCAATGGAGCCGGCCTCATTGTTGTTCTTCAGATTGTGCTTTCCCAGGTAGACTCTGTAGGTGCGACTGCTGCTTGATAACAGAGAAGCAGAAACAAAGGTTAGAGTTGGTTTGGTCTCAGATCTATTCAACAACACTTTATTAGAGCCACTAACTTACTGAACAAAATAAATACATTTATCTTTACTACAGGGGTTCTCCAAGTTTGATGACTTACTTTGATGATGATTTAGTTATCAGACTGCTAAAGTATTTCACTTGAAGCAAAGGTGGAGGAAAAAAGTATACTACACTGTTAAATTACTCCACTACAAGTAAAAGTCCTGCATTCAAACTTTCTTAAGTAAAAGCACAAACGTATCAGCATCAAAATGTACTTAAATTATCAAAAGTAAAAGTATTTCTTGCAGGTCCATTTACCACTCAGGTTGTTTTTTCCAAATATATTTTTAGATTATTTGTACTGAAGTAGAATTTAATTTAGTAAAAATAGGGCTCATTTTAAGTACTAAATATCCTGTTATGAGGTTTAATATTTTTTTTTAAAGGCCCCATCACATTAAATGTATCATGCTTTTTATGTTAAATTTTCAAACCACTCACATTGTTAAATATAGTCTAAATATATTAGATTATTTGTATTGACGCATTTATAAAAGAAGTGTTTTATTTTTTTGAAAAGATGGACTAATTTTACTAGTAAATACACTTTTTATGTTGTTTAATTTAAAAAATGCATAAACATTTAAAATTAATCATGTTTTCATGATAAATCTCCTGAAAAGTAACTAAAGCTGGCAGCTAAATGTAGTGGAGTAAAAAGTGCAATATTGTCCTCAAAATGTAGTGAAGCAGAAGTATAATTACATAAAATGTAGCATGCACCTCAAATTTGTACTTAACTACAGTACTTGAGTAAATGGACTTCGTTACATTCCACCACTGACTGACCACTGAAGTTTAATTATAATTTTTTAAATAGGAAATCAAAACTTGTTTTTCCTTCAAATTTCTTGAACTTTTTGAACACACCCGATGCAGTGAGCAGCAGTGAGGACCCACTGGTTGGAGATCAGGGTGCCACCGCAAGTGTGATAGAAGTTGCTGCCACTCTTGTACTGCAGAGACACCTGAGGAGAACAAATAATGACACATTCTATGACTACAGGAAATAGACAGAAGACACAGAAGTTAAAGAAGAAGTCCTAAAAGGGCGTACCTGCCAGGGCCAGCTGTTCTCACGAACATCATCTCCACCAACCACCCTAGTGACGACGGGAGGGTAGGTGGGCAGGCCACACCCGTAGGCTAAGAAACAACAGGACAGATCAGGGTGATTAATGATGTAGGCAGTAAAACGAACAAGGACAGTCCTATGTAGCAACACATGTAATTTGTCTGTTCAGAATAATATCAGAGCTTACCACCAGCAACAAACAAAGCAAAGATCACAAACTTCATCGTGACTGTCTTCAGTAGAGGTTCAGGGGGATGTGCTCCTCCTTATATAGTGCTTGAACATACCTGTTAAAAGACCTAAAGTGTGTTGCTTAACATTTGCCTAGGAGCAGCCAGGAAAAAAAGTTGGGAAAAATAAACCAACCTTGGAGATAAGTAACCACAGATATCCCCAAATACACCTTATCTGTCCAACTCAACCTGTGTGTGAACCTCACAGCTGTCTCACTGTGACCTGAGCTGCTCAGATCTTTTAACTCTGAATAACCCTCTGTGCTTCTATGCTAAAACAATATAAAAGGGCCATCCTATTTTTATATGTGAACATACACACATAGACATTTTTCACTTAAAATATAGGTTGCCAGGCTCAAAAGTGAGTTTATGGTCTGTGCAATAGAAATCCTGATTTAATTGTGTCTACCTGTATATGTTTTCAAGGGTGAATCTATGGGTGAATAGGGCAAAAATGTTTAACTTATATATATTAGTATGACCCTTATTGGTTAATTACATTTAGAGAACACATTCTTGTATTACAAGTTCCCTGAAAATGTATGTTAAAATATGCAAATGATGTAAGGAGAAATCTGAACACTGGATGAAGCCAGGTTCAAAATTCTTGTTTCATTTTGTTAAAATATAAGAGTGAAATTATGTTATGAGGGAATTCTGTTTTTATCGCTGCATAAAACATAAAATACTGTCAACTGCCATAAAGAAAAAATCTGTTTTAGTCATGTTTTTCGGAATAAAAAGGTATATAAATTATGCTGTATTAATACCTGAACAAAGTCCTCTTTAAAGGACCTTCAGAATATAGATAGTAATTCAAGATGTTATTGTCTGCAGTGTCTTGCTTTATTGAATTCAATATTTTACTAATGTTTAATTCATGGTTTAGCACGATTGAAAATAGTGTAATAATCTGATGTTTAATAACGTTTCATTTAACTGTAATATTTCATAAACATTTGTTACAGCTGTTTGAGAGCATATATGAATGATATATATGAATATATATATGAATATGTACATAGTTTTCTGAATTGATACCACAAGTACTCTAGAGGTATTCATCTATGGGTACTTGGTTATGAAAAGCATTTAGGTCTTTTTGCACCGCCCCAACTTGTTTTTGAAAAAAATATAGATCAAATAGGCTGACTGACATTTATGTAAAATTACATAGGTCAGTCAACTGTTGCTGCAATATTTTAGCCATGATGCAAAAAGTTAGAGGATCAATGCAGAAGGACTGTTTCAGCAACTATATTTACAGTAAGAGCAGATATTGAACTCAAACCTTTTGAACACACCTGTTTTTAGGCAGGAATTTGCAAATTGAATAAGATAAGATAAGATATGACTTTATTTATCCCGCATTGGGGAAATTTACACATAATTGTTACACAAGCTCAAGGTACAGACACATAGATACAGAAGACAGAATGAAAATATAAAAAATAAGACATATGCATACATTCTATACACATTCTGTACATTCTATAACACATTTCTGCTATTTGGCATTTATTATTTATATATATTTTTTGTGTTTGTTTCCTGAAAGACCTTTGTATTTTTAGATATTGCACATTGGAGAAAATATATTTTAGCATGTTAAATAGGTTAAATAGGTAGTTGCATGTAGTATAAACATCAATGAATGCATATTTTTTAATATATATGTGGTAATTTAAATATAAAATATAGAAAAAATACAGAAGGCCTATTATCGGCCTAATGTGGTCGGATGTAAACAGAGATAGTGACATTGCAGCATTACACTGTACTAATAACCTTGTACGCCATAATTGCATTACTTCACTACTACAAGTACAGTCACAGGAAACATTCAGCTCTTTCATGAGCAATGGAAAATTCAGCTGCTAGAGAAGAGCAATCGTTTCTTTGTAAAGGAAATCAGAGGGGTGGGGAGGCTGCATTTGATAAGTAGAAAGGCACTTACTCCATATAAAAGCTAAAAACATTTCATCCCACCGACTTGTTCAACAAACAAGTCCAAAATTATACACAACTCCAGGGCACTCTGGCCTTGGCCTAGATATCCTGGTCACTTGTGGCCATTTTGATATCAACTAAGCTCCACCCCAGTATTAAGATCTGTCAAAGAAAACATTTCCTGGTATATGATCCAGTTTTGGTGGGTTATATAACATCATGAAAGGTATAAATATGTTTGATGTTTCACTGCAAACTGTAGAGATACAGACACGATGAAGTTGGTGGTTTTTGCTCTCTTTGTTGCTGGTGGTAAGGATCTCTCTCACACACACACACACACACACACACACACACACACACACACAGCACTGTTACCGAGCCATGTTCACATACAGGTTCCTCCACAAACTGGATGCAGATTAACAGCTCTGTCTGTCCCTGCAGCCTACGGGTGCGGCCTGCCCACCTTCCCCCCTGTGGTGAGCAGGGTGGTTGGAGGAGTGGATGTCAGGCCTCACAGCTGGCCCTGGCAGGTAAAACAACACGTCAATACTTATTTTAGACTGCAGACCATGAGAGTAAAGCTTATAATGGGCTGTACAGTAAGTTATATAGTCCAGTATCTGACAAGTAGATGGGAGATTAAAACTGTCATAATATTAAGCACAGTTGAATATTGAAAGAGGCAAGGCAAGCTTAGAAATACATGAGAACAATGTTGAAAGACAATAAAAAATAAAAATATATTTAAAGAAAGAGAGACACAGTTACATGTGTGTTTTTATTTCAGTTCTGTGCTAATGCATAGGGCAAATATTTTAGCAAGGGTATATTTTTTTCATAACAACAGTGGTATTGCCAGTACGTGCAGCTACCTATCTAACATACAAAAAAATATTTTCTCCAATGTGCAAAATCTGTAAAATGCAAAGTACTCCTAGGAAAACAAACACAAATATATATATATATATATATATATATATATATATATATATATATATATAATTGCAAAAAAGCAGAAATGTATGTATACTATCTATATCGAATGTATGTATATGTCTTATTTTTTATATTCTGTATTCTGTTTTCTATATCCATGTGTCATAGCTGCTGTGACAACTTTTTTTTTCTTAAACAAAATAAACAAACTGGCATTTAAAAAATGATAATATATATAATAGATATAATTCTGAGAGTGAGTTAATACTTGGACGTTTTGATCAGGACACATGTTGGAAAATATTATATATATGTATATATATATATATATATATATATATATATATATATATATACACATGTAGGGTGTATTTTTGTTTTCTGAGGTAACAACAGGGAGATTTTCCAAAAAATAAAATGCATAGAAACCAATGTGCAACATTGCAAGACTGTGAAAAAAAATCCCTTTGTTCTTATTTTTATTTTTTCCATAAAAACAACAGATGTATCATGTAAACAAACTGGAATTCAATGGTTAAAAACTCTGAAAATGAATCAGTATTACGGGAGCTAGGATGAAGAATAAAGTTGGTTAAAATAAAATAAAATAATTTATTAATTATATTTATATATTATTTTACGACATTCTCATTCTCTCAACACCTGGGCCACTTTTTAAAAGTGTTAAAATACAATTTTGAGACAGTTGATTGTGTTCATATGTATGTTTTAGATTTCCCTGCAGTACAACAGAGAGGGTGAGTGGAGACACACCTGTGGAGGAACTCTGATCTCTGACCAGTGGGTCCTCACCGCCGCTCACTGTATCAGGTACCAAACAGTGATGATAGGTTATAATAACTTAGCACTGACATGGATCATGCTGTATGGAATTATAAACATATGTCAAAGATAATTATAATTTGTTTCAAATACATTTTAAAATAGTTTTAATTTCACAAATACCCAGAATCAAGTGACCAAAGGTTAAATAACAGTTTACTATAAAGGATACTTTTTAAAAGCTAATGGCTGAATTATCTCAACCAACCAGCACATTTCTCATCTTTCCTCACTTTACTGACTTAACAGTAGAAATAAATGCTTATTAGAAGCACCATATTTTCATATAGAATCTACAAAACATGGTCAGTAATTGGCTCTCGATTGTTTTTTTTAAGCTTACTACAGAAAAGCATGATGAAATGTAATTTTCAAAGAGGTTCTATGGGCAAAATACATCACGGCTTCATATCATTGTTCTCTGTGGACTTGCAGCAATGGCAGGGAGTACAGAGTAGCCATGGGGAAGCACAACCTGGTGGAGCCAAACGAGGATGGTGTTGTGCTCATGGGCACGGCTAACATTGTTGTTCACGAGAAGTGGAACCCCTTGTTCATCCGGTAAAAACAAGAAATCACTTCTCACTAAGATTGTGGCAAATTTAACTAAAGATCAAAAGATCATTTCAGCAAACATTACGGCTGCAGGTCTGTGATTAATCTATAAATGTGTGTTTTCTCTCCAGTAACGACATCGCCCTGATCAAGCTGGAGGCCCCCGTCACCTTCAGCGACAGCGTCATGGCTGCCTGCCTCCCTGCTGCCGGCTTCATCCTGCCCCATAACGAGCCCTGCTACGTCACTGGGTGGGGCCGCATCTACAGTGAGTGCCTGATCTCCTGTCTCTCTCTGACACTGAATCTGTTTCAGTTAATTGATCACTTGAAATATCATCAGATCATCATCATTTAGCTGAGAAAACATAATTTACTGCAGTTTAAAAAAAACAGCAGTGGTGGAATGCAACTAAGTACATTTACTCAAGGACTGCACTTAAGTACAATTTTGAGGTACTTGTACTTTGCTTTAGTATTTCCATTTTATGTAACTTTATATTTCTACTCCACTACATTTTGAGGCAAATATTGTACTTTTTACTCCTCTACATTTAGCTGCCAGCTAACTAAAGCTTCAACTTTTGAGGTTGAGATTTAACATGAAAACAGTGATGTATTTAAAGTGACAACATAAAAGTATACCACATAAAAGTGTATTAAGTAGTTTAAATTATTTTTTAAATTAAAACACTTAAATGCATCAATTCAAGTAATCGAGTGGGTTCATTCTGCATAACGAGTAATTTTACTTGTGATATTTTAAGTACATTTTGGTGCTGATACTTGGCAGTTGGGAGGAAGTATTCAGAACTTTTAAGTAAAAGTACTAATACCACACTGTGAAATTACTCCACTACAAGTAAAAGTCCTGTATTTAAAACTTACTCAAGTAAAAGTAGAAAAGTATCAAAATGTATTTAAAGTATCAAAAGTAAAAGTACTCGTTATGCAGAACAGACCCACTCAGATTGTTATATATATTCCAAAAAACTCTAATTGGATTATTATTAGTGATGCATTTATATAAGCAGCTTTTGAATTTTCTCAAGGTTGGGCTCATTTTAACGAGTATACTTTTATGTGGTTTATTTTAAAAACATGCTTAATCATTTTAAATGTATGTTTTTTATGTCAAATCTTGACCTGAAAAGTAACTAAAGCTGTCAGCTAAATATAGTGGAGTAAGAAGTACAATATTTCCCTCTAAATGTAGGGTAGACGTATAAAGGTACATATAATGTAAATACTCATGTAAAGTACAAGTACCTCAAAATTGTACTTAAGTACAGTACTTGAGTAAATGTACTTAGTTACTTTCCACCACTATACTTTTGTACTTCTTCTTAAGTAAGGGAACTGAATATTTCTTACACCACTGACTAACAGTTCCTTCACATTAAGCTTAGTGCACATTATCAACTTTGTATTTGAGCTTTTAATTGCTATTATTTACCTACTGAGGTGTATGCACTGCACTACACAAGTTAATGTAAAGAATACCTTTTTGTTCTTTGCAGTTGGACAAGCTTTTTTACAGGTTGGATGAAAACTATTTGTTTGCCAAACCCTGTTTCCCTCGAAGCCATGGTTTGATTAAGCATCTGTCTCGTAAAGGTTATGTTTCTCACCATATTTTTTTTTACTTGAGGCTGAGCTAGTACCCATCTCTCCTCCTCACAGCCGGAGGTCCCATCGCTGACATCCTGCAGCAGGCCCTCCTGCCTGTGGTGGACCATGCCACCTGCACCAAGCCTGACTGGTGGGGTTTCCAGGTGAAGGATACCATGGTCTGTGCCGGAGGAGATGGAGTTGTGTCTGGTTGCAACGTGAGTCTAAAACAACACAAAATGACACATCATACTGTATCAGTAAACTGGACGCTCATGTTTCCTCAACCTGTTAGTCTGTCATGTATGGTAATCATCACTTTAAAATAGCTTCCAATAATGTTTATAGAGGGTTTACATATAATTTGGTAGTCATTAACAAATACAATTTCATGTGTGCAACAATGACATTGTATATACTATTGTTAAAAATACATCCTAGCACTACTAATACTAGCCATACTTTATTGTAATTCAGTTATACATCAAAATATGCGTATTTGAACAAAATTCCATTGCATTGGCTCACAGTGATTGTACTCTGGAATATCAGATATAGTATGAATATAAAATATAAAACTGTAAAAATAGAATATTTATATTGCACAGAAGTGTAGCAGCAGAAAGCATTTTTGTAACATAGACAATAGACATTCTCATTACTAATTTTATATAAGACACCACACAACATATAAGCAATGTAACAAATCACAGCTGCAACAATTAGTCATTTAATTGATAAATAAGAAAATCAACCAACAACTTCTTTTGAAAATTTACAAATTGTATTTCAGTATGTCTATTTTATTTTTTTCTAGTCTTCTATGATAACAAACTAAATCTATTTTGGTTTCGGACAAAGCAAGCAATTTGAATATGTCAACTTAAATTTGATGGTGTCAGGAAACTGAATGGCTTTTTCTGACGCACCAAGATTAATGATTAACTGAGAACATTTATAGATCGATCAATAATGACAAAATCTGTTACACTTACATACAGCGATGGCTCTCTCCCTTTCCACTTTAGTCTTTGAATAGTGATCCTTACTTTTATACAGTAGACTAATCCCCCCAAAATAAACTATCTCTCCTAAAATGCCCTTTTTTTGTGAATATCTTTCAGTATTTCATAGAAAGTTTAAATGTTTTGGTAATGTTAAGTGACTTGTAAGTTACAGTGATTTCGTATCTTTCAAGGACAACAAGTTACTGTTAAATATGGAGTTTGGACACTGATCATATGTTTCCTCTCACATGACTCAGGGCGACTCTGGCGGCCCTCTGAACTGTCTGAATGCTGATGGTGCTTGGGAGGTTCACGGCATCGTCAGCTTTGGCTCCGGACTCAGCTGCAACTACCCCAAGAAGCCCACTGTCTTCACCCAAGTCAGCTCCTACATGGACTGGATCAGCTCCGTAAGCTGCTGAACCTCTCACTATATCACTGTTGTTTAATTTGAGCCATTTCATTCAGGTTTTAGGGATTAAAGTGGTAAATATGGTTCAAATAATATAATAATAAGGTGTGTTATTGCTGAAAACATGACACTGTCTCTGTCATCTCTTCCACAGAAAATGGTGGCCTATTGAGAGGACGTGCTTCTGGGATCAAAGCCACTATGTGCACAAATAAAATAAATGAAACTTACATGAGATAAAATGTGTGTTTTATGTTTTGTATCATGCATTATCTGGAAAGCAGAAAACTAAGAAAAAGCATAACTGAACTGTAAGCCTGAGGCTTCAGCTGGAATATTACTTTTATTTTGAAAAACAATAATCTATTAAGTTTGAAGAAGGGTAGTTGAACAGCAGAAAATAATCCAGTGTTCCCAGTGGGCGTAGTGATGGGAAAACCCTGTCACTGAACACATGCTGCTGTGTTCTCAGTCTGCACAACTTGTTTGACTTTCTGCATGTGTCAGCCAGGCTTCTCAGGACAGTCTAAACCCCGGTTAGTGTTGCTAACATACAGTATAAATAAGAGCCTGTTGATAACACAAGATTTAGGCACACACTTCATACTCTCCAGTCATGAGTAGCCTGGTGGTTCTCGCTTTTGTGGTAGCTAGCGGTAAGACATTTTCCTGCACAAGTTACTTTAAACCTGTACAGTAATCCAGATGAACAGAGCCTTTTTGGTCGTGGAAATACAACTCATAATCGTATTATTTGTTCAAGCGTCCATAAACTTGTTAATTCTTGCCTCGAATTCATCAAAAACTCAAAATCAGCTGCTTTTGTTTGTTTGGGGCAAAATTCACAATATGTATTACTAACCTTGTCCCAGCATATGGATGTGGCATTCCCACTTTCCCCCCTGTGGTGAGCAGGGTGGTGGCAGGAGAGGACGCCAAGCCTCACAGCTGGCCCTGGCAGGTAAGGTCTGCTCCAAATGTGTAAAAAAAAACAAAAAACTCTGACAACCTGTCATATCAGTTGTTCACAACACAATTATAATGGCAAAATTACATTACACGATTACTGCAATGTCCATAGAAAATGTAAAAAATAATCATAATTTAATAATGTTATCAGTCAAATTCACACTTTGTTCATTGCATGTTTTGTCTCTTTTTTGGCAAACTAATTACATTACATAAGTGTAGGGAGAAGTATGCAGTTTAACCATGACTCTACTAAAGTTTACAAAAACACAAGAACAATTACAACACCCCTCACATGAATATTACAATTTTATTTTGACACCTATTTTACTATTGTTTAATTTAAAACCAACATGAAACTTTCTTTTTAGGTAAACCTTTCAGTAGTCTGATTCACTGTTTTTAGTTATTGTTTTATTTAGTTTAATTGTTTTTAATCTTTTAATTGTTTTTATTATTTTTTTATTGGTCAAATGTTGGTCTTAATTATTATTTTATTTTGTTTATTTTTTATTATTTTTTCATTGGTCAACTGTTGGTCTTAATTGTTTATAAGTTTAAGTCATGTCTTATTGATTTTTATTGGTCAACTTATAATTTAATTTAATTTAATTCTTCCTTTTTAATGATTTCAATTCACGTCTTATTCATTCTTACTGGTCGGCTATTATTAATTATTATTGATTTATTTCATTATTTTAATTTAGATTTTTTTTCTTCTTAATGGTATTACTCACAATGTATTATTATTTGTCGGTTTTAGCAGTGGTTCAAATGTTATTCTTTACACTACCCACACAGTGTTTGCGGCTGAAACTTCTGTCATATCTCACATGTTGTGATATTTCTACACCTGGATTCTCTGAATCTTTAGTATTTTACTAATCTTAAATTTCGGAGCAGGAATAGACAAATGAGAGATTAAATGCATTTGTAGTGTGCTGGAGTGAAACTGTAATGCGTAGAAGTATTCAGATCCCTTACTTAAGTAAAAGTACTAATACCACACTGTGAAATTACTCCACTAAAAGTAAAAGTCCTGCATTCAAAACTTACTGAAGTAAAAGTACAAAAGTATCAGCATCAAAATGTACATAAAGTATCAAAAGTAAAAGTACTCGTTATGCAGAATGATACCCACTGAGATTGTTTTATATATTCCAAATACATTATTGGATTGTTATTTTTGTTGCATTTATGTAAGCATCGTTTGGTTTTTCTCAAGGTAGGACTCATTTAAACTATTTAATATACTGTGATGAGGTTTAATTATGTCTAATCACTTTAAATTGATCATGTTGTTTTATGTTAAATCATGACGTAAAAAGTAACTAAAGTTGTCAGCTAAATGTAGTGGAGTAAAAAGTACAATATTTGCCTCTAAATGTAGTGAAGTAGAAGTATAAAGTAACATCAAATGGAAATACTCAAGTAAAGTACAAGTACCTCAAAATGTTACACACAATGAAAAGTACAGTACTTGAGTAAATGTACTTAGTTACTTTCCACCACTGGTAGTAATGTCCTGTCTCTACTCTGTTCAGATCTCGCTGCAGTCAGACAGCAGTGGGCGCTGGAGGCACATCTGTGGAGGAACCCTCATCTCCTCTGACTGGGTCCTCACTGCTGCACACTGCATCAAGTATGTTCAACTCCACCCTCAGGGGAAGGCTGTCAGTATAATCACAAAGGCAATACAGCATGTTCTGAAAGCCTCACAAACCTAGAGAGAGAAAGTTTCTGTTTAAGGTTGCATATGTATATTATTGCTTGCACCAGCCTTATTTGTTACATTGATGATCTATGGTAGTTTTTGTTATTAAGAAGTTAAGAGCTCCTAATGTTAATCTTTTATTTTTACTCACTAGTGATTCATTCATCACCAGCTTCATGCCAAACCAAATATGTGTGCCAGGAAATATTCTTATGCCCAACAGGAAATGATGCTTTTAATGTGAGTGTAAACGTTGCTGTTATGGAAAATGGAAAGCAGAGTAGAGTAGTTCTTCTAGAACGAGCAGCAATGGCATATAAAGTAAAAAAAAACTTTGCTTAAAGATTACTGCTTCAACCACTTAAAAACAGTTTGGTCTCGGAAACAACCGACCATGACCTCAACAACACTGCTTAGTGTCTGCACTCCACCATCAGCTTAATCACAGTTTTGTACGCACAGGTAGAAAGTCAATACTACTGTCCAAACCCCCGTGTCATCTGCCACCCCACAGTGACCGCTACAACTACAGAGTGGAGCTGGGTAAACACAGCCTGAAGACGAGCGAGGAGGGCTCGACAGCACGCAGGGCAGCCAAAATCATCACTCATGACGACTACAACACCATGCTCAGCCGGTAACTGCCACCCACACAGCTCGGCTCCAGATTACCTCATGAGTGAAGGGCAAGATCAGCAGGCCGCCATGTGTAGGCAGAGCATGAGTGTGATTAGTAAGATGGTTTTTCTTTAAAATGAGGAAGCAAAACAGTCATATATATAGTCATATTTCTTGTTATTATTTGTGTGGGAGTCTTTTCTTGTCCCTTGCATAGGGACCGATTATAGTCTATGTTTTTATACATACCCCAGTATGTATAAAAACATGCATACATGGGCACAATTAAATATATATAATCAAATCAAATCAAACTTTATTTATATAGCGCTTTTCATACATAGAAATGTAACACAAAGTGCTTTACAAAAAGTAAGAATAAAAACAGACAATAAAAATAACAAAACCCACCCCTCCCATCCACACAAACACACTCAGACACACACACAGCACATGTGTATGTATATACAATACTGTGCAAAAGTCTTGGGCCTGTTTCGATAACAGACACTTTTATTTTGAAAGGACAAAAAGAGACTTCCTGTCCATTGTAAAACTAACTCAACTAACTTGAGATGATACTGTAAAGATAACATCAAGGAGTTCAATGTTTTTATGTTTTAGCACCCCCTGAAGAGGCATGAGGTTAGTTAAGACAGCAATCTGGGCAGATTTAAGTATATTTTGTGTTGAGTAAGTTTTGTGATTGACCAAATTCTTAACGACCATTAATCAATCATTGATTCATTATTCCCATCCCTACTCTTGAAGTAATGACATCGCGCTGATCAAGCTGTCTTCCCCCGTCACCTTCTCTGACACAATCATGACCGCCTGCATCCCAGACGGGGGCGTCGTCCTGCCACATGGCGCTCCCTGCTATGTCACCGGCTGGGGTCGACTCTCCAGTGAGTAAAGCTGCACCTCTGCACAATGAGTCGCTGTGAATCTGCATTACAAATTTACACCCTTGACTTATCGGTTGCCTGCTTGGCAGTGTTCATACACCTGTAAGTCAATTTAGGTCAAATATTGAAGTCAGAGCAAATAATATTTCACAACAGTTAATTCACTGAGTTATCGACTGGAATAAGTTGAGGATTTATTTAATTAAATTTTATGTTGGCCCAATTTTTTAAATTTCTTATTCACTGAATATAAGTTGAGTTTTCAGTAGGTTGGAGAAATGCATTTACTCACATTGTTAATCTTATTTATGTTGATCTTATTTGTTTATTTTTATATTATTTAACTGTATATAGATTTATATTATATATATCTTTTAATCTACCTTTTTTTTAAAGACTACTTTTTAAAAAAGTGCAGTAATGCATGTTTCTAAAATCAATGAGTAATTGTGTTAAATAATTGTAAAATTATTTTAAAATTTACAAATAATAATCATCAATTATTGAGCACTGAGAATTATGATTTTTCTAATTTATATTGATCTAATTTATTTATTTACATTTAGTCATTTAGACGCTTTAATCCAAAGCGACTTACGGGAAAAAAATGATTATTATTATTATTTATAAATGATTTAACTATGTACATTTATAGATGCATTTTTTTGTTGTTTAAAAAGACAACTTTTTTTCCAAGTGCAATAATGCATGTTTCTAAAATCAATAAGTAATTATGTTCAATAATTGTGATCTAAAAAAAAACAACTATAATTTTTGCCATTATTGAGCAGCCCTAGTTTAACCCAGACCCTATTAAATAATAGCTTTATTTTGAAGGAACACATTACGCATTCTCACTTCTATCAGTAAAAAAAGAAACAAGCTATGCTTTTTATAAGGTTTAATATCATGTTTACTGACTTGATTTTGCTCTGCCTGCTGCCAGTAAAATCTGATAATGGTTTACAGCCTTCCTATCAGTAAAACACGTGTGACTGTCTTACAAGCTTCCAGTATTTACTAGAATTGGAGGGCCTCAATACTCTTGCACCATTGAACTGTGTTTCCACTCAGTAACAACAGAGAGGTGCCATACAGAACTATAAATGGGAGTGAGTATATCCAGTATAATCAAGGAAGCCCTCTGTCAGCTAAATGGCTCAACGGGCATCCCATGTACAGCACTTGGACACCATTAGTTTTGGTATAAAATGCAATCCTCTAACTCTCTACCCTGTGCACCATCTGCAACAGCAGAAAATAATCTCCCTCCAGCACCACATCTGTCCCCCGAGTGAACCTCGCTTAGAGGAAAATCTTGTTTCTTACCCGAGTTGAGCCTGTTTCTTCTCCACAGCCAGCGGCCCTGCAGCTGACATTCTGCAGCAGGCTCTCCTGCCTGTGGTTGGTCACGATATCTGCTCACAGAACGACTGGTGGAGCGTCCTGGCAACCGACAAGATGGTCTGTGCCGGAGGTGATGGCATCACAGCTGGCTGTAATGTGAGTTCATGAAGCAAGGGTCATATTCTCAAGATGCAACAGTAATTTAATGCTCGATTAAAGCAATGAGCGATGTCATGAGTCAAATTTCCATCCAGCACAGTACAAAAGACTCAATGAAAGGACTTTCACTTCAAAAAGAAGTGTTAAACAAGGGTGCAAATTCACAAGGGATGAATAAGGACACACGTTTCAATTGATTGTGATTGGTTTAAAGATGCAAAGAAGCCGGAGGGTGCAGTCAGACCTTTCTCCAGTGCTGACACAGTGCTGTGGAGAAAGGTCTGACGATAACAGACTAATCCAGATGTGAATATATAGAAAATGTGAACATGTGGTCCCATGTATACGTACATAGTAGAGATGGGGGAAAAATCAATACAGCAAAGTATCGCAATATTTTGCGTGGCAATATTTTATCGATTCATGGCTGCCAAGTATTGACATTTAGTGTTCAGACGGGCCATCAGTATGTTCATCTGTTTTTTTCCTGGAGGGTGTTACGGACTTAGTTTCAGGAATGTGGTGCTGTAGAGATGTCTGGGCCTACAACTCTTATCCTACAGAAAAAAATTATCAAGTTTGCATCCCTGTTCAAAAGAAAAAAGACTAAGTGATCACTGGTAGCCATTCGTCCTTAGTGTCTGTATATAAGCCGTGAGCCAACAGTGTGTGTGCTGACCTGCAGGGAGACTCTGGCGGACCCCTGAATTGCCAGAACCCAGACGGCTCATGGGACGTCCACGGCGTGGTGAGCTTTGGTTCTGGTCAGGGCTGCAACGTCCTCCAGAAGCCCACAGTCTTCACACAAGTCAGCTCCTACATCAAGTGGATGAACACAGTGAGGAACATTTTTCATTTTGTGATTACCTTGCCAGCATAAACAATGGAACCTGAGACCAACAAAGGCCTCGCCTTTCAAAAACAGGAAGTGTATTATAATTGTGCTTTCTGTTCACTCTGCAGGTTATGACCATCTACTGAAGAGGCTGTTCAACTGCTTTTGTCAGCAATAAGAACAACTAAGGTTTTTAATGTGTCATTTTTTTACACTGCAAAGTAAAAGGAAAACACAGACAGAGCCAGTGTTTGTTATTGTAAAGCCGAAGAACTGTGACAGCTATACAGCATCTGGATGTTTCTCTTACCTTCAGCTTTTAGTACAGTAGCTGCATATTAACCAAACATTGGCAAACAGTAACAAAGTGAGAAAATATTGACGTTAAAAACTTCCAATGGAATATGGCATACCAGTGGACATGGAATTACACAGACAGCTGTTCAAAATACACTCCTTAAACACTTGGTTAATTACCAAATACTTCCTTTTTATTTCTCATAAAATATTCATGAGATAAATCTGTTTTTACTCTTCAGAGAAATAAAAACAAAATTTTACACAAACATTAGAATTATCATAGAAAAGCACATTTTCACAGTACATATAAAAGACATATAGATTTAGGTCGTAAAAAAGCAATTATAAATGAACAAACAGCATGTGTTTCAGACACTCATCTAAGTAAAACAGAAAGTGACAGCTCGATCAAAACACTAATTTCATCAATGTAAAACATTCTGACTACAAAGAAATAAAAATCAATCATGTAGTTAACTGGTCCTTTGCAAATGAGGTACGGTGACTAAGTCTGCAGTACTAAACATGACAAAAAGAAAGAGTTAATACACTGTGTGGCAAGTTTCTCCTTTGACAACAACTCAGAGAAATGAAGAACATGAAATGCTAATTTTCTCAATGACCTTTTGCTTGACAAAATCTGGCAATACATGACAGCAATTGAGTAATCTTTTTTTGCTTTAATTAAATTGAGTTATACTCAAACAGTGTTGAACTGGGTGATTAAGTCACTAATAAAAAACTGTCTTTTGTCCCATAAAACAAAAGAGAAAAAAACATTTGCTGTGCAGTTTGATAAAATTTCTAAAGTGACAATTGACAATTGTTTGAGTGGTAAATCCTTTCATTTGGCTTCAGCTGTTTATATCAAAACAAGTCTAACCTGAAGAAGAAAGGAGAGTTTTTTTGATAAAATAGTGCACATTGGCACCCATGGCTCTCATACCAGTTCCCTGAACTGAACATCTGCTTTTTCTAACTGTTCCGCTCATTCTCTGCATACTTCTAAGTGAAAACAGGGCCGCGAGTCAAGCTGTGGCTGGAGGAATGATGATGAGCAAGGGAGTGAGCAATAGTTGCTGTTGTTACGCGCAGCTGCAAAGTCAAAGAGTCTTTCTGTTGGTCATCTACGAGCAAAAACAAGCCCGGAGAGAAGCAGAGACTACACTGCTCCACAGTGTTCACCATGGCTACGGGTAAAAGGCGTTCAGCTATTCACAAGCTCCGTCCATTATGCTCTTCCTCTTCTACACGCCATTTGTAAATTTTAAAGCAACACTGCGTTAGAGAAACAACATTAGAGCTCAAGTTCAGTCATATTCAGTCTGTTGAAATGTTTGAGGAAGGGCAGCAGTGTTGTTATAAGGCACTTAACTTAGTTTTGCAGTCAGTTAGCATTAGCTCTACTGAAAGACTCCATGAGATGAGACTGTCAGCTTCCTGGAAAACGGTTTCTTCCCTGAAGTAATTTATCTTGACCTTGTGATGACTGTTTCTGCCCGATCTGTTCTGCACACGCCTGTTCTGACTCTAAACAGTCAGGGTCATTGTCTGACATTGACCATCTAGTAGAACGGATCAGGTTTCCAGTAAGGATCAGGCAGTGACCACTTTTGCACCACTAGTAAGTGTAAATATACATCTCAGCTATAAATCCACCACAGATCTCCTCACATTTTCTTCCAACTAGTTTACACTCTTAACAACCATCTCTAAAGCTCAGTGTTTAGTTTTTGCATACCGTGTGGTTGAGTCTCTCACCCTGGACAAAGCAGCAGCCTTATTCTGGAGTTGGACAGCTGTTTGCTCGCTTGTTAGCCATGTCAGATTGATAAGATTGCCTGCATATCAGAGCTGTGAGTTTGTTTAAGCGTCTTTGTGCCCTTTATTTCAGGGAGTATTTATTGCAGCGGGGTTTAGTGATTTTGGGTAATGTCCTGCTTAGTGAAGAAACATCCACAACCTTAAAATCATGATTAGTTGGAGTTCCACCCCATTTTCAATATGGATTTTCATTTAAGTCAATAGTAAATAAATACATAAATAAACACCTTTAAAAACAAATATATGAAATGTACTCTGAAATAAAATAAAAATAGTCACTATATATATTAACAAATACAAATATATAAATGAGCCAATACAGTTAAATAAATATATTTTTTATTTAAAAAAGGATGTTTTTTAAAGATGACTTATATTTATATCAGGGTACTTTTGTTCCCTAATGTCACATATATTTTTTATGATCATTTATTAATTTTATTTTTTTATTCTGGCCAGCGTTGGATCTAACTGTTTATTTAACTATGTTGACTCATTTATTTACTCATTACTCATATATTTATAATTATATTTCGGTATGTATTCATTGCCTCATTTCATCATTTCAGGATTTATTTTACAATACTTGGATACATATTTATTTATCAATTTAATCTTGACTTAAATGGCATTCCAGAAGTCCAGTTCACTCTGACGTGGTGAACATGTTGTCCAAAATGTAAATAAAACTAATCCTTTATGAAATACATTAAATTGAAAACTGTACTGAAAATATATTTAACCTCTTAAAACCTACCTGTGTGTAAGGGTAGAGGTAAGGCTTTTATGTTTCAGCCATATGCTAAACAAGCACAAATGCAGAAATGAGAAGAAAAATGCATTTAGCCTCACAGTTCTTCTGTTCTAAGCTTTGGCTCAAATGTTTTGCTGGTCTAATGCTAAACCTACCCCCTACCCCTACACCTACATGGGCAGGTATATTTTAAGAGGTTGATTATCAAATTGATAGTTTGAAGGCATACACTCTGAATTTCATACATTCTGTTTTACTCAGCGTCCCAACTTCTTTGGAATCTAGGTTGTAGGATACAGCGTTTTGTCTTTCCAAGGAGAAACATAAAACTCAATCTAACTAACTAAGATCAAACTATTTTGTTAGAATTCAACAATTACAATTCCCATTAGGTTATGGAAAAATCCCTACGGCTAAGATTCATGGGAGCTGTGGCTGATAAATGTTGGCAAAGCTTTATTTTATAGCTTTCATTCAGCTTTTCAGGGAGACAGATAAAAAAAACCCCTCTGAACCAAAAGCTAGTTCAACAGAAGCTTATATGGAGGCGGGGAGGGGCTCTGGCTCTGTTTAAACCACGGAAAAGTCTCTCTTACACCAACGCTATTGTCAATATTGTCTTTCATATTCTAGCGGACCAGGAGACACAATACTGTTGACAATGAGGGAGAGTTTCTGTGTAGCATACCATCAGGTCAAGCAGGCTGAACACATGGAGCGGACATTTGGTAAACCACTGGCAGTGGTAATCCAAAACCTCCCAAGGTGAAGCACTGCCCAAACAGCAGCTACGTTCCAAAAAGAGTGTCCTGCACATATCTATTTCAGAGTGCACACAAACCCGCTTTTTAATGTTCGGCAATCTCTTTCTTTGTCAACTCATTTCTGCAGTCAGTGCACGGTGGAGGTCGTTACATAAAGATGATGCATAAACAGAAAACAACCTGACATCAAGGAAAACTGCATTTGGTGTGTGCTTTCAATCCCGCGCGCCACAGAATCTGTCACAGTGAGGAGAGGACCCAGAAACTATGTCCGTCACTACTTGTCTGTATACACTTCAGAGATGCAAAACTTGGAGAAAAGAGTAAAGGTTTCTCTGTTCTGATGTGGCACAAATAATGACAGAGAACAGATGTATTTCATAAAAAAGTGCCACTGATGTTCTGCAAGAAGAGCCATCTTCATGTCTTGGTTTAAAAAAATTCTGATCCAGATCCACAAAAGGTGATCGTGGAGGATTCCAGGAAATTCAGTAGATTGTTTTCAACATGATCATCTTGATCTTAAAGTGGAGGCACTTTATCCTCATACTGCGGCGGAGGGGTTAGAGGTTCTATACTGAATCCAGACGCCGGCTGAGAGTTATCAACGTTTTTCATGTGCAGCTTCTCTGATTTAATCCTGCGGATCTTGATAGGGAGGAGCTTGCGGCTGTTTTTCCCAGCTCTGCGATTCGATGTGGAAGCAACAGCTGTGGGAGCACCGGAGGCTGGAGCAGGCGTCGATACGGTAGTGTTAATCTCTGACCCCTCAAACTCGTACTGTACACCATCCACTTTGACAAGGTCGTCGTAGGAAGGTAGCTGGGAGGTGCTGGGCCGAGGGTTGCTCTGACGGACAGGGTACTGGTTGCTGCCTACTGCCTCTTCATAGCTGGGTACAGCAAACCGCTGGGCTTGTTCCTCAGCACTGCAGAAATATGACAGAAAAATATTAAAGCCATCCAACAGCATGGACTTAGCTATAATGTCAGCAAAGGAAAAAAGACAGGAACTTTACTAAATGTATTATGTAAAGTTCTTGAATTAAAAGCATGCTTCATGGTGAAGAACAAATCAGAAAATTTGAAATGTTTTCATGAATGAAAGGTAAAAGGGGCTTCATTTAACGACAGCAAAACTATATTGAAATACCCATTTACAAGCTCCCACACAACTCATAAATTATAATCCAAGTAAAAGTGTTTTAAACAACAAGGTTTTGGCAGTAATGCATGTGTTTGGGAAGTACTGGGCATACACATGGATAGATGAAACTTTAATTCTCTAAGCTGAGTGAGTTTGTAAGTAGTTTTGCTGTCATTAAACAAAGGCCCTATTTGCTTCAATTCATTAAAGATTTTCTCCGTTTTTGGATTCTCCATTCAATGTGGAGGGATGCAAGAAAAACATATTTTTCTTCAGAAATTCAAGGTAACACAAGGTGAGTAAGTGAGTACAAATGGTTAATTTGGGAGTGAAGAATTCCTTTAAAACTTGGCAGCCAAGTGTCATCTCTCAGAACTTTAAAGACCTCATTGATCTGACAAAAAGAATACCAGACATTGTTTTCAGTATCATGGGTTATCCGTCTAATCACTGAGTTTTGTAATGCTCTGAAAATAAACAAAATCCACTAGCTAATTTCTCTCACATGCACAAGATTGGTCAAATACATGCCCTGCTCACAGATATAACAACTTGGAAAAACAAATCTATGAAGTCTAAATGTTGTTTAGCTAGAAAGCTATAATTGGACTCACGTTTCTCTTTCCTCCTGCTCCCTGGCTGCCACTCCTCCGTTGTTCTGGGCCTCCTGGAGCCTCTGCTGCTCCCGCTGTTTGTTCCTCATTCCCAGACACAAGGAGAGCAGCAGCATGACAACCCCAGACCCCACCAGGACAAAGGCCACGGACGAAGCTTTATGTTTCCTGCCACTAGTACCGTCTTCTTCTGAACTGCTGCTGCTATTACCGGCCGCGTCTGCAGGTACCACGCTCCATACAATCATCACAATTCCGAGGGCCACAAGGCCAACCCCGAGAGCACAAAGTGCATACTGGGAACCTGAGTTTCCATTGTTTTCACTGCTGATGTTGTTGTTGCCGGTGCCTCCTCTGCCATGGGCACCTGGTGGTACTTCCACACTTGATCGCATCTTTTCAGTCCAAAACCCTTCAGTCAGACCAGCTCCAGTGAGGTCAAAACCTGCAAAGAAGAAGACAGGTGAGCTATCTGAAGTGTTCTGGCTCTCACCAGTCAAAGCTTTACTGTTAAGAGATGAAGAAGCTGAATGTCATCGCCACTCAATGACTTGTGCTTTATGAGAGAACCAACCCACTTTTAGCGGAAATTACATAAAACATGAACATAAATGACTGTAATAAAACTACCTTTGTAGAGACTTAGTAGGTGTGTTGCATAGTAAAAATTTACAGCAGACTTGCATTTTAGGTTACTCAGTGTCTACACATTACAAGGGTAGATAAGGATAACTATGGCTGTTGTAAAATATAGCAATATCTTGGGTGTACAGTATGAAGGATTAATGATCATCACCGCAAAGTTAAAATATCTATATCATCTTCAAGACTGACCTTTATTTTGAAAATCCTACTCAATATTTATTATTTTTAATAAAATGAGCATGCATTAAATGTCTGGAAGAGCTCAATTGTTTAACTGACTGTGTTATTAATTGTGTTAAATATGACATAATATCATTGTTGTGTGTCCTAATGGCAAACTGGGATGTTGGAGAGACCTTTTCAAGGAGTTTATGCGTCTTTGGACAGATTTTATCACCTCAATAGCGACACATTCATGCAAGATGCACTAATGACACATTAGAGGTGTGTAGTTGAGATCAAAATGAAGGCCAAGTTCGAAGACGGGTGTGGTATGAGCAAGGGTACGGGAAGTAGCCCAGTGGGAAGTAGGGAAGGGGGCACTGGTCCCGCAAATTTATGCCCCTGGTCCGTCAAATCCAATCCCATTTCATTTCTTTCATGTTAATCCAAAACAAAACATTAAAGGCAGCATTATTAGTTTAGCGTGAACTGAATTGTTACACACAGTAAAATTACCCTCTAACAGCTTTGAGCAGGACCACTCAAACATCTACTGCATACTAAGAACATGCTATTGATCACAAGGCCACCCTGCAGTGTAACCATTTTATCTTTACAAGATCATGAGGTCTGCTGGGATGCTGCAACTCTAACTTAACTCAAACAAATGAATGAACTATCTATATACAACCTCTGTGACGATCAATAATACACACTCTCCATGTCTGTGTGCACTCTGCAAACATGACCAGACTTGCAATCTGAAGTAGGTAAACCCCAGCTCCAATTTAGGAATACCCTCAGTGAAGAATGCATGGCATGAGTTATGCTTATCAGGGCAGCTGGATACACACTAACTAGACTGTTAGCCTGACACACACACACACACACACACACACACACACACGTCACAAGCCTGTTGTGTAATTCAGAGGAACATTTACGTGAAGATGTCACATATTATGGACTCGTGTGGGGCGTGACTAAAGGTTATATTTCACATGACAGGTTAGACATTGACATTCCCGCTTAAAAATAAAAAAAAATAAGCAACAAAGCTCTGTACAACACGGAAATATTTCTGAAGACAACTACTGTTTACCTCTTAAAATACTTTTTCACACTCTTAATTCGTCAAACTGCACAGCTTGGGTCAAATGCTAGGCTACATAGACTGTGTGATAATATTTAGGTGTTGTAGTGTGAGGGTGGAGCACTATATCCTCTTAATAAACGGGTTTTATACTGGTTTTATCGCTGCTTCGCTAACACGTACCGTGAAGTGTCCGTTTGGCTCCTCACTGGGCGGGTTGCTTACGTTGACCACAGCAGGATACAAGCAACAAGAACTTTCCAGAACCGCTACAAACTTGGCTACTGTGTAACTTTTAGCAACATTTCAGCGATAAAAGTGAAAGTTCCAGCGAGCTAAAATATCGGCTTTCCACTCACCTTCGCATCGTTTTGTCAAACTATTGCTCTCAGCTTCTTTTTCTTCTCCTTCTCAAAGCTAGGAGGTGTGGCGCTTGTTTTCTATTCCTCTGCCGACATAGACACGAGTGGATGTGGCATAATTTGGTGACAAATCGCGTTTAAGCGTCAGGAACTTTGCCTCTGAGACGGATGGGCCCAGACACAGAGAGAGAGAGGGAGAGGGAGGGGGCTCACTGCACTTCCAGTTTCATTAACCCTTTCACGCTCGGGCTTGTTGATAGATGGAGACAACTATGCGGAGAAATATTTTTGGTATTTAACCTCCAACACTGCTGGTGTGCCCTTTTAGTGAATATAACATAATAAAGTGACCACTAGGATAACCTTTCAGTGGAGAAATACTTTTCAAGTCACATCTAGAGTGTTATTTCAGTGGAGAAAAACTATATAGTGACCTCTAGGGCTCCCCTTTAGTGAAGAAAATGTCGTCACCCTGTTAAAATAATCGCCTGACTCATTTTTTCAAGTTTTGCAGGAAACACAAAAAACTTCACCAAAAGTGTAACATATGACATTTATTGATAATTTCACTCAAAAAGGATGTAACAAAGGATGGCTATTGGCATAGTAATAACACTGTGTGTAAATTCTGTAACTTAAGAGAAATAAATGACTTATTAGGCAATTTTTTGAACATGCCTTTGTGACTTAAGCAAGATATGGTAACACTTTATTTTGAAGGTGTCTACATAAGAGTCACACAAGCCTGTCAGAAACATGACATGACAAGTATCATGAGCATTAATGTTACTTCAAAGTGTCATTAATGTTCATGACACATCCCATGTCATGTTTATGACACACTCATGTCACTCTTATGTAGACACCTTAGAGTAAAGTGTTACCAATATTAGTGTCAACAATAAAACACTGATAAACTAAACTGATAACTAAACAATCTCCCTCTAGCTCTTCTTTGTTGAGTTCTTATCTGATGCCTCTGAATGTGGCAAATTGTCAAAGAAGTGATGATCTTAAAGGGGTAAAATCACATGATCTGATCAACTGAGGATGTAGGCGATTTTACCATAGGTGGCCGGCGTCCTGAGGAGATGGTTTAGGCAAAAAAAACAGTTTTGACAAAAAATGACTTTGGCGATTATTTTAACAGTGTGACAATATGATAAAGTGATCCCTAGGCTGCCACTGCAGTGGAGAAAAAAACAATTGCTTCCCCTAGTGTGCCCTTTACTGGAGAAAACATGATAAAGTGACCTCTAGGGTGCCTTTTCAGTGGAGAAAACACAATAAAGTTTCCTTAAGGATGTCCTTTCAGTGGACAAAACATGATTAAGTGGAGAAAACATGACAAAGTGACATCTAGGGTGCCATTTCAATGGAGAAAACGTTATATAGTGACCTCTTGTGCGATTTTAGTGCAGTAAACATGTTAAAGTGACACCGGAGAGTGCCCTTTCAGTTGAGAAAACACAATAAAGTTTACTTTAGGGTGCAATTTCAATGGAGAAAACATGATGATGTGCCCTTAAGGATTAAGATTTATAATATCTTATGATGATTAAAAAAATTCCCAGGTTTCCCTTCAGAGAACTGTGTCATTTGGCACTAATTGCATGCAAATTAGAAACAGCATTCAGTACATTTCCGATTAAATCTCTGCCCTAGAGAAGCTTTAGTCAGAGCACAGTCGGCTGAACATGCACAAATGTACCAGTTGTCTGCAGGGAGTGTACAAGTGAACATATTAAGAATAAAATTCTCAATAACAAATGAGTAATATGTGAATATTAACTTGGGTTTAAATGAAAATCAACAACTCCTTATAAACTCAACACAAGTACAATGTGCACACCACCTGAGGCCTTTTCCACATCTTGAAATGCACCGACGTTCCTAATAACTGGGGCTAAGTTGAATTACTTTACTGCTGGGTAGCTAGACCTGGAATAATTCATCAGAATTTATCAGTTGGTTTATGTTTTGTATTAATAATGTGTAAATGTAGTATAATGTTTGCTTCCAAAATGTTGTGCAGTAGAAGTATAAAGTAGCAAAGTGGAAACACTTAAATAAAGTACAAGTAATTAAAAAAAAGAAGAAACTTCAGTACAACACTTGCGTGAAGGTACTTAGTAACATTTCACCACTGCTACTAAAGGAGAAAATGCACAGCGTTTTCAGTGATGACACATAATGGAGTCATCAAAACATGATGAGATATAATCTGTGTTGACGCGTTGTGTGTTATAGAGGAAATTTTTTGGTTATGAACAGAGGAATGTCATAATCTGACTAAAAATCCAAGAGTGAAATATTTTTGGTGAGGAACTGACTTGAACACATTTGTGAAGTGTATTTATTGTGAGAACGATACAGTCAGACAGTTAAACCTTCTGTTCATCGCCAAGCTTCAGTCTGACTGATACACTCACATAAAACTAGCAGGAGTCCAACTGTTTGTACACTACTGCTTCTCAAAGTGAGATCTGAGGACCAGCAGGGGTCATTGAAAGGGTTTGAAGTGATCAATTTTATCTAATGACTTGAGTACCTTTCTTTTCTGATCAGGAGACATGCCATGTTAGCTTTCAAAACACTGTGACAGACTTGTGAGAGCTCTGATTCATTCTGCACGGTTTGCCTTTGTGTTTATTGGTCCCATTAAGTTTGTAGTTACAGCCCGATTAATGCAAATTGTTCCCAAAAAAAAAACATTTAAAAGTATGCCGCATGCTGAAGTTAATTTCATAATCCAAGCAATTTTAAGACCTGGTACTTTTTAAGGCCCGAAATTCAGACAATTGGACAGCGACGGCCTGTTATTCAGACTTTTTAAAGAGCTGCATAAATAACAGCAATTTTCTCTGCTTGCTATTTATTTTGTTTCATCACAATTGGACCGATTTGCATAAATCTCTTCTGAGTCAAACTTCACCACAAAATACTGACATGATTTTTGTTGTCCATGATAATAAATGTGACCTTCTGCCAGACACCATAAATGACAACTGATAAATAAGACTGAACTCCACTGACTGACTCACTGTGGTCTTACGGTAATACTTCCCCATGTAGTGGCACTGTCACACTGATCAGTTTCATATCGGGCTTACACAAACAGATCTTTACTTCCTCTTTGTAAATTTACCACCAACTCACTGTCTCCAGACACATACAAGCACAAACGTCTCTGTGTTTGTGCTTGTATTTATCTAGTTTAAGTGTTGTTACCCAGCACAGTAAAAACAGGGTCAACATGGCTCGACTTCCTCCTCCCAGAGTCCTCTTCGGTGTCGGCCAGCAACAATGAGGACTAGACTTTCACAATAATGACAAAACCAGTCGCAACCCCGACCACTCGCTGTATTGTTCTTTTTGAGTGAGGCAACCACCCTGTTGTGCTGGGCTCAGGGGAGGTTTTCTTCCTCCACAGTGTATGTCTGGTTCCTCTGTTTTACCACACACACACACACACACACAGGGAGGGAAAAATAGACAGAGAACCGCAGTGAACAAGCCTTGATTACATCTGGAAGTCGTATCACTGTCAGCCTGTAATCAAATTAAGTGATATGTTGGTAGCTATGACGGAAAAATGTAACAAATAAGCTTAATTTACACAGCCTCGTAGCCTTATGTGTAGCAAATCAAGGCTATATTATATGTTGCATTAGACTATTCAATCAATATCACATGCAGTGCACCTTTCCCTACAAATAAAAAGAGGCATAACTCAAATAAAATAACTGTTGTTGTTGCAATCCAATTTGCAAGCTCCTTCACGTCCACTGACGTAAGATGATCGATCTTGGTTTTATGGCTGCTGTAATTACATTTCTCCTCTGAATGCTTCTCTAATAAGCAGCTCAGTTCACTCTCAGGGGGAACTTGGCCTGACACACCTTCCCTCGTCATACCTGTGATATTGTGAGATGTGAGTACAAAGGGGCATAGTGGTGGATTACCATAAAGGTAAGTGAGGTAGTACTCCTTGCTGTGTCATCCCTGGCTGGTCACAATGATCGAGTCATTGTGAGTAAGAGGAGGAAGTTTCACCACTTTGTATTGCATGTATGTCTGAACTTGAGTTAACATGCCAGACAGGGAGCAGAGAGACGAGAGATTACTGGAGTGACTCACAGAAACACTGTTGAGAAATCAGTCAAGTGTAAAGAGTCTCTACGAACACAAAGGTAATCACTGTGTTTAGTTTGGACCCCTCATTTGCATTAAAGTGGAGGCACTGAACCACACACACTGCCTCGTGCAAATAAGCCCAGTAAGGAGGATCGGTTCTCTCACATTTAAATGTTCTTATAACGGTGAATTCTCCATGCCCTGCTGTCATCATTTATTCATACATTTTTAATGTTTCTATCATTTACTCTTCATAAAACTGTCAAAGTTCCTCTCATTCAAACATTTCATACACCACCACAAGTCTGACCAATCAACTTTCTTCAAGCTTTCTAGAAATAATCAGATGTTTATTGATTTTTATGTTGTATAATCATGTGGGTTGTTCTGTTGAACACTATTAAAGTCCTGGTTGAGCGCGTACCATAGAGGCATTGTCCTCATAAGCGGGCGGCCTGGGTTCGAATCTGACTCGGAGCCCTTTCCCGCATGTCTTCCCCTTTTTCTCTATGAATAAAGGCCAAAAAATATCTTTAAAAAAAACAAGGTCCAAAGCAGCCTGACTGACACAGAACCCTCAATCATTATTGTTGGAGCCATTTTTTTTGTATTGATTACAAAATTAGAATTAAAATTAGTATTTGTTAATAATCAAGGTAATGTAAATCTCTTTTGTTAAGATGGCACAGTTTAAATGAAATTCAAAGAACAGGCAAGTACAATTATCAACTTCTAAAGTTTCTGTGACTAGCATGTTTGCACACTGCAGCCTATTTACACATCCTGTATAGGCAGTGCAACATGAGTTCTCATTCGCTGTTTCTGGTTTTCTGGCTGCCTGAAGAATTTAAGTCAAATATTGACTCTCCTTTTAGATCTGGTTTGACCTCCACCGACTCCTGAGAAAATACCTGTCTCTTTAGCTCCTTGACATGTGACTTTCTTTACCAGCTAGTTGTTGTTTGGTGCATTACTGAAAAGGTCTATCAGGCACCATCCCAGTGTCAGGGGCCACCCCTGGCTATGTGGGGGCCAGTTTTCAGGTGATAATGGCCCACTGAGGCCTGAGTCTGAGTCAAGGGTCATAGGCTGGGCTTACCTGGCTTTGCGCAGGGATACGGGTACACTCAGCGCAGTAGCTCATTTCTCATCAACCCAGTATTTAAAATAAAAAATGGACAACAACCAACAATACTGGTCAAATGAGGACATTATTCTGCTCATTATCATGGCAGATTAATAAATCAGCAGTTGTAAAGCTACCAACATGACACGTACCAATGTCGCAGAGACACAAAATCACCACAAACATTTAACACCTACAGAGACACACAAACAGATGACAAAGAGAATCAACAGCTACAAAGAGACAAAAACATGCAAAACTGCTAAAAAGAGACACAAAACAGCTAAAAAGAGGCAGGCGACCACAAAGTAACTCATCATGACTATTAAAAGAGACAAAACAACCACAAAGACACTCATAATGACCACAGAGACACAAAACAACTACAAAGACAAATAAAACAACAACAAAGTGACACAAAACAACTACAAAGAGACAAAACAACAAAAAATTGAAACAAAACAACTATAAAGGTACTTAAAAACAACAACGAAGTGACACAAAACAACTGCAGACACAAAACAACAAAAAAAGAAACAAAACAACAAAGTAACACAAAACAACTATAAAGTGACACAAAACAACAACAGTGACACAAAACAACTACAAAGAGACACAAAACAACTACAAAGAGACACAAAACAACAAAAAAGAAACAAAACAATAACAAAGGACCACAAAACAACAACAGAGACACACAACTACAATAAATTGACACAAAACAACTACAAATAGACACAAAACAACTACAAATAGATACAAAACAACTACAAAGAGACATAAAACAACTACAAAGAGACACAAAACAACAAAAAAGTGACACAAAACAACTAGTCATAGACACAAAATAACTACAAAGAGACGCACAACAACAAAGTGACACAAAACAACTACAAAGAGACATAAAACAACAACAAAGTGACACAAAACAACTATAAAGAGACTAAAAGCTGAACAAACCCAGAAAGTTGGCTGATAACTTTCTGTAAACGTGTCATTGTGAGATATCTCTTTCCCATTTCAGTACATGTAGTAATTAGGGCCCGAGCAGGCTGTAAAAAACGTAGATAAAGGTTAAAATGTATATTTAGAAATAGTAAAAACATACATAAAAGCAACAATGAATGAACAGGGACAAAACTGTTTTTGTGTCTTTTTGTTCTACACCTAGGGATTGTAAACCTACGCCCAGAGGGGAGGAGCTGAAACTCTGTGTGCAATGGATGGGAACTGTCATTTAAAATTGAACCAGTAATGCGCTGTAATTGTTTTGTGTACAAGGTCTCCACGTTGGGCTGTGGCTCACCAATCAGTCTGCTAGACCACTTTACTATTTGGTTGACTGAGTTTTTATTTTTCAATGAGAGGTTGCCGTCGGGGTGTGTGCGTTACAGGGGCCAGTCTATACCACCCCTATGAATTTCATTGCCTTAAGTGTTATAGTGTGGCCATGGTACCAAATATGAAATTAGACTGCCACCACAGTGCCACCTAGGAGCCGATCAATAAAAACTTAAAGGGTTATCCTCAGGAGGGCATTGACAATAATTGTAGCAAGTTTTGTATAATAATGCACAAACTATCCCTTTAATCCTCATACAGTGTCTGAAGGAGGACTCTTAACTGATATGTATAAGTTAGAAGAGGCAGGTAGCAATGGTGGAAAGTAACTATGTACATTTACTCAAGTACTGGACTTTTTGAGGTACTTTTATGTACATTTTATGTAACTTTATACTTCTACTCCACTACATTTTGAGACATAAATTGTACTTTTTATTCCTCTACATTTAGCCAACAGTTTTAGTTACTTTTCAGGTCAAGATTTAAAATGAAAAACATGATACATTTAAAATGATTACCCATTTTTATAAATTAAACCACTTAAAAGTTTATTAGGTAGTTAAAATGAGCGGAGTGGAGTCATTTCACAGTGTGGTATTAGTACTTTTACTGAAGTAAAGGATCTGAACACTTCTTCCACCACTGTCTTTTTTACTTCTTTACTTTTTTTTTTTTTAACATTTATTATTATTGTTATTATTATTATTATTATTTTTTTTAATTAATTATTTTTTATTAATTCTTTATTTTTATTTATTTTTTAAAATTATTCTTTCTGCGCTTCTGCGCATGCACGGCTTTTTTCAGCTTCTGCGCATGTGCGGCTTTTTCGCTTCTGCGCATGCGCACTGTCCAGAAAGGCCGCGCATGCGCAGAACCGCAAAAGGCCGCGCATGCGCAGAAGCGCCGAAAAAAAAGGACCTAACCTGAAAAGTAACTAAAGCTGTCAGCTAAATGTAGAGGAATAAAAATTACAATATATGTCTCAAAATGTAGTGGAGTAGAGGTATAAAGTTACATAAAATGTACATAAAAGTACCTCTTACTTTCCACCATTGCTACCTGCCTCTTCTAACTTATACATATCAGTTAAGAGTCCTCCTTCAGACACTGTATGAGGATTAAAGGGATAGTTTGTGCATTATTATACAAAACTTGCTACAATTATTGTCAATGCCCTCCTGAGGATAACCCTTTAAGGTTTTATTGATCGGCCCCTAGGTGGCACTGTGGTGGCAGTCTAATTTCACATTTGGTACCGTGGCCACACTATAACACTTAAGGAAATGAAATTCATAGGGGTGGTATAGAATGGCCCCTGTAACGCACACACCCCGACGGCAGCATGCCCCGACACGCGTGTACTGCAAGGGCCCGTTCAGTACTGCTTGCAGTCCTAGTTTTATCTGTATTTTTCATGCTGAAGAAAAGTGCAACAAGGTTGTCAGATTTGAGACGTCATCTTTATTTCATTAAAAGGAACTCTCATTTTCACATACAGTTTATGCATCCTTACACCTTTTGGCCTTTAGGCTTCTATGGACATACAGCTCTGCAGTCATCTTTTGTTGGCATTGTTCAAATATTTTTCCACGTTTACTGCACAGTATAAAACATCAGAAGAGAGTGCTACATTTGTTTAGACACAACTGTGTAAATGTGCAAGATGAAAAATGACTATCAAACATAAACTCTAGAATTTAAAATTTGATTCAAGTCTTTTTTTTTTTTGTCCACTGTCCTCAGCTACATTGACAAGGCATCACAAACAGCAGAATTGAATGAAACGAGAAAAAATGTACACTGATATGAAACTTCTTTTGTTTTTTCATTAAGTACCCTGTATTATACAAACAGTCTTTTGTTAAAATCTCATTTCCCTCAGAGAAACAGTCAGTAGCAACCAGTCAACAAACAAAGTCACATCCTGATTCACAGAGAAGCATTTACACACATAAAATAGAAAAATAATCATCTAGCTTGAGTCCTTCATCTCCTGATTCTGGCATTGTGGACGGGAAATTACTGCCCTTAAAAACATTAAAACACCGCCTGACCACAGTGATTTTTTTTTCTTAAACTAGGAAACTTGTAGAATCCTATCCTGTTTAAAAAGTGCAATCTGTCCTGTAAATTCTCATCTTTAGCAAAAATAACCACCCAGTGTTCAGGTGCACATGACTAAAGTCCATGATGTACAGTAGTTTTTAGTTGTGATGAAGCTGATGAAGCTGGTGTTTCGTCACACTCTGGTGACCTCAAACGTTGGTAACCTCGATGCTGGTGTAACCGTGGATCGGGCTTCCCTCGGCTCTGGGCGGAGTCTGGTCTCGAACCTCCCGGGGCAGGGAGCCGTAGCTGCTGTGGCAGCTCAAGTCTCGGCCATTGCGGGCTTTAGGGCTGAACCCTGACGGAGGCTGAAACAGAAATACACTCAAAACAGGGAAAATATTTTCTCCGTGTAGTGTAATTAAAGCACCTTGTGTTGTATTTTGTATTCAGCCTGCTGCCATACATATCGTCTTGTCTGCACTGATCTCATTAATGTTATACACTATTATTTGATATATTAATTCATTGATGTTCATACCACTACATGCAACAACTTATTTAACCTATAAACATGCTAAAATATATTTTTCTCCAGTGTGCAATATCTGTAAAATGCAATGCAACAAAAAACACAATAATATATATTAATAATAATGCCAAATAGCAGAAATGTATGTATATATGGTAATGTGTATAGAATGTATGTATATGTCTTATTGTTTATATTCCTATTCCTATTCCTGTTCTTATATCTAAGTGTCTGTATCTTGAGCTGCTGTGACAACTAAATTTCCCCACTGAGGGATAAATAAAATCATATCTTATCTTATCTTATCTTATCTTATCTTATCTTATCTTATCTTACCTTATCTTATCAGCACCTGCTGTGTCAAATCCACATTATTTAACATTTCTCTGACGTCTTGTAAGCTCCATTTCCTCTGCACTACAAATAAGTGACTGAAATTTGAGTTTTACATCAAAACATTGGCTGAAGTTTCAAGAAGAGTACTTTTATTTTTCGTCCCACCTTGACGGCCCTCCTCCTCAGCGAGCCTTCGTCATCAGTGTGTCTGCCGGTGGAGCTGGGCGGTCTGCCCAGAGAGTTCTGGCGAAGGAGCGTTGGTGGTGTTCCCAGGCCGAGGCGCTCGTAGTCCTGCTTGGCATCAGTCCTGTACAGAAACATGGGAAGGAGAACGCACCTTGAGATGTCGACACACAGTGCTACAAGACATTAACACCAGGAAGTTCAGGATGAGGAATAAGAGGGTCATAAAAGACCTCAATCAGGAAAAAAAAGACAGACTGTTCTCTCTGCTGTGGTCAGGGAGGTGCAACAGAGAGAATGAGGAGGTGTTTATTACCGTTGGCCATGACCCAATGACTTTCACTTTCCTTCATAAGTCAATACAGATCGTTTAAAAATATATATCAGTTACAACATCTAAGGACAGTCAAAAGCAATAATAGTAATATCTATCCATCTATCTACAGTCATGGAAAAATATTAGATCACCCTCGTTTACTTCAATTTGTTTTTGTTGTTAAATTTAACTTAACTATGTCACTTCCAGTAGTCACGTCGTCCTCGTAACTATTTCACTTCCAGCATTAGATAGCATAGAGCTATTTTTATCTATCTATCTATCTATCTATCTATCTATCTATCTATCTATCTATCTATCTATCTATCTATCCATCTATCTATCTATCTATCTATCTATCTATCTATCTATCTATCTATCTATCTGTCTATCCATTTCTTGCTATTAAAGGACATTTAAGTGTTTTTCAAAGTGCTATACAAATAAAATGCATTATTATTTATTATCATGAATATAAGCAATCCACCTGTCACTCATTGCTTTTTCATATCGTTAGCCTCATAGCGTAATTAAAAAAAATATCTGCCTAGCTCTACTCTCCTAACACTGCTGTTTCACCATGCATTACTGACTATTAGCCTCATGGCAAAATTACCAAAGTCATATTAAGGCTGATGACATAGTCAGCAGTGCATGGTGAAACAGCAGTGTTAGGATAGTAGAGCTAGGCAGATGTATCAACTTGGCCAAAATATGATTTAGGCAATTATGCTATATACCGGTTATATTGTCTCAATTTGTCTGAAACCTCTTCTAAAACTCATTTACAGTTTGATGTTTTTTCCTCTGAAACATACTGTTATTGTTCTTTTACCTTTACTTATTTTATGTTATTCCACAGTTATATATTCTATATTCTCTATTTGATAGTTGTTGCTGGAGCTGGCATAAAAACAATTTTGCTGCATGTTGTACTGTGTAGGTTTGTGCATGTGACATACAGTCATGGAAAAAAATATCAGACCACCCTTGTTTTCTCCATCTTCTTATTCATTTTAATGCTTGGTACAACTAAAGGTACATTTGTTTGGACAAATATAATGATAACAACAAAAATAGCTCATGAGAGTTTAATTTAAGAGCTGATATCTAGCCATCCATGGTTTTCTTGATAATGATTTTGGTTATTAGCAACAAAACCATGAAAAATGGCTAGATATCAGCTCTTAAACTCTTATGAGCAATTTTTGTTGTTATCATTATATTTGTCCAAACAAATGTACCTACCTAGTTGTACCAGGTATTAAAATGAACAAGAAAAAGGGTGGTCTAATCATTTTTCCATGACTGTATGAACATTAATTTGATTTGAAGGCGCAAGCCGTAAGCGAAAGCTGCAAATACATGCATACCTTCCTTTTTACACCAAGTTTTGTGCGAAAGGTAATGTCGCCAATGTTATTTACTTTCCATTACTATCATTGGTTCCTTGTCGGAGACTATTTGATTGTTTCTCATTTATAGTACCAAGGCCATGCTTGAACACAGATTTTTTCAGTACACACACACACACACACACACACACACACACACACACACACAGGACTGACAGCTGGCAGACCGTGAGGAGAAATTTGTGTACTGCACCTTTAAGGAGTCTCTTATCTAATCTACTGAGACATAAACTGAAGCTACTGCAAGTGGCTGCGTAGTGGGATCGTCTCGGTGTCTCTATGTGAATGTCTCCTCTCACCTGGCCGCGCCAATCAGGATTTTCATCTCCTCGTCAAGGTGTCGGCGAACCATGTGCTTGTTGCTCGGGATCCCCAGCGCTGTTGCCATGGAGTCGGTGTTAAAAGTGGGATCGAGCACCATCACAGCACCATGTACTCCACTGCTTAGTAGACTTTCAGCAAACTCCTAAACAGGTGGATGCAAAGAAGGCCAAAGAGTGATTAATTTTCATTTATAAGATGAAATCTAAAAATCTCTGCGCTCATTACTGGCTAAAGGAAAAGACACTGATATGAACAGTCTCACATAAATAATGTTAAATTGGCTCGTAGACAAAGAACATATTAATTCATTAGTTGGTATAAATTCACACTCCCTGAGGATATTAACAGGATGTGAGTCCAGACGGCCTTATCTCTACACAGCCTGAATGTGGTCATACCTCATAATGGAAACATGTTGTCTTATGCCAAGACAGTATAAATGTTGGCAATATTGCAGCATCACCATAGAGTCAGTAATCTGAAAGGTTTTGTAATCAACTAGTAGCAGTTTAGAAATACAATAACAAAAGCCTTCTATTGATCTGTGGAGATAGAGAGCGCTGAGTAAACACAAGAGCCCCTATTACCCACAATACCACATGATAGTGCTCTTATAATGCTCAATACATTAGTACTTCTTTATTATTAATGTTCAATACAAATATTTACTGTGCTGCAAGAGTGTAGCTTCAGTTTTTGTTTCAAGATGTGACTTTAAAAATGATGGTAAATTATCTGACTACTCACCATAGCTTTTATATAAATATTTTTCATTCAAACTATTACTTTTCGCCCTGTAATTTATATGCACACTTTTTGCTGATGTTTTTGCTGCTATGACAAGTGAATTCCTGTTGTATAATCTAATGTAATCTATTGTAATGTAATGTAATGTAATGTAATGTAATGTAATCTTTTACATGTGTGCAAGGTGCATTGTGTTTCTCTCTGTCCTCACTTTCAGGTCAATATCTTTGATCCACTTGATGACCCGATGAGATGTCCACACCAGTGGATCCACGTTCTGGTGCTCGCACTGTATCCGGCGGGCCTGCAGAGCCTGGAAACCAATTTTAAAAAGCTCCTTTTATTCAGCTGTTTTCACTGTGGTCCTGTGCTCATGAACGCAGTGCAGAATGTCACTTACCTCCTTGTCGAAATTGAGTAAGTGCAGCAGTTCGATGCCCAGCAGCAAGCTGACCTGGTGGAACTTCTTGGTGATGTTGAGGTGACGTTCAAGATCACGGCGGGTCAGGGAGTTCAGCAGGCGCCCGTCTACCAAGTGGTTGTGAAAGGCCTGCGAGTACTGAGGCAGGCCCACGTCACTTAACCAGGCCTTGGCCACCCAGTGGTGGTCCATGTCTGCAGCCTTGGACAGCCTGCAGACAAACAGTGCAACAGGGTCACTTCAACTCGTGTAAGCCAGTTAGACTTTGTGGCCACAAGATATACCAGTATTACGCCTTTAAGGTCTGATTCACCACTTTGCTCCAGACTTAAATATCTCAGTTGGACACTGGATGGCTTGCCATGAAATTTTGTATCAACATTCATGGTTCCCAGAGGATTAATCCTGCTGACTCTGGGGATCCCCTGACCTTTGCTCGAACACACAATGACACTGATTTGTGGTTCGGAGTGAAATGTCTCGACATTTAGATGGATTGCTATCCGTTACTATCAGAATTGATTATAATCACTTTTCACCAACACTATCATCAGATGAATATTTCCACAGCCAGACAATTTATTAACTGCAATTTTGATAATCTAATAACTTGGTAAATTTTTAAATGAATATCCCTGAAATCTCTGGTTCCAGTTGATCAGTCACAGTTTCTCAGTTTTTTCTTGTGTGTGATATTAAAAAAGAAGAATATCTATGAGTTTGGAACTGTTGGTCAAACAAGAACAAAACTGCATATTTCATCCTGGATTTAGGGAAAGGCCTGCTGAATGAGTTCCCTCCGTAGGGTGAGGAGCTCAGACATCCAGAGGGAGCTGCTGCTCCTTCGCATCAAAAGGGCCCAGTTAAGGCAGTTTGGGCATCAGATCAGGATGCCTCCTGGGTGCTGCTCATTAGAGATTTTCTGGGCACATTCAACTGGTAAAAGGCCTCGGGTTAGATCCAAAACACTAGGGAGATTTCATAGCCTATCTCATTTGGCCCTGGAGCACCCTAGAGTTCCCAAGAAAAGCTGAAAAACTTTGCTGGGAAGCGGCACTTTGGGAACACTCTGCTCCCTGTGTCCTGACCTCTGCTAAGCAGATATAAATGGATGGATAATGAATATTGCTACTGAATTTGCTTTGAAGCTGAAAAACTTAAAACCCAAACTACAGTAGCTGTATAGGGTACACACATTTAGGTGAGAAATGTGTTGCTTTTGTGTGTTTTGGGTGAATTGACCACTTAATAATCTAGCGAATATTACTGTTCATAAAGGCAAGGAAACTGGATCTTAATCTCAAAGTAGGAAACAGTATTAAATACAGTGAGACTGCTGCATTTATTGGAGCTTAAAGACTACAACTTTTATCTCTCTGTCTGAAATCAGCAGTGGTGGAATGGAACCACCGGTAAGTACATATTACATATTAAGTAGAATTTTGAGGTACTTGTACTTGTACTTGAATATTTCCACATATACTTCTAGTCCACTACTCCTTTTTAGAGGCAAATATTGAACTTTTTACTCCACTACATTTAGCTGACGGCTTTAGTTACTTGTCATGTCGAGATCTAACATAAAAAACATGATTATTTTAAAAATGCTGCACATGTTTATAAATTAAACCAAATAAAAGTATATTAACTAGTTAAAATCAGCCCTATCTTGATGACAGTAAAACGCTGCTTATACAAATGCATCAAAAATAATAATAATTATCACAGGTGGGGATATTCTGCATAATGAGTGCAATTTTCTGAGTAATTACTGAGTGTGGTATTAGTACTTTTACTTGAGTAAAGGATCTACATACTTTCTTCCACCACTGGAAATAATTATTAGGTTATAAGGAAAGATGATTCCTGCTACATTTTGTAATTGCTATTCCTATAAATCACCAACAGATGGCTCTCTTACATTACCACATAATGTACCAGTTTTTATAAGAATCCAGCTTCTCTTGCTCACCCTCTGCCATTCTCAGCATCCCTGTAATCTTCAATGGCCAGGCGGAGTTTCCTGCGATGCATTAAACTGCTCACACCTAAACCCAGCTCCAGGTCTTCATCCGTCAGCCCAAGCAAAACCTGGACAATAAAAAAATAATCATATTTGTGTTCAATAATGGAGTACAGCTGCATTGTGTCAGTGGTTTGTCCCCACCTTTCCACTCTTCACATTCTCTGAGCAGGTGCGGATGTACATGGGCATGGCCATGACCACCTCCAGCCAGGCCTGCACAGTGCCCGCCCTCCACTGGGACATGGTCGTCGTCCTGGCCAGCTCCACCTGCTGGAGGCGGTCCAGCTGGTCCTCGGACCCGTCTGACAGACTGAGGCTGTGGCGAGTGGGGCTGGAGAGGCTGTCTGAGTCTGGGTGGGTTGGTGAGGAGAGGGAGGGAGGGAGACATGTGGGTGATGTAGTTGAGGGTGTGAGTGAAGGCAGAGGTGGTAGTGGGTATAGTGAGCAATGAAAAAACAAGGAGTTATTCCAACAGACTGCAACAAATTAAAGTCAGTTCAACACAAAATCAGGAGACGGAGAGCAATTTCTTCAAAACAAACACGCTTTTAACAACATCCAAAGCTTTTGGCAGCGTGACAACGAGCCAAGCGCTCGCCAGTGATGCTGTAAACATAGTTGCAGCTTTTATAAACAAGCTCATCACTTAAGGAGTCCATTAACAGGCAGCTGTTTGAGCTGTTGAATTAACATGAGTCATCTGTCTAAATTAGCCGGCAGCAGCTTGATGAAAACAAAAAGCCTGCAATTTGGAAAATGATGTTACATTCTGATGCATTATGAAATCTGCCTCACATTAGCAGAATTTAATATGGGGCTAAAATGTTCCATGAAATTATAGTTTATCCTATAAACGCTCCTTAAATTATTCCCATTGCTTACCTGTTATGCTACCAAGTTGAGCCAAATGTTTCCTGTTTACATTTTTCTCAAAATGTCATTATATTGGCCAACAAAGCAGTTTACTTTGTTTCACTCAGAGACATTTCTCTGTCTTTACCAGCAGGTGGCAAACTAGTACCAGTTTTAAACTTAGTTTAGACTGAGTTGCTGTAGCGTCATGTATTCCTTTTAATATTGAATTGACATATTATAAGTGTTCTCATTGCTAATGACGCGTGTCTGCTTCAGGTGTTTTTGGAGTACAAATAGTCTTGTCTGTGAAGCAAACTTAAGGGGGTATATTATAAAAAATATATATGCTACCTCACGACCGATGCGCTCTTCCAATGAACGGCGCCTAGCTCTACCCCCCGTTGGTCCAAGGCAATCCAGACTCTTTGCATTTCTTGTTCCCCGCTGGTGGAACACACTACCAGTCTCTTCAGAGAGCATCTTCTTTCCTAGCACCACAAAATAATTCTACTCCTTAAAGAATTGTCACTAGCACTTATTGATGCACTAATAGCTCTTACTGCACTATACCTTGATTGTTTGCTTTTTTTCTTCCTGTAAGTCGATTTGGATAAAAGCGTCTGCTAAATGACTAAATGTAAATGTAAAAAAAAAAAAACTTTCTTATTGCTTGTGCACCAGTTGTGGAATGCAACTAAGTACATTTACTCAAGTACTGTACTTAAGTAAATCATTTTGAGGTACTTGTACTATATTTCCATTTTATGTAACTTCTACTCCACTTCATTTTAAAGGTAAATGTTGTACTTTTAACTCCACTACATTAAGCTGAAAGCTTTAGTTAATTTTCAGGTTGAGATTTAACATGAAAAATGTGATCAATACAAAATGATTATGCATTTCAATTAATTAAACCACATCACAGTATATTAAGTAGTTAAAATGAGCCCTACGTAGACGACAGTAAAATGCTGTTTACATAAATGCATCAAAAATAATAATCCAATTATATTTGGAATAAATAAAACAATCTGAGAGGGCTCATTCTGCATAACAAGTACTTTTACTTTTGATACTTTTAGTACATTTTGATGCTGGTACTTTTTAATTTTTCTTCAGTAAGTTTTGAATGCAGGACTTTTACTTGTAGTGGATTCATTTCACAGTGTGGTATCATTACTTTTGCTTAAGTAAGGGATCTGAATACTTCTTCCACCACTGTTGTGCACATACATTTGGGAAAATTAAATAAGATTTGTGTGGACTGCACTGATCGGAATTCAAGTCTTCAGATATCCCCTTCTAATGTCTCCCATGAAACACAAAATACAAGCATGAACCTGAACATGTCCCCTTTACTGTCTTTTATTTGATAGCAATAGTGACGTGCCTCAAAGTCACCTGTCTTGTCTAATACTTTCTGAAAACCTCTATGTCAGCAGAAATACTGGCCTGCTCTTGATGCAGTCTTCTGAATTAAGCAGTACTCAGTGACTGCACACAGGCTTTAGCCATCACTGCTAAACCTGGAAGGACCCCTGGGTGCATTCACCTGAGAGTGGAGTCATAAAGGCCGGCCACAGAATCTTTTCTCCCCAAAACATCTATGTTGCTTCATTGGAAAAATGAAATCAGTCTCTTTGTGAATATTCAGTTTGAAATGTCTCCTTGGAGACTTTAATCTTAAAATTCAACAGGTTCTTTGTTTCCAGCAAAGACAGCCAACAGAAAGCCTTCTTAATGGCAGGTTTTACTGCACCACTGTGTGCTTATTCAAAAAACAGATTCACCTTTGAATGATTGCAGACGCCAAATAAACAGATTTTTTATTAAAGTCGACTTCAGCAATTCATTTCAAGCCAGATGCTTTTATGTGCCCTCCTATGAGCAATACATTAACTGAAGGTGCACTTCTAAGTGTCCCTCTGAGAGCAATTCATATTAAGCTGAATAAATATGCTCTTTGGACAGAAATGCACTCTCGTCTCTATACAAGGTCTGTTTTTCACCGTGAAGAGTTCTTGCAAAGTCACGTCACATAAAGCAGGACTGCAGAATTGACTGTCTGACATCCAGTTGAAGGCCAAACTGTTGGAGACTGCACTCTGTGACCTGAGAGCTGTGTCCTCCTGTGGGGCTGACCCTCTTATGGCTTTTTAAAAAAAACTCCCTGAAAGCTGAGAGGGTCAGAAGAACATCCTACAGAGATGTGGCGGTACTACTGCGAAGAGCTGTGATCCTTTATCTGAGGCCAAGAGCGTTCAGTGTGTGCTTCGTAAACACTGTGATGGATCGTTAGTCCTTTTGTGCGCAGAGAGCAGCAGTGTGTACACTTCACATGAGACACAGGAGACCGTTTTGTTTAAGCAATCAATCCTTAAACGTGCCCCTCAATAGCCGGTGTAATGGATGTTATTGCTGCATCCAGCAGTGTTTCTCATGTAATGTCACACTCAGGGTGAGAGATGGAGGAGCAGGTAGTGTTGTGTACCAAGATGCACATGATACATTTTTTTCAGATCTTGCAAAAAAAATAAGTTTACAATTGAATGCATTAAGAGTCCAAAAGGATTGCCAGTGCTGTATCTAATATATTGTACCTTAAGGTAATGTTTCGACTGCTGGTTGTAGCTTGAATTTTAGTTATAGGAATAAACAGGATCATTTGTGTGGAAGCTCAGAGAGGCAAGTTAGAAAAAACATTCTGTCGATGCATTTTCTTAGTCTGACTGAAATAGTTTTTTCTCCTGTGTTTATGACTGAAAACTGCAGAATGTGATCTGGATTCCCATTCCCAAGTTGTCAAATACAGATGGTGACCCGTGATGGTACTCTGACCCAAACACTCCACAATCACAAACTGCAACTTTAAGAACAGGTGGAAAAGTTCCCTCCCATTGTGAAACATTTGAATTGTTATTATTATTTTTTAAACAGAATCATGTTAATGCCACAAAAGGCTGAAATGCACCACTACCCTATGTTCCTAATAATATTAATAATATAAACAAAATATAGTTACAAAGAGCTTCACAGCAACAAAATTAAAACAGGAAAATAGAATAAAAGCATTAAAAAGATCAATAAAAAAGAACACCAAGGTATGGATAAACTAGAATAAAGTATATTATAATGCATTTAAATAATAAATTAGAATAAGTATTAGACAAAATAGGACTGGCAAACTTTCACATATTCAAAAAAAGAAAAACTGAAAAGACATGGAAAAATTATCAGGGAAAAATCTTTTTTTTCCACCTGTTCTTTGATCATAAGCAAAGAAAACAACTTAGATCAAACTCAAATCTTTCTTACTTGCCTCTAAGGGCCTTTGCAAGTTTAACATTTTGGGAAATATGTTAGTTACTAGAGGTGGAGGAAAAAATTGATACAGCATAGTATCGCGTTATTTTGCGTGGCAATGTTATATCAATTCATGGCTGCCAAGTATCGATATTTAGCGTTCTTACGGCCATCAGTATTTTCGCCGTTGTTGTTTTTTTCCAGAGGCCGAAGCGGGCTCACTTTAAAGAATATACTGGAGCGTATTGTGGGCCCTCTGGTGATTCCTACATCTAGTTTATACCCTTTCTTGACAAGAAGACGAGCAGACTGACTGACTCATCTCATGTCTGTGCCTGCTAAGCTAAGCTAAGCTAAGCTAAGCTAAGCTAACTGTCTACCAGCTCTTGCCAAGATATCTGAACTTCACAGGGTCATAGAAAGTTTGAGGAAGAGACTTCAGTTCTGGAAGATGCTGTTGTAGCAATATCAATCAACAAGGAAAAACACTTTCCGTTGCCCGTTAAAGCTTCATGTACGTTATTGTTTTTGGATGATTTTCAACAGAATTCGACTGAACTTGAAGAAGTGCTAAATTCCAGGTCATTTTGTGATGCTGTTTGAGAGTTAGAAGGCATCTGCAGACACAGTTTGCAACCCAGCACAGCTAAAGCAATTGGAACTCGTGTACCTTGATCTTACTGAGTCTGATTGATTACTTCTTGGGTCACTTCACTGTGTTGAGAGTCCGGTTGGAGGTCAGGCAGGAGGGGTCAGTGTTAGAGGTCAGGGGTCAAATCAAAGCAGAACATTATTGACACCATGTGCTGACACATATGAGTTTTGTTCCAACAGTCTGACATGGCTTCCTTTCCCCTCTCCTCTGTTGTCTGATTATTGATTTCAATATGGAAGAGGAGGAGGAAAAGCTTTTTCATGGCGAATATGAAGCTAAAATGAGGAAGGAGAGGAAAGGAGGCCATTGGGAAGCTTCTGGGATGCAGAGTCCTCTCACAGACGGACTTGAGGGAGGCTGTTAAAAACAGCAGCCCCCCAGCATAAAGGGACCACTCAGGATTAGAGCCATACCACAACAAATGAACACGTAAACACACAAACATTAACACGGGGAAAGAGAGGACAGCCACATGGAAGTTCAATGTTTTTTATTTTATTTTAAAATAATCTTATTTTTCTCATTTAGTTCTTTTTTGAGTGTGATTTTGTTGCCATGCCTTTAAAAGTTCGCTACTATTCACTTCTAAACATCTGCGGACCTCTCAATAGAAGTCCTCCACTGAGGCCTACATCTCTGACTTTAAATAAAAACTCTTATTAATAATAATATTAATTTTATTTCTGTAATGTTATCTCATTTACAAAAAGTAAAATATTTGTGGAAAAAAACAAAAAACAAACAAAGAGACCGTGGCTCAAAGCATAAGAATCATACAATGTTTTTGCATTTGATATGTTTTTCCTCCCCATCAGCAGAGGTTGGTTAAATGAAAAAATAAAAATAGCCTAGATTTTCATACATTTCATTAAAGGCTTAATGAAAATAACTGCTTGAGATGTTGTTCTTATACATACAATTCAATACATGATGATTTATCTATAAATTACCTTAGTGATTCACCTCTAAATCCAATATCTGCGAGCCCAAATGTAGGCTGAGCTAAGGGTTAAATGATAATCCCCTCACTGCTTACATGAACGCTCTTTTGAAAAGCACTGTGGTTAAATACAGCTCCAATGTAATCTGTGACTCTATAGTGTTTCAGATGAGACCGACAAATACCCAGTGTTAGTTTAATATCAGGGAGAGAAAAGATTTCCTGGGGGTGGCAGTGCAGACTCCGGCTCAATCCAATGAAAGGATGAAAATAATCCAACGTCTGTAGTCATTCTTTTGCTTGAAGAAACGCTATTAACCTTTGGCACCGAGTTAATTGCTTTTTTTCAGCCATGGCCTGAACTCTGCATCAGAATTTGGGGGTCATGGGAGAAGGTATGCATTTGCTTCAGTTTGATTAGCCTGCTCAAATCTGATTTTTAACCTCCTGGGTTGGCACTCGTTATTGTTATACCAGTTCATTTAATGTCAGCTCCACACTCAGGCCTTTAAAATCAGATTTTCTGCTAAAATTACCTGATTCGGAAAAGCCTTGGCCTTCAGTATAATATCTACAATGCTAGTAAATTCAATGTTTATCCACCTACTCATGCTATGGTAAGATCTTTCTTTTTTAGACTAACTTTTCCCATAATAATTCTACTCCCAGCAGCCTTTTCTTTTTTAAGTATTAATAATGAGATAGCTACAAGCTACTGTAACATCCTACAGCAAGAAAATGGTACAAAGCCTCATGAATAAATGGAATAATTATTTAATCATTAAATGTGTAGAGCTGGGTTTTCTTTGTGACTGGTGGTTGGGCTGACCTTTAATATTTTTATATGTAATTTTGCATAAAGAGCCTTGTAGATTAAAATGTTTAGTTTGGGATGTAAAGCTCTCAATCATTCATCTAAATAACTTCATGACAATCATGAATAAACAGTAACTGACCTCTCTTTTTTTTTAACACCTCCTCGACAACAAACCCAGAGAAAGACATTTCTGTTTAGCAGGGTTTTGTTTCAACATGCATTTGGGGACTGGGACTATGTGCATGCATGTCACACTTGTACCTCGGCATGTACCTTCTATCCGAACAGATAGAAAACACATTTCTTACATTTCCTGTTTGGCTTCATGTTGCTGTGGAACAAACTGTTCTGCGCAGAAAGTTTATTCCTCGCTTAGCAGCGTCTTTGAAGTGTCATTTGAGCGAACATCAAGGGGTGCACAGTTTTCTTGGCGGATTGAGGGATGTGTTGTACGACCAAATTAGAGACGGATTTGAGGAGTCTGCATGTTGCCGACAGGAAACTGTTCTCATCATGGCAGTGTGGAGGGAAGAGGAGGAGGAGGAGGAGGAGGAGGGGGATGGACCAAGCAGGACAATAAACAGGGAGTTCAAGTTAAAAGGTAGTGAGAGGAGGGGGGAGTACATGTCAAAAATAACAAAAGGCATTCAGGACAAGGAGACATTTACACGCACAAAGTGCACATCAACTGTTGTTATTTACAAGTACAGCAGTCCTTCAAGTTTCCAGTTGAGTGAAAACAAAAAGTCAAAATGTAAAGAACAATTAAAAGATCCAATAACACAGCCGTTTTGGAGGGCAGATACAATAGAACATATCCACATGGTCGCTGTGTCACACTGTCCACTCTATTTACAGGGCTGTACATACATACAGGTGCAATTTGCTCGTTAAGGTTTACACTTCAGCGAAGCAAGACACGCCTCCGGCTTCTGACATGGCCTCTGACCATGGACGACACACGCATGCACGCTCTCTCTCTCACACACACACACACACAGGTATGCATGCGTGTGAGACTGCGCAGGCCCACACATTATTATATCTGTACACACGGACGTCAAACACACTGCCATATTCTCTCTTTCTCACACACACAACACAACGCTGTCTTCTGATAATTGCCACAAAGGCTGTCCAGGTGATTCGCTCGGACATGTGTGCTTTACCAGTCTGCATCCTCCTCTATGTAATAATCAGGCGTTGAAGTACCATCAAACAAACCAGGGTCGAGGGACTTGCGCTGCTTTCCCCGGGCGAAGACACGCGACAGAGAGCCCAGTCCCATCTTCTCTTTCTTCTTCTTACGCTTCGCCTCCTCCAGATCTTCTAGGGACTGAAGGAAGAAAGAGAGAGAGAGTGGAAAGAGTAGAGAGAGAAGGAGAAGATGAAGAGATGGGCAGAAGGAACAGAGAGCGGAGAAGTCAGCGGAATGGTGCAGAGTGGGCGATAAAGACCGTGAAAGATAAAGATCACAACACAAAGGGGAAGTGTCACTTTACATGCTGCCAGACATGCACTTAATCAACAACCACAACTGGTTTTCACATGAATTCAAGTCACAGCTGCAGAGTGAGTACACGACAGACTGCGTGGGGGCAAACATGAATTCAGCCAGAACGATGGTGGGAGGAAACGACAGCGGCCAGGGAGCAGGACAGTCGGCAGTCGCTACAGAGGAGGTGATTACTTGGGAGGGTGCTGAGGGTGGTGGGCAGCTCTTACATTGCAGAGGGAGTGAGTCCGATGGCGCGGCGAGTTGATGTCGCTGGGTGTGGATGACCGGTCTCCCTCCACCGCCGAGGCGTCGGAGATGATGGAGGGCTGACGCGAGTGGCACGGGCTCACCCGCACGGCAGCCACTAAACGGGACGAGAGGGAGAACAGAGATGACTTGTTTTCTTTTGGGGTGTGTGTGTGTGGGGAACCAAAAGTAGTGAACAGGGAAAATCGGATTCTTCTCAACAATGCTACAACATCCTTAAATGAAAATATATTTAAAAAGCCTCTGACCAAAAAGCCTGAAATTATTTGCAATCATCTGCAGTTGCTAAGCAACAGTGAAAACAGCTTCACAGAGGTTGAGCCAGTGTGTGTGTGTCTCTGCGTATGTCTGTGTACCAGTGAGACTGATACATACTGTACAAAAAATTGCATGGTAATTTGGGGGTTTGTGACTGTTCACACGTTTCCCCTGTTTTTCGTGTATTTGTCTGCTTCCTCCTCCAGATGTCCACAATTAGTCAGCAGCCCATATGAACCCGCGGCTGCCCTTTAAAACAAGCTCCGGGAGGATTGAGATTGACTCCTACTCTGGTAGAAACACGGCTAATTTGTGTAGAACTTCTTTTAAGGCTGCAAGGTGAAAGTAGTTCCTGTTTTTGCACTTAAGTTTGGAAACGTTTAGTGTTATATTTTACTGTGTGGTTGTTGCAGACACTTCAACGATACTTCAGTAATCAAACACAGCAGTGATGTGCATTATTGCGAGCCATTCGTGTAAACTACTACTAGAAACCACAGATGCATTTGGCTTCAGGTCACCAGTTAAAACGGCTGTCATTCATTTCATTCTGAAGCCAGTTCATATGCATATTTGAAGAAGGTTTATGATCCATTGCAAGAGAAAAAAATTGTGCCCATTGGCTCTGAAAAACAAGTCAGAATGTCATCTGCAACAAATTTAAGACAACATAGAGTTGAAACATAAAAAACCCAAATTGGAAGAAATAAGCATGAACTGGTTCATTTCTGCAGATTATGAACTAAGTTCAGAATTTATTATTGTGAACTATGAATGGAAACCAGTTTATTTTATTCTAATTGAACTGAACTTCGAGTTAGTGCTTCAGTAGTGTGAAGGAGGAGTAAATTAACTATGCTGTTACCTCTGAACTGTAGCTGTTTACAGAAGCTCGAAGAGAAGAGAAGTTAGTTAAAAACACCTAATGATCCATTTTCTCTGTCTGAACTTTTTTTTTCTCCTGTGTTTTCACTTCAGAACAAGTGAAAAAAGGAATTCACCAGATTTTTATTTGTCCTAAGTTTATCTCAGTTATTTCATAATAATTCTTTTACCACATACTGACTCCCATATGTAGACATTAACAGCTAGAAAGCATCACAAATTTTTTTCTTTATAAACATAACATAACATAAAAAGTGGCTGAGCTTTGCAAGGGAAAGCTGCCTGTTAACTGTGTTTTGAATTTCAAATGAGAGTCAATGACTATTCATGCTTTGGCTTGCAGTTTTATGCACTTAGGGGGGCATATAGGGTAACCATGGTTCACTCAAAGTCCCAGTGAAAAATAAAAAACACATTTAACTGTTAACTGTTCATGTATCTCTTGATATATACCAAATATGTAAAAAAAAAATTTATTAATGTATTTTATATGAAAATCCCTGTTTGTTTCCTTCCTGCCAGTACGAAGGAAATGTTGATGACTCATCCTGCACTCAGGGGTGTTTACAAAAAACAATCCGTCATGGGTCGTAGTTATGGTCATAGCAGCTACCAGAGCAATATGCAGAGATAGGTGGGAAGAGATGTGTTTAGATATCAGCAGGCAAAAAACACCCATAATTATCGAATGTGGGGTTATAGTACATAACCAACGTATCCCGGGTGAGCAGGGAGCTACAAGCCGCTGGCAGCATGGAGGGGCTGGGAACCTGTTATCTACATGTTATGCATGCACTGGACCAATGTGGAGCAGGCTGAAAGTTGGAAAAGTTCCCTTTCATCTCTTCCTCTTGTAACTATACACCATTCAGATATCTTATTTCATTGGGAAATACGTCACAATTCGGATGCCAAAGACGCTCTAACTCCGGTTTCAGAGGACCGTTAAGTCACAACAGAGAACGTTGTTTCTGCTCCTTTGTCTCAAGTCTACGTCTGCACAAGTCAATTAACCCTATAAAGCCTGAACCATGGCCATGAAATAATGGCCAGAAAAGTGTTTATTGAACTTGCTGACAAATTAATTTGTTATAAATATTTAAATATTAATTTGCATATATGAATTCTAATTTGTATCATATTTGATACATTGGGTGTTTTTGTGCAATTTGTTGATTTGAAAGTTTTTCTTATCTTAACTTTTTCAAAATTGACAGGAATATTCTTGAAAAATGACATGTGGGTCACTGATTGACGGCTGCCATATTGGATGTCTCAAGTGAAGGCCCTCTGGTGCATAAATCCCGAGTGGATTATCCAAGAACTGCATGTATCTGATAGTATACATCAGGTTTTTCAGCAAAAAAAATCACACTGTTGATGTAGAGGTCTCAAACACTTGTGTATCAAATATGATACATTTGGCTTTATTGGGTTAAATAGTGCAAAGGGCCAAAAAAGAAAAACATTCAAAATATAGAAAAAAAGACAATCGCTTACAACCTTCAATAAATTTACTGCAACATCTCAGAAATAACATATGTATTCCATTCACTTCTAATTTTCAGTGAAATTTTATTGAACCAGACAGACAGCTACTTAACACTCAGCTGATCCTCAGCAGCCACCATTCTCAACTACAGAGGAAACATTTTTCGTGCGGCCAAGACAAATGGAAGCTGTAAAGCCAAGAATACATTCACTGTAACTGCTACATAAAGCACATGAAATGTAACGACCGGAGCATTGTCAGTGGCCGCAGTGTGGTCATTCTGAGCAGATGGCAGCAGTGAATGTGTGCGAAGCAGCTTCACATGAGCATGCAGACGGTCAGTGATGGTAAAACCACCTTGTGTGTTCCAGTATGTGTGCTCATGTTGTTCCTACCTTGTCTGTCAGTAGGGTGTCCCGTGTGGACATAGAGGGTCTGCTGACTCTGTCTGATGGCAGCAGTCAGGGGAAGGTCGGCCTGCATCACCCACTCCTGGTTGTTGCCGTTAACAACTGTTTCCGTGGGCATGGCCAGAGAGTGGCGCTTGGGCACATCCTTGGTCAGGGTGGCTAGTGACTGTTTGGCCTTCAGAAGGTAGACAGAAAGATGAGTCAGAATGCAAAATCACATGAGGGAACAATCCTGAAGAGAAAAGTTTCTGGGCTGTTTTACTTCCACTGTTGTTTTTATTTACGTGTCATATGTGTGCCAACATGTATATGTTTAGTTAGGTATCCAGGATCCTGCTACTAAGTCTGTGAGTGCATGCGGACCAGCGAGTTCTCCCCTGGGCTCCTCGTGTGGTTGTTGTCTCATGAAAAATGCAGCTGTATTCATGTTCGTCTTTTGTTGTGTGATATCTCTCCTTCCCATTCCAGAGAGTGCAGGGAAGGGGAAAAAAAGGAGGAGAAGAACATTTGCTGGGTGTTTTTGCTGTTTGCTTTCTTCGGGGGAGGAAGTTATGAGTTGGTAGAGTGTAGAAATGGAGAAACTGGAAATAATGGAGCTTTTCTAGAAGTTTAATGAATACATTTTGCTCCGTAGAGTCTCATCACAAAGCACAATTCACTGTATTTTAGCAGGAACCACAATGAGCTGCTGGAGCCTTGGGAGATGTGTTTGTTCGAGTGCATTTTGTGTCAGTCAAAAGTTTTGTTTCTTTGTGGGTATGTTTTCTGATTAGCCCTGGCATGTCGGTGTTTCACAAATACTTGAAATGTTGTTATTGTGCGAATCTTATCATCATGCCAAGCGGCGGCAGGCTGCAAATCAACACCGGCACAATCAGCCCCATTGCAATCATCTCTACCTACCAGTGGTCAAATGATTATCAATCATAGTGTTTAACATGCAAAACAGAACACAATCACAAACCTTCAGAGTAATCATTAGTTGTCAGAATATTCACCTTCCCCCCAAGCATTTCATCGCTCAATTAAAAACACATTCAGATCAATCACAGCAGGAACCCGTGGGATCACTGATGTTAGGATCACTGGGACCAGTCAGGGTTGGCTAAGGGTTAGTTAAAAACGTGCAGCTGTAGGAGGGGCTTTCCAAAACGACAATTAGGTCACAAGTGGGAGAGATTTCCAGGGAGTGGGAGGATCAAGAAAGGTCAGATTTTTAAAGCTGGGGGCCCATCTTACCGCCATGAACCTAGAAGAGTAGTCCCTGTTTTCTGCAACCCGCTCAAACACCCGGAACTCCATTCTCTGATTGACACAGTTACTCATCTGGGGGGTTGGAGACATGACGGATGGCTATACTGTACATTCAAAGACTTTCTGGGTTTGAATATATGCAGAAATACAGTAAAATAGGGCATAGTGACAGGCAGACTTCCTGTAAACCCATTAAAAGAAGTAAACTTAACACAACACAGACAACATAATTTGTGTTTTCTTATTTGTATCTGTATAATATACTTATAGACTGTAGAAAAGAAGTGGATGTATCCTGTTAGTGCTTTAAACCTGCATTCTTATTAATGTCCAGTGGGGGGCGGCTCTGCTGGTTACAAAAAGTCACATTTTATGATAGTCAATGAGAAAATGAGCCTACTTGTCACTTAATTTATTACCTCAGTAAAAAAATAATGAGTTTCAAATCACTAGTTTTAAGTCTTCTGCAATACAGCATGATGCTCATTTTGAATTTTGAGTAAAATAGGTGATAAAGCAAGGCTTAAGGGTGGTGCTTCCAGTGTATTTTTAAGTAGCTGTAAACTTGTTTTCTCTGTGTTCTTTGTGTTTTCCGATTCCAAAAGTTCAGCATTATATATTTACAAAACCAAAAGTTTTAGATATCTTGTCTTTGTACCATATTCAATTGAATGTGCATTGCAAAGGATTTGCAAATCATTGCATTCTGTTTTTATTATGTTTTTCAAAGTCTGCAAACTTTGTCTGACTCAAGGTTTCACAACAGTAACCAAGTAAACCAATGAGTGATGTCACTATAGCTACATCCACTTCTTTAATGCAATATATGTACTGCTATTGTTTGTTGTGAATATCGTCTTTTCCCTTTCTTGGCAGTAGTTTCAACACCTTGAAAATTCTACTTTGGTTCAGTTCAGTCTGCATTAAATAACCTTCTTTTCCGCCTTTATCCTTGCTCTTTCTTTGGGGACTGAATTTTACATACTATTGATACTGAAAAAAAATCAAAGTTTACAATGACAAAGAAAATTGAAATGTTTTTCAAAGCATAGAAAGTCAGTCTCTCATCCATGATCATCATCTGTCTGTCTGTCTGTTTGTCGGTCTGTCTGTCTGTCTGTCTGTCCCCCCTGTCTGTTTGTCTTTCTATCTCACCATGGCCAGTTCAGCCTCCAGCTCCTTGATGCGGTTCTCCTTGAGGTCGAGCTGGGAGCGCAGCATCCCCGTGTGCTCCGTGGCTTCCTTGGTCTGCCGCCGCAGGTCCCACTTCTCTCTCTCCAGCAAGTCCTTCTCTTTGGCCAGTGCCTTCACTGCGTCCTCGCTCTCCTAGTAGACACAAAGATCCTGATGGATTGGTTCACATACCAAACATGCCTTCAAGAATAAAACTGAATTAGTCAAACCTGCTAAATAAAGACAACCAACCAAATTGTTAAATACCAATTTCACTACTTCCTGTGTTGTCTTGTCAGTGATTTTGAAATGAGTGAAACAATTTGGTCATTTTTGAGTAGATTTATTGTCAGAAAATTGGTGCTATACTTTTCTGTGCTGCTCATAGTTGCGTATGAAGTCGCGGAGCTGCTCCTCCCGGCTCTCCAGTGTGGCATAAAGCTGCTGCATCTGGTTCACTAGGTCTGCTTTCTCTGCCTTCAGGCGCTTACGGTCCGACTTCATGGCTGCAAGGAAGAATGAGAGGAGAGAGGAAAGGAGGTAGGGGAGTTATTGTTAGTTATCATCAGAGACCTAGCAACATTTAGTTGTGTGTTCAAGTGTGTGTGAAAAACAAAGAAAAATCTCCAGCTCTTAAAAGTAAACATGTGAGCGTGCCATAAAGCTGCATTCTTTCTAATGGCCAGCAGGGGGTGACTCCACTGGCCGCACAAAGAAGTCAGATTGTAAAGATGTCTATGAAAATATATATGAGAAAATGACCCTTTTGTGAAATTACCTCAGTAAACATTTTCCTACAGAGTTTATGGTCTCAGTTTCAAGTCTTCTTAAACCAGCTTGATGTTCATTTTATCAATTAATATCCCATATAGAGTAAAATAGACAATCACGCTGGTATAAAACTTTATAAATTACCCAAAAGGAGTCACATAAAAGACCCTGTATTGGAATGCTTACATGCTTTAAGGGTGATTAATTTAAATTATTTTTTATTTTTACATTGTGTTGTCCACAAATCCAAGTTGTAACAGTTTCATCATGAATAATAATTAAGTTATCATGCGTTTTCAGATATGAAGCGTCTTAAGTAAAACCATTAAACACACCTGCTGGTGTAATGTGGCATGGCTGCGTGTTGATAAAGGGGTGAATCACACATGAACCCTCCTGTCAATCTCCTCCCTGCTGCTGGATTTTGTAGAGACTTGGTTCCCTCTTTTCATCTATCTCTGCGCCACACACTCTCTCTAATCCTCTGGCACCTCACCCACGCATCATGATAAAGAATATGGTTCAGCATAGTTATTCACAGAAGCTCTAATTTCCTCAAAGACAACATATCCCTTTTCTCTCCTCTGCACCTCCTGCTTTCTCTTGATTTTCTCTCCCTCTTCATGCAACACTGTTTTCACAGACATCTGCTTTAAGCCGAGTTCCCCTGCAGCTATCTTCCCAAACTGACAACATATGCTTTATTTACATTTTATGTATTCTCGGTGTGTTTGTCCACTTTTGTCTTCTTCACTTTGACATCTCTGTCCTTAGAGCACAGCAGCTCTGACTGCTGGATATTTCATAACATCACACAGCTCTGTTTCCCTCTTGATGCTTGTTATCGTGTGTTCACCTTTCTTTTTCTTCCTTCTTTTTTTTCTCCCCTCCGAGCCAGCTGTGTGTCATTAATTAACTTATATCACAGCCTGGTTAATTGCCTGACATTCACAAGTTGTTGTCTGGGGAGCATGCTCAGGCAAGTGATGGAAGCACAGTTTTACAAGGACAGATTCACCCTCTCGTTCCTCCACTTCATTTTTCTCCTGCCGCCCTTTCATATCTCTCCCTTTCACCCGTTATTCCATGGTGGAATTCCAGAGAAGAAGCAATACTCAAGCCAAACTAGCCGGCAAAATGAAGACAAGAAACATCTCTCATTGGCCAAGAGAAACAGGAAACCTCCCAGCACCTGCCTCAGGAAGTGAAATCAAAGCCGTCTTTGAGATGAGCCAAAAACACTGCTGCTGTCTCACATCCTGCACCTGTGACCGTTTGGCAACACCAACCCTCCTGGTGTCGGATACAAGAAAGCACTCACTGTGACTCGGTAAAAGGGTCCATTCACATTCGCAAATCATGTTAGTGCTGTTACTTACCATTTATAACCTATGCATGAGCACTTTTAATAAAAAAAGACGGTCCTGGGGCTCATCGCAGTTCCACTAAAGAATGTAGGTATGATGGGGAAGCACAAGCATGTCTCCTCCTGCTGACAGCCGTATTAATGACTAACATACTCTGTGGCGCGGTCCAAGCCTCAAAGAATTATTACCAGATGAAACAAGAGGGAACCACCTGGGAACCATACAGAGCTGAAGTTAATGTGTGTGGAGCTGGAGGAGGAGGAAGACACAGAGAGGAAGCTATTGGAGAGGCTTCAATTTAGTCTTTTCATGGAGGAGTGATATCCGTGAAACCACCTATCGTCTTTCTCTACATGCATTGCAGGAATATATTTTGTGTAATTGGGTACTTTTTCGATCATATCTAGTTTCCCTCTCTGTCTACAATGTGCATCAATGGTTGTCTTTGTGCAAATTTGTGTATGCCTGCATGCACATTTAGATACTAAAAACTCCTGTAGCCTGTTTAAGCAGAAAAAGAGCAGATTAGGATTCATGCAAAACATCCAAAAGTCCATGCTTCTGCCCCCAATGCTCAGTGTTTAAAAGAAAAACACCTGCCTGTATCACACTCTTCAGACACGTTCTCTAAAATCTGCATAAGTGGTTTTTAGCTCACCACATGAAGGCTCTTCTGCTACCAAGGCCCTTGTACTTTAAACTAGTTTAATATGAGCATCTACTACTGCAGTGGGCTAAAAGCCTTTGTCTGCTGGGCTCTTCTATGATGTTACGCTACTGGAGCACTCAGATTGCCTACAACGAGTGGGCCGACTCATTAGTTACTGCAGCAGTGATACTGGCTGGAGCCACTTTTGTATTAAAAATAAGAAACTAAGGGATAGGAATATAGAGTACTTATATGCTTTCTTTCTGAGAGTTAGATGAGAAGATTAATGCATTTTTTCATGTACAATAAATTTAAAGCTATAGCCAGTAGCTGGTTAGGTTAGCTTAGCATAAATATTAGAGACACTGGAGTCTCTGTTGATTGCCTGGTAACTTCATGGTGACAACAACAAGTCAGGAAGTTACTGCAGTCAGTCAAGAAACAGTCCCTCACATAACTCAGATAACACAAAGATGCTACATGTTAATTAGTTGGCTTTAGAGCTACTCCAGACAGAGCCAGGCTAGCTGTTTTCCTCTGTTTCCAGTCTGTATGCTAAGCTAAGCTACTGACACCTTCATATTTAGTGTATAGACATGAATCTTCTCATCTAAGGGCCTTTACACATCCCAGGCCTGATGAATAAATGAAACTAAAAAGCAAAATCTTCAAAACTAATCACAGCAGCAGATTCAAGTTTATGACACGCTGTCTGAGGTAGGTATTTTTATAGCCTAAGCTACTGTAAGCTATTATATTGGGTGAACTTTAGTCTCATCCGGTGAACCTTTACGCTAAGCATGAGTGGGAGTGGTTTTGCTATGTGCTGCCTTTATCAAGGCTGAAGGTTTGGATTATGGAGCCTCTGTGTTGCTGTTGGCTGAAAAAAAATGGTCTTCTTGCAAAAATAAGGAGAAGAAAATAAATTATGATGACAGACAGACAGATAGGCAGATAGATAGATAGATAGATAGATAGATGGATAGATGGATAGATGGATGGATGGATGGATGGATAGATAGATAGATAGATAGATAGATAGATAGATAGATAGATAGATAGATAGATAGATAGATAGATAGATAGATAGATTACTCAGTGCCCAGTGTATATTTTATCATTCTGCTTCATCTTTTTTTTCCCTTACTGTAGCAGGGGTTATGTTCCAGTCACATTAAACTCCAGGAGGAGACCTTTCTTGTATGTGTGGGTACTTCTGTCCTGCTGTGAAAACATGTCACCACAGAAACTCCTTTTATAAGTGACATGAATTCAAGCTGACCAGCGCTGTTGTTGTTTGTGAAGATGAACACTACAAACTGCTTACAACTACCTTTCAAGCCTACAGGGGGGCCACTGTCTAATACTCAAAGGACAGATTTCTGGCGGGAATTCACTTTAAAATTCAACATGAATATAATACAAATGCAAGCCAGAATACTCTGGGTTATGAAGTGTCAAACATTATTCAGCTCCAGAAAAAAAGACTTTCGGATGATTGTGAAGAAACCAAATGAAACTGCACCATCTCGTTCACTGTGGTTGCTGCCTCTCACTGTGGAACGCTTTTCACACCCCACTCACTGCCTCTCTATGGTTAAATAACAGACCTCATTATCTGGTGTGCCCCATCTATTATGGTACAATATAACAAGATTCCAGCCATGATTTCAGCTGAATAACATTTCCTGCCTTACTGTTTTCAACTGGCTCTAACAATCAACTTTTCCCTTTAGTCTCTGACTAAATAAGATGGAAAAAAGAGGACAAGAGAGGATGCCAACAATACTGGGGTCTTTGATGACCTAATGCACATAGCATACGTACTCTTTATCCAATTAAATGAATAAATTATTGTTTTGGCAAAGACATCTATCCGAGTGGGTTCACCTGCAACAACAGACAACTGGATTGCAAAGATAGACCACTTATCACCGCCCCCTCAGAAAATGATGTTCTTCACATTAATGAATGAAACCACTCCACGCTGACACTATTCCATATAACTTCGGTCCTAAAGAGAAGGGACAGGCTTTTAGTCGGCTCTTAACATAATTATTTGGGGGAGAGAACAAAAGAGACATCGGCTCATTGGAGGGAGTCCATTGTTCACGGTTTGGGATTTTAAATCTGCCAGCTGAATAATGAAGCAGGAGCCTCAGAGCTGCACAGAGTGCTCACCTCCTCACTTGCTCAGTAAAAACAAACTCCATGGCTGCATGAGGTTGATATCTGCATTGGTGCTATTTAACAGTCCTCGCTCTGCATCAGACTTGTTTGCAGTCAGGGTGATAATCAAATGTGTTAGTTGATGTTTTATCATGAATCGACAAACCTCGGCGGTGACATCTGACCCTTGTCATAAGTTCATGCACAACCTAGAAGGTAGCCATTAAAAATAGATCAAACGCTGCACACTAATGGGTGACTGGGGCGTGTGCATTTGCATGTGTGTGAATTAGTGAGTACACAAGCTATTTAAGCAGCAGAACTGACACATCAGGGAATCAAGGGCAGAATCGCACTTTGATCCCATAACAGCACCTCATTACTCACCTCTCTGTCTGCACTGGATCCAAAACAACGTTTACCGACGCTGTACTCTTTAAAGAGGCTGAGCCTCATTCCTCAGGTGAAAGCTGTGTAACACTGCTGTAAGAGGTGAGTAAAAAGAGTGGGTCAGCTGCCACGGAGAGTCGGATAATTAAGCCCAATCTTTCCCTGCTAAGGCATTAAACCCTGAACCCTCATGGACCGAACTGACGTCACCTGGAAGTGCAAGAGGCTGTAAGGGCTCGATATGGTATAAATATGAATGGGATAGTATTCATAGACTATCTGGACGATGCCAAAACATGTTTAGAATCAAAATCAGGAATCTGACTTGGTGAAACAGCACAGTAAAGTTAAAGTAAATAAGAAGTTAAAAGGATTAAATGTTAAATACTTATACATATACAGTTAAGAATAATAAAAATGTTATGCGCCATTCATTTTCTTGTTCATTTGAATGCCTGGGACAACTAAAGGTACATTTGTTTGGGCAAATATTATCATAACAACAAAATACCTAATAAGAGTTTAATTTAAGAGCTGATATCTAGCCATTTTACATGGTTTTCTTGATAATGATTTTGGTTATTATCAAGAAAACCATGAAAATGGCTAGATATCAGTTCACTTAATTAAACTCTTACGAGCTATTTTTGTTGTTATCATTATATCTGTCCAAACAAATGTACCTGTAGTGCCTGTACCATGCATTACAATGAACAAGAAATTGAAGAAAACAAGGATGGTCTCATATTTTTTTCGATGACTGTATTTGGTATTGTGTGCAAGCTAACAATAATAAATATGCTGCCTGATTCTACATTGTACATACTGCACATACAACCCCTACACCAAAATAGCTTGGGATGTTATTTTATGTAACTTCATATTTCTACTACACTACATTTTGAGGCAAATATTGCACTTATTACTCCACTACATTTAGCTGACAACTTTAGTTACTTTACAGATTGAGATTTTACATAAAAAACATGATCAATTAGACATTTTCCCACTAAACCTCATAAAAGTATATTAAGTAGTTAAAAGGAGCCCTATCTTTACAAAATGAAAATGCTGCTAACATAAATGCATCAGTCCAAATAATGTAATAATATATTTAGAATTTGTACTGGAATGCCAGTGGGTCAATTCAGCATAACAAGTACTTTTACTTTTGACACTTTATGTATATTTTGATGCTGATACTTTTGTACTTTTTCTTAAGTCAGTTTTGAATGGGGTGGTTTTTCCTTGTAGTGGAGGAATTTCACAGTGTGGTATTAGTAGTTTTACTCAAGTAAGGGATGTGAATACTTTCTCCACCACTGGTTCATATACACTCTGAAATCTGAATTTGACACATGTTAATTTTGTTAAGGTTTTACACAGCATCCCAACTCTTTTGGTTTCAATGTCGTATTGCATGTTTCCTTCTTCAGGGCCAAATTAGGATTTGGTCCCTGATTTAAACGTCTTGCAGCCTCTTGCCTTACGGAGTGGACGAAAAGCAATCGGGAAAATAATCAATTTACTTGTGTCAAAACTGCAGCAATAAGCAAAGTTAAAATAAATGGTGGATGAATTATCTTTAAGTGTGAAATTCAGCCTATGCCTACATTTGTCTGATTTCATGCTTTTCTTATGTACCATTTTAAATCCTTAGTGTTTCTGTTTACATTTTCAACACCCAGGAGCCAGTCCTCCTTGTTTGCTGTTCTTTAAACGCCACAAGGTTATGAATTTTAAGTAATTCCCTCAGCCAAAGTCTGCAGAACTGTGGGCTTACGGAAAGTTTGCAGAAAGGGGTCAAAATGTCAGAGAGCTGCCAAGCGCTTGAAGGTCTGACAGTGGGACAGCCCCACGATCTTTGCTGGGACACGTCTCAGTCCAAGAGTATGGAGATTGGGATTAGGCCAATGGTACTGGTACAATGTCTGTCTAACTGACGTGCACTTGATTACCACTAGGGGGCCACTGTGATCCAAACACTGTGTTCTCACTCTAGCCCATCCAAATTGACTACACTGAGGTGCAAATTGAACAGCAAAATCACCCTCATTACTTGTTATCATGAAGCTGCTGCCAGCTTTAACGGTAATATATCATGAAACACTTGCGAGAACACGTCAGCTGAGAATGATTTTTTCTGGTTTCCTAAATTCAATTTGAGTCTCTTTTTTTATACATTGAAAAAGAAAGAAACATTAAAAATAAAAGACACCACTGCAATTACTTCAATGCAATCAGGTTAAGTAGCCTGATGAGATTTGGCTGTGGCTGTGTCTGTGTGTGTGTGTGTGTGTGTGTGTGTGTGTGTGTATTTGTGTTTAAGCACCTGAAGGAAGAGGCCTTGTAGTCAAGGACAGAGCTGCTTTCTGAGTACGGTGTAGGGTGAAATGACACTAAACAGAGCAGGCTCACTGTGTTTTGATGATACATAGCTGTCTGCTGCTTTCATTTGAGCTCTGGATTGACTGGGAGTCCCTTAGTAATAGTAATTAGCCAAAGCGGAAATAGCTAAATAAAAAAAGCAAACAGGGCCAGCTATACTTTGAAAATTCAACGGCGTTTCAACACAATGCCGATGAGACATCGGGAGTAAACTTATAAAACACCTTTCGAGAGCGGTCCAAATGTTCGTTCACTTTGGGTTTCGGAGAACGCCAGCAGAGTCATCGTCATCTGTGTACTCTAAGGTCGGGGGGGATGAAATGACTCATAGCAGCAGCTCTTGGGTTGGATTGAGTGCCCACAGGCATCATAACAAAACCTGCAATTGAGAGAGGTTGGCACTTACCCACGATTACAATTACAGTGCTCACAGGCTAATGTCTGGCACACAGTGGGAGTGTGCTCAGGCCTTAACATTGAAACGGTGTGGGCATCACACCAAACAACAGCAGAGGAGACACAGGAAGAGACAGCGAGTGGAGTTTCCTCTCTGCGTTCTCCATTTTGTATTCATAGGCAGCAGAAAATCTGCATGTAATTTACCCGCAAACCGTCTGAACCAAGGTAGGAGTGGCAACACAGTTTGTGTGAACCGTTCCCAAAGTAAACAGGTATTATCTGGAGAGGCAGAGAGTAAAGGAGGGGATGATGCATTTCATTCACGCTACTTCATCACTCCAGCCTTTTTTTTTTGCTTTTTCAACCAGAGCAGAATGACAGAAATATAAATAAACAAAAACTAAAAAAAAAAAACCCACAAAGCTACTCTGCTTCACAATAATTGTTGGTAGCACTTCAATAAAACCCCCCAGGGCGCTTTAGTTCTCCAAACATCGCTCTCATTTTTAGTGAAAAAAAAACAAAAACCAAAACACTTTGCCGGAGCATCTGGTGGGATGTTCACAATATGCCAGCCTTGTGAAAACTGTAGGAAATCAAATAGACTCGGCTCCAATCAATTGGCAGCATACGGAAATTGCTGTAGTTAATGAGGTATTTTCAACAACATTTGGAGTTTTTTTAACCACTTTAAAACCAAACTATTTCCAAGTCATACAACTAAGGAGTCTTTTATTTGCTTCAAACACATAAAAGTAACCTGACAAAGAATGTTGAAGGATTCAGGAACATTAGAAATATACAGTAGTGTGCAAACGTTTTAGGCAGGTGTGAAAAAATGCTGTAAAATAAGAATGCTTTCAAAAATAGAAATGTTAATACTTTATTTTTTATCAATTGACAAAATACAAAGTGAGTGAACAGAAGAAAAATCAACTCTTTGCCTTCAAACCAGCATCAATTCTTCTAGGTTTTTTCCCCACACCTGCCTAAGACTTTTGTACAGTCCTGTACATAAACAGCTTTCTCTTTTTCAGTAGTGATCCAGTATAAACAAAACTTAATCTGGGAACAAGACCACCAATAGATGTTGACCTCCAAGTTTACCTCACACGTAACAACACAACCCTGTCCATGCTTTGACAACCAACATTATTTCTACAAAGTGTCATGCTATCTTGTCAGGAAGTGTGGCATAATGTGCATAATGTGGCATTTTGGAGAGTTTTTTGACTGTTTATCTAAAGATATCCAGTGGTCAAAATTGGTTAAATTAAAAAGCACCAAATCTGCAAAACAAATTATTTCAACCCAAAAATTGCTGCAACAACTTATGACACATAATTGATCATGGCAATAACCATTGTATACTTCCATCACAATGTTTGCAAATCTTTTATACTTTATACTCAGGAAAACTAAATGTTTATCACAGATTTATGACTACAAAAACCTGACAAACAGCACTGAGATGCAGCTCAAATAAATCATCAGACTCTTTCCTATCAGATGATGTATACTTCTACAGTCATGGAAAAAATTATTAGACTATGGTTTTCTTCAATTTCTTGTTCATTTTAATGCCTGGTAGAAATAAAGTACATTTGGACAAATATAATTATGTATGAAATGAACAAGAAATTGAAGAAAACAAGGGTGGTCTAATAATTTTTCCATGACTGTATGTGTTATACACTGAGCTTTTATCTAGTCTTCAAGATCGCGTCTCAAAAATTGTTCTCTATCTGGCCCACAAATTATCACGATACCTACCTACTGTACAATAAAAATAAATGAATTGCTAGCAAATATATTTTTCTGCTTCCTCACATTTACCCTAAATGTCTTTAAATGCTGATTGTTTGGTTTGCATAAAACATTTAGTCACTGCCTCACAACTTGTTTTATATTCTCTTCATTGTCCCTCACGACATGTGAAAGCTCATCAACATATCTAATGTCCCATATTGTAAAAAGTGTGATAATACAGGTGTATTTTAACAGACAGTATGAGAAAAATAATGTGCTTTTAAGCATTAAGGCATGCAAAAAAGTTCTAGTAGAAATCTAGTATGAAACTGAAAGCGACTAATATTTCAACTTTAACGAACTACAGTTTCCCTTTGCATGCTGCACTTTCTTGCCCTAAAACAGTGATTTAAGTTGGTATAACTTGGAAATATAAATTATTGACATTTAGGGCAATAATGTAAGTTAGCACAACAAAGCAAACCAGTTGTATGCTCCAAAACAAGTTGGTGAGTTGTTGTTACTTATTTCTTTACGTTGGGGTTCAAAACAAGGAACAATAGTTCTCAGTAGCCGTGAGTGTATCAATGCTAACTCAAAATTGTGGTCGCAACATTAGCTGACATTTCATAGCGGCGTTACAATCATGCCAATTCAGCACATTACAGAAGTTAGCAGAAGTAAGGATTAAAAGTTATTACAATGTAAAATTATAAGTTCGTACAACTTACAGTTGAGTTGACAAAAATCTGAATTCAGAGTTGAGCAAACTCAAAAGCAAAATTTAAGAATATTTAGTTCAATTGTCCAACTTAAAATTTTATCGAAGTTTATTGCCTTGAAATTTTGAGTTCACCCATTTTTTCTTTTTTTGCAGTGTGTCAGTTATCCCCAGTACTGCCCACCACTATAACCAGCAAGTATCTGTAACACAGAGCATGAATGCATTTGGTGGAAGAAGTTGGAAAAAGCAAAACAAACAAGAAAATGAGATGACAGATGTGTTTCCACTTTCTGCTTGGAAACAACTGTAAATATTGCTGTGGACAAAGCCAAAATCCACTGGCTGCTACCCAACACATTCAACCGCATAGCAAAAAAGTTTGCTAATACTGTTGCTGGTTTTTCATAGCTGTCTTAAAGAATAGTATCCTAGGAGTATGAGAAAGCTGCAGTGTCAGTGTATGAAGATGGAGAGTGACAACCGTGGACTAACAAAAGAGCTGGGAACCAGCTACTGCTGTACAGGCCAGGTCATGTGGAAAATAACAATGAAAAAAATATAAATAATTCAGAAATCTGGCTGCTTTCACCACTGAATGCAAATAAATGTTGTTGTTTTTTTCCCAAAAGCTCTTCTTGAACATGAACTTCTGCTCTATTGCTTCTATATAAAAACAATTTTTAAGAGCAAAAACAATTAGGAAATAGCAACATAAATTTCTTCTCATGCCCCAATTTGCCTCTCTTAACCTCCTCCAACAAAACCACATTCCAATATGACAACAGCCAATTTCCTGTTGTCCTCCCACACACCCCAGCTTAATTGCAGCCCAGATCCACCCTGCTTAATGTTTCTGGACCTCGTAAGCCAACCCAAAGTCCCCTTTTATAAAGCTTTAATTTGCCGCTGATTGCTGTCAGTGCCTGCTGGGCTCTGTAGGCTTTGGCCTTCATTAAGAGGCCTGAGTCATACAATTGACGATATGAGCCTGTGTGCAGGCTGTTCAGACATCCAACATCCCGCTGAAAGAGAGATAAGTATTTATTTGATGTGTTGCTCTATTCTTCTCTGCCCCAGTCTGTTTTGTTTTTGTTCAATTCTTCCGAAAAGGCGTAGGCTGCAAGTGTCAAGTGAAATGTCGCAGCAACAAAATCCCCTGACAGCATGTTGTGTGTTTGTCTCATACCAAATGGTGGTTTTGTGCTCTGCCTCATTCCATGGGCAATAATTCTTGATAAAGAATGATTCACTGCCACGCTGATGACATCTTTGCTTGATGCCCTGCAATCCGCTGTGCAGTGGCTGGCAGACCCTGTTCATTACTTTCCCCTGTGCAAAGTCTCTATGGAGGCAATATGTAAGTGTGTTCCCATTCTGCATACGTTCATGCGTAAAACAGATACAGAGCACCAAAGAGACGAATCTCTACTGTATGTTGGTACTTCATCAGTTCTGGGAGGATATCCAAACAAGAATACATTTAACAAGTATGTGGACATTAAAACAAATCTTTCATAGCAGCTGAGATAGAAACTTTTCCTCTTTATTGAGTGCAATGTCTGCTCAAAATATGGCAGGCCGATTACTTTGCCTCCAGTATAACTGCTCATTCAAACAACTCCACACTCATAAGAAAAATGTAAATTCCGAAGTTACATAACTGATGCTTAAAATGCTTTAGTTTGCAATAATGTAACAGTCTTTTCCTTCTCCTGTACATGTATTGTAGTCAATAGATGTCCCCTCTCAATACAGTACACAGTGTACACATAATGAACTATTAATGAATATGTCCTGATGAGCTCGAGAGCTTGTACTCGAGGCTCAGAAGAGAAAATCGAAGGACAAACATACATACACAAAAGAAACTCCTCCAATTTTAGTGAGATTACTTAAAATATTTGTCCTATCCGTACCATGAATAAAACATTCATATTTAACAATTCATGCTGTTTTTTAACTCTGGGGCAAGTCCAAGTCAAGTATTAAGTCTTATGAGGAAATTGCAGGTCAAGACTGAGGGCCTAATGCTGACCATTTCACATCATGACATTAAACTCTGAAAAGTGTTTTTTTTCTCTACATGATTGAGACAAAATCCTTTCAGTGCATTGCTCTAATAATTAAGTATTCAAGGCGTATGGCAATGCAAGACCTGCATATAACTGTCTTGAATATTTCTCATTGATCAATAGGTTTGCGAAGTCAAAGATTTCTTGCTTTTAAATCAAACCTCTAGAGAGACAAGTTTCAAGTTTCACGGCAGTCAAGTCCAAGTCAAGGCCTCAGTCCCAGTTATTGTGAGATCTATCAGTCATGTCTTAGTCTGTAATACAGACATGTTGCATTTATTTATTCATCCTCAAGTCCAGAAATTCAGCATCAGATGGTGATGCATGGGAGATTCTGCAGCACGTTGTGCTGTATGTACATACGTGGGCGATGCAGAGTGGGACAGAGTGGTTTGCCTGCAGCATGGATGGGCTTTTTTTTTTTAAAAGTCAAGCTACCCTGTCCTCTCTCACTTCGAGATACCACTTCATGTCTCATGTGTAAAACATGCTAATGGACCATAATGCAGCTAATGGGCAGCATTAACCACACTGTTATAGACACTTAAATTAACATTATGGCAACACATAAAAATGCACTGGCTTCAAGCCCTATACAGCACAATGCCGCTGAAAAAACCTTAACTATCTGGAAGCAAAAATTATTACAGAATGTTTTGGGCAGCAGGTGAGAATTGTTGTTTCTTATACTTCTAATTTTCACAATTTTGCCTAAATGGGCAAATCCAACCACAACTACTTTTGTTCAAATGTACGGTAGGTGGATACAATTGCTCTTTCTCAGTGAATGTATATTCTAAGCTCAGATTTCTCTTTAATGTGTTAAATGATTGTCTAGATGCTAAATGATTGTGTATTGTCCCTGACAAATAAAATAATATGAGCATTCACTTGACAAGATAACTTAAAAATATATTTTATTTCAAAGAGATAATGAGGAAATGTTTACATATCTCTTCAAGTTAAATGAAAGCAACAGGCTACTAGATAAGGAAATGTATGTAAAAGGAGACATTTTTTGGGGGTAAAAGCATGTAGAAAGCCCCAGGAATTTTAGGGAGAAAGGACAGTCAGATAACTTGCTCATCATAAACTTTGTTCAGTATCCATTATTCCTTTTTTAAAGCATGTTCGGGACAATCTTGCCTTTATGTGACTGTTCGAAAGAAAACAAATGTCTAAAGAGAGATATGAACGAGAAAGTATGAAATGCAACAAAAGTCCCAATGTAGCCCAAAACTAAACACTGCACGTCTATTTGTAAAAATATACCATTACATTGAATTATACTGTTAATATGATCCACTAATGCTCTTGGTCTTCCATCTCTTGCATCTGATATAATAATGATGCGAGTATAATATCACACACAGCATGGTGTTGGACTGGAGGTCCTTACCTTGCAGAGCCTCCTTGGCTCGGTCCAGCTCCTGCTCCTTCTGGGCCAGCTGCACGCGGAGCTCGGTGGCGGAGAGCACGTCGGCGGAGCAGCCTCCCTGGGTCTCCTCCAGGTCCTTACTCAACATGTCCTTCATCTGCCGCAGCAGGTGCACCTCCTCCTGGAGCTGGGCCACCTCCTCACGCAGCAGGACTGCAACAAACAGAGACAAAATTGAGCTTAAGCTGACATAAAAACAGAACCCAATTTTTTTTTGTGAAAAAAAATGTGTGTGGTTTTGGATAAGGCTTATATGCATACTGGAATCCAATCTCACAGAGGTGTGTGAGCTTCGGATAGCTACACCACTACAGAGATGTCTGAAATACAAAAAAGTCTATTAAACATCACCGTAGGAGGTTATGATTTCATTTGTAATTGAGATAACTGCGTAGCCAAATTACTGTGGGTAATAAGCATCACAGGGGTGGGTGGGGTCCAGTAGATGAGTAGAGAAAAGGCATTGATGTTATAATGAATTTTATGTTAGCTGCTGCCCGTTGAACCTGCCCCATGTTGGCAGGAATTATGAGAAAAGGAGAGAGGTGTATCCATTTAATATACAGTGACTGGTGCTTTAAAAAGCTCCTCCCTGGCGTTGTCACAAAGGCGCAAAGGATAAAATGAAAACAGCAGCAAAGAGAAATAGATTTTTCCTCACGATTTGACTCACTGAAAATGTTTCAAAGTGCTTTTAAAGGATCGGCAGCAAAGAAAGACTTCACTGGATTTTAAAACAAGCCACAACAGGCAAATGTCACATATCAAGTTCACACATCGAAACTGAAAAAAGAATATTTAATCTAAAAATATGTCTTTTTTTTTGGTTGCATACTGAATGTGCCTGTCTAGGTGGAGCATATGGAGCATAATTCATATAAGGATGAGTAGAGTCATTCTGCTCAATTTCATGCATCCTCAGGGCAGGGGGTTGGAGGGGTGGGGTGAGGAAAACCGCTCAGCCCCATCTCGCATGGCTCTGCTATCAAGTGCCTCCCATAAATCACACTTCACACACCCACATCCTGGCTCCAATATTACTGTCGGAAAAAATAAAATCAATCAGAGATGAATGTGAGAAGTGAGAATAGGTGACTGACTATGCCAAAATACAGAGAGAGGTACTGGCAAATTCAAGACAGAATACAGATTGCGCTTTGGATTTTTTTGTAAAGGGTAGAATGATTATCTTGCAGTATAAAAAAATGTAAAGTGAGGATCAACATACAGAGCCAGAAGTGGATTTCCAGCAGCGTTGCTTTGCATTCTGCAGAGCATCAGTGGAATAATCCTCTCACACAGTTTACCCACATTGCCCATTTAATACTGCGTGGTATCCTTTGCAATTATTGCACCATCAGTGAGATTAAGAAGTCTGTTAATGATTATTTAGAGCATATAAAGCAACTTTACATTTTCACCAAACAATGTCTGGTTATTACAGTCCTGAATTCTTGGCTTGGAATTTAGCAAAGCCTCTTTTTCTAAAGTTTGTTACATTTCAGAGAGGATAATAAACTAAGAATGTCTTTGTACAGTGCAACTGGTTCTCTGTGCATTTGACAGCAAAGGTTTTTAAATCTTGAGTCTTTTAATTGCAGCCTGGACTATGTAAAGTAAGCATTCTTTTATGCTAAAGTTGAACCACTAGTTGAGTTGTCAGAAGTATTGATACTTAGATATGTTTTCGACAACAATTCTTTAAAAAGACAATCTACTTTAATGATACATTTAATTGTATTAAAAGTACCTAAGCTATTAAAAAATAGCCAGCAACTCGCTGTTTATTGCTATCAACATTATAACAGTTGTGTAGAGGCTCTACGTGTTCAGTGACTTTTTTTGTACAAGAACTGTGTGCAGAAAGGTGCAAAACAACTACATTTTGTTTGTCTAGAACTTTTATTTCTTTTTGCTGTGGTATCAAATGAGGTATCGATGGTGTCAAAGTTTGAAATACTTTTTTGCGTAAAACCCAAACCCCTAGTCTTGGATGGGTCACATTGGAAACAATCTGTACAAACTAACTCTGAACAGTGTTCCAGAAAAAGCCGACAGCTGACAGACTTGTCAAAAGCATTACATTTGCCCACAGTTTCTGTGTTTCACTTTCAAATATTGGTCAGTTGACAAGATGATTGTATACTAGACCACAGATGATTATTTTCTATGGAAATAAGGCATTAGTCTGTCATCTACAGGGATTGTTTGTGTGATTTTCTTCAGAAAAAGAATGCAAACACAATACCTTACAATTTAATAATATACAGTGGTGGAATGAAAATAAGTACATTTACTAAAGTACTGTACTTAAGTACAATTTTGAGTTGGTTGTACTTTTATTGAGCATTTAAATTTTATGTAACTCTATACTTCTACTCCACTACATTTAGCCCACAGCTTAAGTTACTTTTCACATCAAGATTTAACTTGAAAAACATGATACATTTAAAGTGTTTTTTTTTATTTTTAATTAAACCTCATAACAGTATATTAAGTATTTAATAATATATAATATTTACAAAATTAAAACACTGCTTACATAAATGCATCAATAATAATAATCCAATAAAAAATTTGGAATATATAAACAATCTGAGTGGGTCCATTCTGCATAACAAGTGCTTTTACTTTTGATGCTTTAAGTACATTTTGATACTTTTACTTAAGTAAGTTTTGCATGCAGGACTTTTATTTGTAGTGCTGATAATTAATAATATAATATAAAATACTACAATAAAGGACTATTTTACAATGGGATCCAACCAGACAGCCAGATGTAAAAAGTGGCCAATGGTCCCTCCCTCCTACTTTTGTGGCCCTTGCTTGGGCCACACGTTGGTAAATATGGCACCTCATGTGTGCACGATAAGCTTCACAAAGTGTTTCCATTTTTCTGTGTGTTTCCTTGAATGTGTCACCTGTGACAGATTTATTGTTGTTGCATGATGTTGACTGTCGCCTGCGTGAATGACACATGTATCTTTAATCCTGAGGTCCGACCATGACATCGCGGTTCATCCCTCACTCCTCTAACAGCGCACCGGGTGTTACACTCCCATCTTCCCCTCCTGCACCCACAGCGGTGATTGATACATAAGGGCAGAAGAGACAGCTCAACACTACTACAAACTGCAACAACAAACTATAATGGAGGATATGTGGTGTACGATGCCTTGCTCTGATGCATTTTTAGCACCACATGGATCACTTTAGCTCTCACCTTTCCTCCCCTGGAGGAAGGTGAGGAACTAAAACGAAGCTTTAAGATCATTTCACTGCTTGTACGACGTGCACCTGCTTCCCAGGGCTTTTGAGTCCTTTAATTTGTGTTCACTGACTAAACGTAAATGGCTGAGGATAAGGGCTGCCCGCTAAATAACGAAAATGAAATGTAAAAGGGGTTATTAGGAGAAGGGTCGGGAGAAAAACGTTGGCGAGCGGAGTGTCATTACACAGAGGTATACTTAATGGCCCCCATAATAGAACCACATTTTACGGAGCAAGTCAAGCAGCAACACCATTATTGGCAAACCAAAGAGCTGGCCCATTCTGGAAACCACCGACCGCAACATACAGTTCATTGGTGTTTAAAAATCCTATAATAGTCACAGACCCGATTTGATTACGTATTCATTAAGTTTGCATGTATTGATTCTGCAATGGCTGCAAAACAGGGAGTCATAAATAAAGGACAAGGACACTGAAAATATGTTTTTTTTTTTAAATCTTTAACAGACATCCCATAAATACTGCCCAACAATTATGGTTTACATGGCAGTCACTCCCTTATACAATTAAGTTGCTTCTTTGATAAATGGGGCTTTATATGTTGCGGATGAAGTCAGCAGTACAAATCTTTGAATGCAAAATAAAGAGACATTGATTTAAAACCTCCCACAGTAACTTGTAATAACCACAACTTCACCACAAAAACATTTCACCCAGCTGTGAGATTGATCACTGGAGAAGGAAAGATAATGAAACCAAACATAATGATATAAAAATTGATTTCACCGCAGCAACACAGACAGGAAACTTCACTTGTTATTGCAAACTGCTAAGGTGTAATTTTACACTTCCTGCAGTTTATCACAGTGGGACATGGCAAACTAATCGTAAAAGACAGGGAACATGGTAAATTGGCCGCTTGGAGGTAGATGTCTGTTAACTATTCATGGTCCAAACTAAACAAAGAGAAGAAAGCATGTAGTTATCATGCAACATGGAGCTTACACCAACATCCAGATTATAAAAGATTCTCAATAACTTCTTCACAGCCTTGGTCTCGAAATGAAGGTCCCGAATTGTAAAAAGTGATTTCTGATTAATAAAAAGCAGGTCTAGGTGCTTTATAAATACTGTAAAATGTCAAAACACAATTCAGAGACAAATGCACATACATCTATTCAGAACCTGTGGCTTTAAACAAGCCAACAGGACATCTGTAAGGTTGCGATGTCATAACTATACTATATATTGTTGGAAAGTTTCACTACAGTGCAGTTACAGTCATTCCCCAGCTGCAATGATGGTGCAGAAAGGAGAAAGACCCAGAAACACTGACCAATCAGAACAGACTGGGCTTTTTCAGACTGGAGGTTTAAAGACAGGCACTTAAATGGAGCATTTCAGATGGATGGTGAATACAGGTAAATTCAGTCAGACAGTATGAGAAAAAATTATGAGTTTTTTTGAACAATAAAGCAAATGAACATGTTCTTGTAGAAACCTAAAATATGTAAAGTATGAATCTGAGAATGAGACCCTTTTAAGCTTTCAGCATCATCCACCTTGCACTCATATCCTCAGAAACTGCATAAATATTATTCTGCAATATTTTTGTATATATTTTTTAAACTTTATATGGCTATGTGTAACACCACAGCACTTTTGGAATGACTTGTATGATACAATTGTATGAGGGTTATTTTTACCTGGTATCTTACTGGTCTTAATCTCCTATTTGACAATAGGATAAATAACATAATTACCTGCATGTGTGATGTAGAGACTATATTACAGACAAGCATATTCAGTCTCACCTTTTCACGGATTATAATGAAACACTTGGCGCCTCAGTTTTATGTCACAACACTAAATAAGACAACCAGGAGGGCTACAGTGAAAAATGACCTGTTTAAATTTGTACACTTTACCAGCAAAAGGACCCTCAACATCTCTGAAAAAGAAATGCAAAATGAACTGTCTAAGTATGCCAGAGTAGTTATTAGCAAAGTGTGCGAGCTGGAAACAGATATGTTATTGTCTTCTCCAGCTTTGTGCAGGCAAGCACAGTGCTGGAGCTCTCCAGATAAGACAGTCAGAGGTCGGGGGGAGGGAGGAGTGAAGGGGAGCGAAGACAGCCACCTATTTTTCAATGTCCGCATCGTCTCTAGGTTGGCAAAAAGCATGCACTATAGGCTCTGCATTACAAATGACAGTCAGAGTGGGAGCTTCCTGATAAGTGCAATCTCTCCTGCTCTCCCCTCCAGGACTGTGCAGCTCATTCCCGTGGAGGGTCCTCTGTGCATGTTTGTGTCAGGGAAAAGTGTGCAGCTCATGATTTAGTATGCTCATGTATATGCAAATTAACATAATAATCTTGTTACTTGTTCCAGGTATTACATTTTTTGTCTTTTTACTTTTTAAATATTGTGCAAATAAGCAAACACATTATAGCTAATTGTGTTATATTAAAGATAGACCTTGGGTCATTTCCTAAATCAAGTGATGTGATTTCACCACGGCCACCACAGTAAAATGTTGCACACCCCAACCAAGGCTGCTGTTTTTAACTTCTCTCCTGCACGAATGTCAACAAAAAACCTTCCCGCCTTAATTACTTCTCTTCCAGAACAGAAAAAAAAGAGATGACAAATACAGAGAGAGATGTTTTTGTCGGTGTGTAGGACTGCGAGCACACAGAAAGTTTGACAACACAGGGTTGTGTTATAGTTTGCAGCCGGTGTGACTCTGTTGCCATCACAACCTTGGTACTGGTAGGGATGAGAGGATGTATCAGGGTCGGATGTTTGCTGACTCTGTGCTGTTAGCTCAGCCTTCAACACCACCTGTTCCCCACTGGCTGACAGAGGCAACACAATTTCTGCTCCTGAATGACAGCAACCGCATAAGTCTGACACACAGTCTGACACACAGTTAAAAATATTACCTGATAGGAAATATCCCGTAGTACAGTGTGGGTTTTATTTTAGTCGATTTTTGTAGCTTTGCGAAAACACAAGTAGCCAAGTGATCAAACAGGTTGTAAACGCGCCAATAGTTTGATCTCATTAACTAAAGTAGAGATGCTAGGCTTTGGGTATTGGCAGAAACAGAGCACCGATCTGATGCCAATGCTTAATCAATGAGCTGTATGACTCATTGTGCGGAAGTGACTGGGATCATTATTTTATGTATAAGAAAACATTGCTTTCTTTACTCTGTCGAACAAAGTGTAATAAATACATCAGTCTCAATAGCCGTGTTTCCACTAGGGGGAAAAGTGGCCACCGAGAAAGTCTCAGGCGAAACCCTCTCAATAGTCCGCTCACTCTGCGTGTCTCCATTACAAGTTAGCCCCTAGAGGGATTTATGAGACTCCGGAGGTGACGTTACCGTAATCGCTTAGTGACAGTTTCGACCGTGACGTCACATACGCGAGGGATTAAACACGGGAGACTTAACTGTTGCCGACATCGCTAACTGTGCACAACTTCAGCAGCTGATCATAAAGAAAGCAGCATGGCTAATTATGCACAGCGTCTCCGCTGATCATAAACATAGTGATCGTTTGAATGACGACTGACGCTATGTCAGCCTATTATATAGGAGGAGGGTCCCATCCCCTCCAGACATAGACATCACCCTTGACAGCCATTGAGGGCTGACGTAATGTTATTAAGCGTCTGACGAGGTCACGCAGGAGGCGTTCTCCATAGTGAGACATGAAACGAATGCTATGAAAGAGAACCAGCATTCCTAACTGTGCACAGAGTGTCCGGTGCTTGTTGTAAACAAACAGAGATCGCTAAGTGAACACCTCCTGTAGCAGCAGCACATACACACTGTACTGCTACAGAGCTGTTTGCTTGTCCAAGCAAATGTACCTTTAGTTGTACTAGGCATTAAAATGAACAAGAAATTGAAGAAAACAATGGTCTAATATTTTTTTCCATCACTGTATAAAGGCCCAATTCACTCTTTTAGCTCTGTTTTTGGTCTCCACCAACTCCTGAGGGAAATACCGTCTCCCTGTCATTTGGTGTTTTTTTAGCTGAAAACAGCTACTTATGACAGCGACGACAATGTGAGAGCAATCAGCAGTAAGTAACAGTAACAGGAGATAAACACCTTACTAATTACTTACCTTAAACTCTCTGTGAAGCTCCGTAAAGCTGACAGGAGCTAGAGATTTGGGTGAAAAGTTCATCACCAAGAAGAACTACATCAATAAAGGTATTGCATTGCAGGATTTTTGCTAAAAATAGAACAGTGTTTGCATTTTCTGATCCTAAATACCCAAAATTGTGAACAGGGAGTTTCTTTAAATAGTACAGGCTTAATGTGTTTCTCAGACTGAAGTCTTATGTAACAGTGAAGTGCCACAGGGATTAAACTGAGGCTAATGATGACTGATCTTTGTCTCTGACTCGATTGGGGAAGAAATATGTGCATTCATTGACCCTCCCTCTCTCTCTGCCTGTATGCCGTTCCAATTCCCTAAACAGAATCGCCTCTAGTTATTATGATTCATTGAAACAGTAAATAAAATCTCCATCCCCGGCCACTGATGTAAATGACTGCTTAAATGTGTGTATTTGCATAATAGCGGCCATGCATCAGATGACATGCAGTTGGTACCAGTGAATTATGAATCTGATCAGTGTCATTTCCTATTTGTATGATTTAAGCAAAACAGCTCAAACTGTCTTCCTAAATAATCCTGCAGCCTTTGTGCAACAGCTTCAGTATGTTAGAAACCAGTCATAAAATTGTTCCAAAATATCTGTACTTCTCTGGGGACCCAGAAACTGTCATCCAGCTGACTTACTGGTGTGAAAAAGAGATTAAATATTTGAGAAGAAAACATGCCTTTTAAAAAATTACAAGGCTTTCTTCCTACTGTGTTAACAATGTTTAGAGACCCAGCATTTTACCATTTGTCTTAACAATAATATTTAACAACAATATTTTCTAAATAAGAATATATCTCATTTCACATGGCCTCTCTCTGTCTGTCTCTGTCTCCATGTCACTCTCAGTGTCTCCCACAGACACTTTCGTACTCTACGCTTCTTCCCTTTTCAAGCTCCTTCTTCGGTTGGGTGTTTTGAGAAAAATATCGGGTATCGGTGATTGGATGAGCCATCGGCTTTTAATAACACTACTACTACTACTACTACTACTACTACTAATAATAATAATAATAATAATAATATATTTTATTTTAAAAGCACTTGTCGTTGTTAAAAGCAAGGAGCTTCAGAGTACAACAAGATTAAAATCAAGTCTAAAAGCAAAAAAACAATGATACATTTAAGAAAAGGCTTTTTAAAAGAGAAAGGTTTTTTGGCCTTTCTTAAAAGAGTCTGTTGTTTGTGGAGCCCTCAGGTGGTCTGGGAGGGAATTCCACAGGTGAGGAGCAGCTGAGCAGAAGGCCTGATCACCCATAGTCTGGAATTTGGTCCTGGGGGGCTATAGGTTAACATTGTTTCCAGAGCGGAGGTTATGTGAGGAGGTTTGTGGTGTAAGGAGTTCTTCGAGGTAGGGAAGGGCATTTCCATGGATGCACTGATGGTTTAGTAGAGTTTGTAGTCGATCCTGAATGAAACAGGAAGCTAGTGGAGTGAGTGAAAGATGTTTTTTAGCCCTTTTTTGTCATCATGTGATGCTAATTTAGTGGTCCAACTCTGAAGAACTTGAAGAATGAAGTGAGAGCTGAGCCATGGTCAGACAGCAACGACAGAGACAGAGACAGAGACAGCGGAGGGAAAGCAAGCATTCCACATCTGACTCTGTGAATTTCGGGTTGAGAGTGAAAAGATTTACCAAGAATGTTTACCATGAGTTAACAAGGCAATTAAGCTAGTCTTAGTTTGTTGAAATAAAGAAACTTGAATTCAAAAGGTCTGCGGTGGTATTATTGATAAGGAAAAAAGGAGTAGGAATATCTCCTTTCTTGATATTTCGTGATCTTATTTTGTTAATTTATTAAGCTAAAGGAGCTGAAAGAGTTTGTGGAACGGAGTACACTTGTTGCTTGGCAGGTCCAAGCTGATACTAATCAAAAAATACAACTCAAAAATCTAAATAAAACTTGCCAAAACAGGTTAGTCTTAGTGACAGAGTGTGTCGGAAAATATGCTGGCCCAACACGTAGCTTTTCCCTGCTGTCTCTCTCTCTGTTGCTGGCTAGCCAAGCTCTTGGCTGAAGCAGCTTCTGGGTAAAATGCCACAAACACACACCTGTGTGAATATATCGGCTATCACTGAATGTTTTGGCTGACGGTGTTCGGTTGAAATTTTCACATATCGCCCAACCCTAGTTCCTCCTCTCCTGCTTCTACTAACACAGCAGGAGTTAGAAGCCAAAGTTGCAAAAGGTCCAGCAATCTGTCAGTGAGTCCAGTGGCCACGAGGCAGCTGGAATTGGACTTGGTTGGGACTGTATTGGAGGTCGAAAATTGATAGGGAATGACAGTAAGTGTCTAGAGGGGGGAAATTTTTAGATTGGTTCTCCCTCTTCAGAGTGAGTGAAAGGGAAAGACGGGGTGGGGTTAAATTTTTGCCTGTTACTGGAGACAAAATCAATTAACGGGCCTATTGTTCCCGCAGAATTCTCATTCAGCCAGCTTGCAGAGCACAGGCCCACAGTATAGAGCAGCTACTATATAATGGGTGCACTGCACTGTATGCAGGCTTCTTAACAATGTATAAATAATAGAGCAGGCACACCAACTTCAATATTTATTTCACAAAATAACTATGTGATTTAGACACATTATGTATATGTGCTGCTTCAATTACTGCAATATAATATGCCATCTGACAAAATCTACTCATCCTGAGACGGCACACTGAGCCCAGTGCAACATAATCGATTCCTGTAAACATATATCCTCATGAAGAATGTTATATTTAATGACAATGCTGTAAAGAAGTGCAGCCCTGGCAAGGCTCCAACATAATTTCTCTGGCTGAGATGAATGTGTCTGAACAGTAAAACCTTGTCCACAGAGCATATTGTACCACAGTTGTTCAGGACAAAAGGACAACCCAAATCAGGAATGTGTTAAATAAAAAGGGAATGAAAGAGCAGCCGGGGTCAAGAATTTGAGCAACGAGGGCTTTCATGACGGGAGGCGATGGCCCACATCCTCTTATTTGTTTTGGACTTGGAGACTCAGGCCTTGCTTGAATAATTACATTCACAGAGTCTCTAAAAGCCATTCAGAGAAACCACGCTGTGTTAACAGCTTAAACCTTCTCAGCACTCCTTTTGAATACACTTGCAAATAAATACATTATGGGTTTCGGATGCTCATGCTAGTGTGATTGAGATTTTTCTGAAGATTTTTGAAACCATTCTTCTGTAACCAAAAGTTGTGAATGAAGACAAACAGAGCAAAAACCTTCTCCAGAGATGAGCCAAAGTGCTCAGAGGGCAGCAGTGGAGCTCATCGAACACTTTTCAGCCATGTCACCTTCCTGTCTCCTGTCCAATTCAAAACCTGACCAGTGTTACCTATTTAGTGCTTCAGTACTCTGGTATGATAAATAAACTGCAATGATGTACTTCTTCTATTAATAAGTCTGCAGATTCCAACTTTTTTTATTCTTTCAACTATAACTGACAGCATACACAAACATTTTTTCTTACTTTTACTTTGCGCACAATTTTATGTTCACAATAAAACTTTGCCTATTACATAACTTGTACTGTGCTTCAAGTTACTGGACAAATAAAGCTGAAAATGAGTTTCAGTATATTCCAGGGAGGGGCGTTTGGAAGACACCTGCCAACTCAAGCATCTAACGTTAACTATCAATTAATCGATTAATCGCTTTGTTTTTATACATACTCCAGTATGTATAAAAACAATAAATATAAAACATGCTTACATGGGCAAATATGTGTATATATATATATATATATATATATATATATATATATACACTATATAGTACTATGCAAAAGCCTGTTTTGAAAGCGGACGATTTTATTTTGAATGGACGAAAAGAGACTTCCTGTCGATCGTCAAACTCAAAGTAACTCAAGTGAGATACTGTAAAGATAACTTCAAGGAGTTCAATGTTTTATGTTTTAGCCCTCGAAGAGGCATGAGGTTAGTTTTCACATTAATCTTGCATATTTAAATGTCTTTTGTGTTTAAATAAGTTTTGGATACAATTAAACTCAGTAATTCATGCTAGCAAGGTTTGATACAGTAAGCTAGTTTAGCTCAAATGAATACTCTTGTTTTTCTGTGTGTTTTTCAAATGTTATTGCAACTTTCAGTTTGCAAACTGTAGATTTATCCAACTTAATTCTCTGCTCATTGGCTTGTTGATGTACGGCTGCAGAACTGAACGCTCGGCCGTGTTTCAGTTCAGTGAGTAATGATACGCAGTCATAGATAAAATAAAAATAAAAAAATACCCAGATCGATTAAAAATTCCATGTGATCGACAAATTCTTAACGACCATCAATCGATCATTGATTAATTATTCCCATCCCTAATATATTCCATTTTATATTTTAACATGCTACTCCTTCAAGCATCTGAGAATTGACCTCCGGGGTGTTGGATTAAAGGGAAAGATTGCAGATTTTCAACATGCTCTGTGTCACTGCAGCACAGGCAGGAAATGCAGATGAATGAATCTGGCAAACACATATCTGGGGAGAGCACCAGGCACAGAGGGAGAAAAGTTTCCCTTTAGGTTAGTTATTCAAAATGTTTTTAACACTATTCCTCCTTGGCTCATTCTGGACATGGAGTTGTTACAAATTTCAAGATTTATGTCTTCTTTCTGGTGCTTTCTGATAAACTTCCAACTTGTGTATTTTTTGTGTGCATGTAACGCAAATGCAAATATGTGCGCAACATGCATGTTGTGTGTGTGGCTGTGACTGTCTGTGCTGCCAGCACTTGACTGCTATAAAATCCATGAGAATCATCAGTGTAATTCAGTAGGAAACTACATGCACGAGAGCCTCCAGGCTAATACCCCCCCCCCCCGACACGGTTCCATTTCCCTGTAATGATTATATCCCAGGAAGCACATGAATTTCATGGATTTATCCACAATCTACAATGTTAGAAAATGGGCACAGAGAGTTATTGAAAATTCTATGCACTCAATGGTGTTATGGGTGCCTTTAAAGAAATACATTATATTTCAAGAGCACCAACTTTTAATCTGTTGAATTATTCAATTTTCTCTCTTATTCAAACTCAGCAGAAATGCTCAGAATGGTATTTTCATTCATGTGAAACATTCTCTAACACACACATACACAGAAAGCCATGTACAAGCTCCCACGCGTTGCTGAATGCATGATGGGGCACTGATTAATGTTTGCCCTTTGCAGGCATGTATGCAAACAGCAGCCATTATCTGACCTTTAATTCCTAAGGGAGTCTGCTGGTGTCCTCAGGACAAACAAACCTCACTGGACAAACTGCATTGCAAATTATGTTCTACTTTGGCTGTTACTTACTGTTACACCGTCTGGAGATTTGCCCTCCTAAAAGTACCATTCCAATGAGTTAAAACAAACTATGTATACTTTTTATCATAACTTACCATTTTGTAAATGCTGCTGCTGTATTTTATAAATTGGACTGCACTGATTTCGATCAAGTCTGAACATCAAGTCTTGCTTAATATTTTGTCTAAGACGCACAGTAGGTAATGCAGTGCTGACATTTTCAGAACAATCTGAAGTGCTGAATTACGAATCTCAAGCAAGTTTTAAGGATCTGCTGATTGATTTTCATATATCATAGAGAATAAAATGGAAATAATTGCCTGGGTTCCCGCCACAAAATGGAAATGATCAACATAAATCAATATCCTCTTAAAGCCCGAATGCCCGCTGGCAGGTTAGGGGTACGGTGCTGGTAATATGATGTAGTTTCGGTTCTGTTTCTTATATTGGTCTTGCTCTATTATATCCTTAAACCATGGCAGACAGGTGAGTTTTAGGAGAATATAAAAAGTTTCAGTAAGTAACAAGCAAAAACACTAATTCATTTTTCAACTGGCTGCCTGTGATTTCACAAAGTTTATATTACTTTACTGTTAAATAGAGGGTGTGATGTCATGGATACAATGGAGGTGTTAAAACCTGCCAGAAGGGCAGCAAAGGTGATATGCATCACTTTCACCCGCAGGTTCTTGTGAAAGCAAATGTGCATACTTTCACATCAGATCCTGCACACGTCATTCAAGGAAGATTGCCAAAATATATTTCATATTTCATAGAGTCTTCCATCTCGATTGAGATGCCGGAGTCATTAATAAAAGTCAGTGTGTGTCTGTCTCTTTCTCACACTCTCTCTCTCTCTCTCACACACACACACACACACACACACTCATCTTTATGGACCATTGATAGCAAATTCATCAGTGGCTCATGACGCTAGTAACGCCTCAGCTCTGACTGATGAAGGCAGCCTGCAGTGTCTGCTCTGTCTGGGAGTGCTTTGCTCTGGATTAGCTAGTCAATTCTCATGAGCAGAACAATCTCCCTCCGTCGCCCGAGGAGATGACAGGGTCACGCCTGATGAAAACGGGGAAAAAAAAGGAAAAAACACATCTTGCCTTGGGGCGCTCCATCACAGAAATCAGACTCTAATATTCTGTATTAACGGAGACAGTGATGAAGAGATATTGGTATTCAGAATAACACATACTGGAATGGATTGCTATTTATTGATGAGCACACCAGTGTGAAGGCAAGCCTCGGGTCCCCATGGTCTTTAGCCTCATATAAACTCATGATCACTCTCATGTTAGATTATTAAAAGGAGGCTATGAATATATCACTAAAGCTTTTAACATGGATACATATGGGATTATTCAGCGGGTTAATTGTCAGTAAATGGCACTAACAATTTCCAAGATGGAGAGGAAGTGTCTGACATGAGGCCCAAAACTCCAAAATATTCAATTAACAATCAAATAAAATTATTAAAAAACTCTGCTCATCTAGATTCAGCAAAGATTTCTGTCTTAGCTCGATGCTGTTCTATTCACTGTTCAATCTACAACCCCCCGAATTCCACAGAATTCAAAGCCGTCACCGTTAATTCACATCAAAGGCATTTAAATGACGATGTCACTCACTGCATGACTCCCTGCCTTCTAGTCAGCATGTGTCGATCAAGCGGTCTACGCTTTAACATCACAGAATCTGACATCCACATGCTGGCAAGCCTATTTCATGCTTCAGGTCCTTGGAGTAATGGGGGCTGAACTTGTGCGAGAGAGGGGTTAGAACAGAGCTCGACAGTGAACAAAAAACTGATCAGAGAGAAAGATAGGCAGTAATCTCAGCCACATTCCACCACAATCTGCGTCCGTTGGCTTAAAACCTTGAGTGTCTGAGGATGGTATCAGCCACACTGGCCAGAACTTGCATTGTTGTTCTCAGACAGCACACACATGCAAACAGAGCTCACACATATATATCAGGAATGAGGTGAGGACACTTACAAGATTGTCAGTTGGGTTTAATTTGAAAATACCGCCACATAGGCACTTCTGCTTTTCTCTTTGACACCAAATCCTCCACTATTATCTTGTCGGTCAACTCTCCGTCCAGACCCGACAGATGATAAGTAAAATCTGACTCATGCTGCTCTGTGCAGACAGTTTCAGTGTAGTGTAGAATCAATTCTACTGGATGTAGCTGCGATACGGGCGGTGGCGCTTATCGCAAAACCCACCCGGAACACGGCGAAGCTGGGCCCGATGTTGATAACAGCTTGTACTCTACAAAATAAAGTGTTTTATTTGGTGAAGTGCTGATGCATGGAAGTTACCTTAATGGGTTTAATGGTGACGGCGATGGTGAGCAAGTAATATAAAAGCAAACAAAAAAAAAAAAAATTCACATTTTCTTACTTCAAAAAGACTAATTTTTCTTTGGTGGACTGAACATGGAAGATTTTACAATCATCTTCATTTCTGGTGTCTTTTTAAAGAGTTACATAAGCAGCCCTCTCTCTCATTTTCACAGTCTGTACTCATGCTGAATTGACAGTAATCCGCCAAAACAATGCGTTAGTTTTAAAGTCTTTCCACCATCTATGACATGAAAACCACAAACAGTGGGATTAGCGTCATTCTCAGGCTGCAGATGGACAGATATGCTGGACAGCATTAAGAATTTTTTCGTCATGGAGCTTTGCAGCAGAGTTTCCATGAAACTGGAAGAGGTGCTGCCTTGGTCAAAAGGGACGGACAATTCAGTGGAAGATAAGATAGCTGGTGGATAGAATGATCCATTAAAAAACACAACTGGGAGCTTGCAAATGAGCCAAAACGGCAGCCCTTCCACAGAAGTAACAATAAGGCTGCAGGCTGGCAACTATCCTCCTCCATGATCTTCTTATTAGCTCCAAGTGATTTATCATCCTCCAGTATTTTGTATTAGTAGGCATTCAGGTGGTTAATAAATGCTGCAAGAATACACACAGAGCCAATTCTACCACATTGTAATTGCAGAAATATACACTATTTGCCTATTTTGGGGGATAACTAATTATGTGTACACTGCAGTCTGAGTTGGTGAGCTAATAAATTGCTGCTCTGCTCAGGTTTTTCCTCCACATAGAGGCTAGAGTTTGTGTTTTTATTCAGGACAGCATAACACCAAACACGATGAGAATGCTAATTGGTTGCATCAGGCCAGGCAATAATTGCTGCAGGTTATGCTTGATGAGCTGTAGTAAGAACATGCCATTCATTCAGCCATGATATGAAATAGCATCACTGTGAATACACAAGCTATGAACATTTAGCTTCTTTTGTAGCATCTATTTTCACAGTTTTTTTGCCCTTCTGGTTCCATTTTATTGTTACGCGTTGTTAACATCGTGCTATTATGTTTACCTCATTTTCCCCGGGTGTTGCTCTAAACCATATTGCACACAAATACACAGTTATTTTCAGAGAGCAGTGTTGCTGTGCATGAGTGGGAGTCAAGTAGATAACAAAGTAACAACTTCTGATGCAATGGGAACACTAAACAAGCTGTTTTGGAGAGAGATTTCTGCGAGTATGACCAGGGCCTTATGCCAATCGCTGCATGGAAGACTTATTCAAATTCTGCAGATTCATCTTATTAGGTGGGTGAACAGATTTGCTGCGACAGGTAGCTCAGAGGTGTCTGGATGCGCGTCCTGTCCGACAAAGCAGGTTTGCATGCATGTGTGTCTGTGTGTTTGTGTGCATATTGTTGAGAAATGACCTTTGGTGCCGAAGGCTAACAGTGCTGTTATTTATAGTCTGAGCCAAATGGGAGGGCAGACACTGTGTCACCATGGATACTTCATCAAACTGTGGATGAATCCACACACACACACGCACACGCGCGCACACACACACACACACACACACACACACACACACACACACACACAGAGTTGGTGTACCTGTGGCTAAACCCTGCACTCCTTCAAATCAACCAAACGAACACATCAACAAACAAAACATGCTCCTGTTGCCAAAAATAAATACTGCCACCTCGACAAGACAGGCCATGGTGACAATAATGATCTGGCAGACAAATTTGAGTACGGAGGTGCCAAAATAATCCTGGTTGCCTCTTGAGATACTCAATGAGATTCTGGGACTGAAATATAGTTAATGGTTCTGGAGTTACATTTGTTGCGAGTTTTCTGAAATGAGCGGGGCGTCTGCTGACAGCTCCGGTAAATAACGCTGCATGGCTGGAAAGTCTGCCTCTGCAAATGTGAGTTACCTTTTCAGTGACTTCCACAGAGCAGGTTTCTGTCATCCATCCATCTATATTTGATGAGCTGAGGACGGATGGACAGTGTCTAAGAGCTGCAGCCTGATTTGTGATAGCGACAAAGACAGCAGCCAAATTAATCAGAGGTTTTGCCTCAGAGTAATTAGATGGCGAGGTGTTCAAACACAGAGATAGATGAAGCATAATAAAGACTCAAATCAGTCCGTCCTCACAGCAATACACAATTACTTAATGTTTGCAGAAACTATTCACCGATCTGACTTAGCATGATTCACAGTAATTACAGATGCTTTACCATTATCCCAGACTTGACTTTGACAGGCAGCGGATTATCTTTAACTCATTTCAAATTGTCTTGTGTGTCTGCCACAATGAGGAGAAACTAGCTAGCTAGCACCCGAGGGAGCCGCTTGTTGCTTCCACCTGCAGCACAGGCAGTGTAAAAAAAGGCAATTACACAGCTAGGACCAACCCCAGCTGCTCATGCAATTATGTTGTCAAACTGAGCCTGCTGGAAACACACACACACACACACACACACACACACACACACACACAAACACACACACACACACACACACACACACACACACACAGTGACTGACAGATCTGCACAGATGGACATATGCATGTGTCTGGATGCATGTAAATGCAGGTTGACACCCAGAGCTCTGACCTGACCCTGAGTGTGTGTCAGCTCAGTCAGACAGTAGCAGCTACTGGTTTATAGCCTGGTTCACAGAAGGTGTTAATCTGCAGGGTTAAGCCTTCTCTGGCATCGTGTCATCTGAAAACACTGATTTCTCTCTGAGTGACAGCTGTAATATGAAATGATTCAGGGTGTCATTCTCCGGCAGAGTTGAGCATCTGATGTTTGATGTGAAATGAACACAGAGAAGATCAAAACCAGAACATTTCTTCTCCCTGTTATTCTGTGTGGAAGACATCAGCAGGTATGATTATATATTATCTGCTGCTATGGTTACAAGCAATAATGGCTACATGACTAATGTTGTACAATTTCAGTTTGCAAATTACCTGAGCGGTAATCACAGAGGCCGTCACAGAAATGTGAGACGGAAAGGTGAGTAACAGCACAATTACAAATACATAACCACACCTCGGATAGTAAGGGTTAGGCCAAGACAGCCATCCATAGCCTGCAGGTGTTTGTTTTGCTTTAAAAGCACTAATTGTGTCACCACCACACCTCAGGGTTTAGCCTCAGGGATTTATTAAGTACTTAAAAAACATACAACTGTATGACCAGTTTTACTTCACAAGTGGAGTTTCTACTCAACAAGCAGAAAACATAGTGTTTATCTGTCTCATGTGAACTTTTACCTCTGTGTTTGGGCTATTTTTAGTCCAAGGTTGAAGGGCAGGTGAAGTACCAGTATATAGATGAAATGCAGGTATTTTGAAGCAAAACAGCAGAGCAGTTGTTCTCGCAATCCCAACAATTTTGGCTGTTGTAAGTGAATGCTTTTTTAGTTTAAAAAAAGTCTGAAACTGGCTGACAGAGCAAAGATTCCTGTGTGAATGTGAAACGTGCATTCAGGCTAAAAGCTGCAGCCAACAGCCCCAGACCACAGTGTTTACAATAGAAACAGAACACAATGCCTTCTTTACATGATTATAAAAAACTGTTGTTTGGAGACAACCTTTAACATACAAAACCACCAGACTGTGATGTAGTGAGCCAATCGCCCTCAGAACCTACTACAAACCAACTGCATTGTAACATATGGCTGCTCATTTATGGCAAAAATCATAATAATGATCATTTTTTGGTCAATATTGAGATCATGACTATTTAAGATAATAACTCATTGATGAAAATCATGCATTTATTTAACTTTAAAAAATAACAGTGGATTATCTTGAATTCAACTAAAAAAACTAATAATAAAATGCAAATTTTTTTTTTACCAATACAGGAAAGGGGTGTGCTGAATTGATAACAAACAATAAAGTCATTATATTCATTATTGTAAAATGTGGAATGTGGCAAAAATAATGATTATATTATGATTTTCTTGTTTTATCATCACTGGAAGCCAATATCGTAATTTAAAAACAAAAACAAACGATTAACTGCCCAGCCTGACTGTAACACACTCAGGAAAGTTCAGATCACAGCCATATTTTTCAAAGTTAGATCATCCAGGTCAAAGGTCGGTTGCCCACATTAGCAGCCATATTTCTCTACACTTCTACCAGATCGCTCTTTACATGTCAGTTAAAGTCTCAGCTCAGACTAACATTAAACACAACTGAGTGCAGAAAAATCAATTACTGCTGGAGTCTTTCCTCAGCAGCTACTGTGAGGTCAGCTCAGTGCAGGTTAAAGTCTCCCAACGGCTCAGCACCAAAACAGGTGATCTGCTATCAGACAGGACTCCCGTCAACACGTGAACATGTCCCTCTTCAAACAGTCTCCAGCAGTCAAGAAAGACACTCAATAAGACACTTTCACCTTTCAACTGTTTGCACTGCAGGACTGGAAATAACATTGTCTAATAAAGCAGCTGCACTTGTCTTTTCTATCACTCACCTGTCTTGCCCTGCTCCCCGTCGGACTTCATCCCCTCCTCCGGGGGGAGTTTTCCAGAGGATTCCAGGATCTGTCAGGTGTGTGCCGGGGAGACGTTCAGGACAGACACAAAGGCAAACTCCCAAAAAAATCCTCCTTTTGAAACTGGTTCTCACTCAAACCACGTTCATTTGTAAAAATGTTTTTCCCACTATAATGAGGCTCATCTGACACCAGGAAATACATCCAGGAGCTGCGGCGGTGTCTTCCCCTCACTGAGTGTACCTGTTCAAGGCGACTCCCACGGCTTCAGTGATACAGTACACTCAGCCCCTCCCCCCTCAGCTCAAATGGTTTACTAGGTAAGAGGGAGGAGCTCAGCCGGGCTGCCACTATGGTTTTCCCACATTACTCAAACATACACATGCGCACACACACATGCAGAGCTGAGAGGAGGAGCCCGGCCTAGGTGTTGTACTCGCAGGCAGGTGGGCGTCGATGTGTGTGTAGTCTAACAGCGGCAGGCAGCACAGCAACAGGTCTGCCAGCTGTTGACTTGCCTGAGGGTCTCAGTAATCTAATACCTTTAAAAACGCCAGTGGTAACAGGAAAACCTTGAGCGCCATTAAAATGACCACTGCAGTGGGAAACACTTGCCAAAGAAAAAAAGCCAGGGAGTCATAAAGAGTAAGGTAAGCCAAACAATAATGGGAGGATTTAGAGCTACAATCATGGGATCCACACAGGATATTGTCATCATTTAGTGAATTAAAATAAAGCTCGGTTTTAAATTGTAATAAACTGGAAATGTTAACATTTCATTGTGCAAGGTACAGTCATGGAAAAAATGATTAGACCATTGTTTTCTGAAATTTCTTGTTCATTTTAATGCCTGGTACAACTAAAGGTACATTTGTTCGGACAAATATAATGATAACAAAAATAGCTGATAGGAGTTTAAGTTAAGAGCTGATATCTAGCCAATTTTCATGTTTTTTTTTCTTGAATAATAATCAATTTTTTAAACCAATTTTCTTGATAATAACCAACATCATTATCGAGAAAACCATGGAAAATGGCTAGATATCAACTCTTAAATTAAACTCTTTGTCCAAACAAATGTACCTTTAGTTGTACCAGGAAATAAAATGAACAAGAAATTATAGAAAATGACATCTTTTTAATTTCTTTGGATGGCTCGGAGAAGAAAGCAAACCGACTTTTTTTGTACTAGTGCAGACACAGGTGCATGCTATTTGTTCACCTGATCTCTGCATGCTCGTTCTATTCAACCACCCCTGCAGCGACACGTAGTCCGAGGCACGCAGGTGAATGAGGGACCGATGATGTGCGAGTAGTCATAGAGAAGAAGCCGTGATTTAAAACAACGGAGATAAGCCTGTGCGTTAATTAAGCTTTATTAATCTGCCTGCAAGGACAAAGATAAAACCTCTTTTTAAAAAAGCAGAATGATGAGTCACACTATAAGAATGATCCCCACAAGTAAAGTGCATATACATAATTATTCATTAAAAAAAAAGGCAAAACTGCATTATAAAAGACTGATCAAGCACTGACTGGATTGTATCTTGATGTTATTTTCCTTTCATGCTTGTAATCAGTTATAATAAAGCAGCATTCTCTGTGGAGTCTTTGCATGGCAACCTAATTATTATCAGCAAATATGGGCAGTTCATTTACATTTTTAAAAAAGGACTAAAAACTAAACTAAAAAATTTCCTTTTTAGTCAAACCTTTGGTTCCTCCAGTCCAGATGGTTTTTATGTATGTATATATGTATGTATGTATTTATACTTTTTCTTCTGTTTTTAACTGTTTTATCCTTTTTAATCCTTTTTACAATTAGACTTGTTCATTGTTCACCTGTAGAACTTTGAAATTTCCTTTAATGTGAAGTGCATTATTAAAAAATGTATTTTTATTATTATTATTATTATTATTATCTGTGTCTTTTAAATCATTTAAAAGGAACAATTGATTCAAAAAAAAGGAATTTAAAAAGTTCACACCTTACACTTCCATTTTTGATTGTTCTTCTGTGAGCTTGATAAGTTTTCTAGGAGGAAATGTGTACATTGTAGTGGTTTAAGTATAATTTAAAACTGCTTTATGACTGAAATAGAGGCCTGGTCTCTGAGAACTTTAAGTCCTGATATGTACATTAATATGTGGGCCACACAGCTGCTGCAAAGACCCAATGAGTCCCCCCCACACAGGAGCAGGAGTACCACCTGGCCTCCTGCGCTAAGTCCAGATTCTCTCAAGCTCTATTAATCAACCAGGCCACTTTAGACTCAACCTCACACAGATATTCTTTTAAAACCTGCTTCCATAACAATGAAGTAAAACAATACCGGTCATGAATAGAATTTTTATTATGTATCTGTTAATCAATCAACAATCATTTTCTACTGAACTATGCTTAATTATGTGGCTCATTGGAGCCTCTATTAACTCCCCACTGACCAGAAAAGCATGTTCTGGGCTCAACAATGGCAAATCACCAAACTGTGGACACGTAGGTAGAACACACCGTGACTGAGATGAGATGATGATTAAATGGCACTGACGTCCTTGATCACTAACTGCGAACATGTAATATCACTGATGAAAAAAGACGAGATGAACATAGTTTTAAAATAAAAACTCTACTTTATTTTCTCCAGGTTTCAACACGTAAAATGTGTTTTTAAAGACTTTTTTAAGACCATAATGAACATAATTTAAGACCCATTTTACATCCATACTGGCATAAAGGAACAAAAGACATGAAGGAAAATCGGAGGCCCCGAATTACTTGCAAAGTATATGAATTTATTCACAGCCACAAATCATTGAACTTACACTCACCCATCTTACACAAGTAATTTAGCTTTGCTGTGGGCTTTTGTTAAGTTTTCTCTGCCACTATGCTAGCCTGTGACACACCGCAGCCGAACAGCACACTAGCTGGTTGTGCTCGATTCTGACCGGGCTGCACAGGTACTTAGTTCTGTTTTGTAGTTGTGTTATAGCATCCTAAGAAATTGAAATATTTTAAAAGCGAGACTGAAGTTTATGTATTTGTTTTGAATAAAAAAGTAACGTTAATACATTTTTAAGAGATTTTATGTCCTTTAAGTCCTTAAAATGTTTTAAGACTTTTTAAGACCCCACAGATTCTCTTTATTTTCGTTTCTCTTCTCCTCCCTTTGTGACTCTCTCTCTCTCAAATACACACACCGCCAGCGCTGCAGTTTGCAGTCCATCTCTGTCTTTGTCTCGTTCCAGTCCTCATAATTTTGCTACTATGATGCATAAAATTTGATTTGTGGGTCAGTTTGGGTTTGTGGTTGATTGACGCATATTTTTATGGATTGGCTCCCATAACGGCCCGGTTGGTGCCAATGACACATGCATTACTAATGAGCACAGTTAGGAGGACTCGGAGTAAATGCAAAGCTGCTTTTCTCAATTATTCAACCTGTGTTTCTCATTAGATAATGATAAGATAAAATCTTACTTGAAATAAGTTTGACTCAAATCACAAAATATTTGGTTTTGGTTGACTAGTTTGATTGAAATGTTCGATATAAGACCCAGACTAAGACAAAAAGCTGACCAAATGACCACTAATTCGGTCCATAATTCAAGTTGAAGGTGTTTTCAGTCTAGCTGATGTTGGTATGAAAAGCCTGTGTACACTTCAGTACAATAAACCAACTTTACAAAACTGTCTGTGATGCCTATTGCAATTATCTCAAAATTAATCAATAACTGTGCCCACAAAACCTTGATTTGGTTCTCTGCAGAATTGATCATCATTCAGTCTGGCATCCCTCTCTCGGAGACAATAAAAAGCTAAAGAAAATAATCTCCTAATGTCTATTGTGTCCATGCATAATGAACAAAGTGAGGAAATTGAATACTGCCAGCTCAAAGGGCTGTTTGAGCTGCCTCCTCCTCCTCCACGCTCAAACGATACGCAGCAGATTAAAAGCTGAAGGTACTGGCTCCAGAGGCTTTGTAGTGTGAACATGTGTGTGCATGTGAATATGTGACGATTTTGCGTCAAGATAGCACTCAAAGGTTGCTGAGCAGATAGCAGGGAGAGGGCCGCTGAGCTGCATTGTACCACACAACAGGAATCCAGTCATTGATTTTTTTAGTTGGACCTTATTTTCCTCTTACAGTCACAAGGCTGCTTCATGAAATGGCAACAAAGGCCTTTTATAAAGCATGTGCCTCTACCGTGCAGCATTACAAATCCATGAATGAGAGATGGCTCAGCAATTTCCCCATACTGGAGAAAGGAGAATCAGATAAAAAATTATAATCATGGCATTTATCATGTGACGCTGTAGGATGTTAAGTTATTTGAAGAATCCTGCTGGTCAAATTGTCTGCTGGTGTGCTTGAGAAATGATTGCAGGGCAGTTCCGTGAATGCTAAAGGTAATTTTATGACAATAAAGCTATGATTATTGTGTGCTACCAAGCGGCCAACAAAGAAGTGAAAAAGCTTGCATACTTAACAAAAACAGCAAGCAATATGCATGGAACGCATTAACAATAAAGCCTTTGCTTGCTCAGTAGATGGTAGAATACAGCATATTAATTACGCTATTCTTGCTCCGGATCCGTTGGGACATGCTAGAGTGTAAGGTAACTAGGAAGTGGTCCAGCTGCGGCTCAGGCCCAGGCAGACACTTATGAAGATGAAGTGCTAATCAGCAGGTCTGTTGGGTTCCCTAATTAAAAGACTGTATTTGGCACGCATGGGCTATTTACACTACATTAAGACAGCATCGAATCACACTACGGGGACCGGGGAACAACAGGATATTAGCTGTCTGTGACATGCATGGCTCGGAATGCATGATGATGGAAAAAAAGGAGATTTGCGTCTAAAAAGCAGTTCAGATGATCACACACAAGCACACACACATGTTTTAACTCTCGGGGATGGCTGGCGGTGATGAGCTGAGCACTATCCCTTAAATGAAAATCAATAGAAGTAGACAATCTCTCTTACACTGCAGTCAGTTTGCACAATACCTCATAGGACAGCAGCACCACTTCACTGTGCCAAGAAGACGTCAACCTTTCATTGTTTATGTGAAAGAGTAAAACAGACAATGAGAAAAAAAATTGGGATTTAATTATGTGTGCGTGCGTGGATGGTCAACTTTCTATCACTGCAGATTTTTTCTGCCTTGTGAAAAAGGTGGTGTCAATCTTTTTAATGCTCGTCCTCAGCACCGCCTAACTGTCTTTTGTTACAACATACAATGCACGTGATAATGGACACTCTCTCCTCGTGAATTTACACTTTCCCGCTTTCCTCCAGCACTGCAGCTTGCACAGAAAAACCTTGAAACAACCCCTGAATGAAAGATCAGGCCACGACTCACAAAGTGTGAACTAGTCGAGGAAAAAAGCAGGTCAACTTTGAAGATGATGAAAGGAAGAATGGTTATTATTACCTTCACCGCAAAAAAATGGAAAGTGGGAAACATCACAGTTCAAATCGTTGTAAAACAATTAAGGGTAAATCATGTCTGGATCACATACAGCAGCTGTAATGTTCACTGTTGGTTGAATTTTCAAGCATGTCGCACTTCAAGACAAAATCCAAGGCTGTCAAAGGCAAAAGCAGCCCTGCTCTCTATGATTCAGTGTTGATTTGCATTTTAACAGAGAGATGTTGTCAACATGGAAGTTCATATTAAGGCTATTGTTGAATACAGGCCGTTTAGAACAGAAATAGCACTGCATTAAAAAAAAATTACAAAAGAGTCGCGTTGGTGTGTTGATAGAAGCTGGTGCTGGGAGGTAACTAAGTCCATTTATTCAAGTACTAAACTTAACTACAGATTTTTATCTTAGGCCATCACTTTCAGTTTATGCTCTACTACAGTGGGAGATGTTGTGTTTTACTGCCTAAATGTATTTCAAATATTAGTACACTCACAGTCACTTTGCAGATTAAGATTATACAGTAATTAAAGTAATTAAATGAGCCCCGTCTTTACAAAATTAAAACACTGCTAACATAAAAGCATCAATATATATATATGTGTGTGTGTATATATATATATATATATATATATATATTTAGAACATATAAAACAGTCTGAGTGAGGCCATTCTGCATAACATAAAGTACTTCTAATAATTTAACTACATTTTGATGCTGATACTTTTGTACTTTTACTTCAGTAAGTTTTGAATGCAGGACTTTTACTCGTAGTGGAGTCACTTCACAGTGTTGTATAGGTACTTTTACTTAAGTAAGGAATCTGAATACTTTCTCCACCATTGGTGAGCAATATATAAAATATATTGTTAAACACACAGTCGCCCATGAAGTTGGAATAATTCTGTTTTCAGACACAATCCTGTTAAATGTTTCATTTTCATTGTGATAGGTTTGGAAGAGTTTGATTAATAAAGTTTTGAGAAGATATACACTTAATTGGTCAAAAATAAATCATTTTGTCACAATCACTTCATGGAAAGAGGTAAAAGATATTTATTAAATCTTTATGGGCGGCCTTGTATAATCATAAAATATATAAAACATAGATGTATCTTAATATTTAGACACATATGTATCATTAGCCATCCTAACAGTATATAAAACAGTTTATCTGAGACCCAGCTAAGACATAAATGCTGTTAACTCCTTTTGTATCCAATTTTGTGTGGTAGAATTGATAGATGTGCCTGATAGAAATCAAGGCACAGAGCAAACCATCGTTTTTACTGTTATTTATTAATAAAATAGTGTTACTCGAGTCTCCTGGTGTGCTCCAGCACTTATTATTATATGATTTACTGCTGTTGACATCAGTATCAATAAAAGAACAATAAAAAAAACAATAGCAGAGGGCCAATCTACATCACAAATACCTTTACTCCTGATATTTTAGGTACATGAAGCTGATATTGTAACAGACTGTTTAGAGTCTCACTTGAGTAACACATGCATGTGTTTGAGGGTTTATCAGGTGTCAAGAACTGCAGCTCAGTTTCTTATACTCTGGAAAGTAGTCAGACCATAAATCATTCCATCCTTCGTTGACAGCTGTGAGGCGAGGAGTGCAATTTTGACATTCTTGTTTCAAGGCATTTTACCTGGAATGTGCACTTGCAAATATCTTACTGGCCGATGCAGTGTGTTGCCAGAAGAGGTTGCATTAGGTCTGCAAAAGAAGATTAATTTTTTTTGCAGGACAGCCCTATTTTCCCCCCCAGAGCCCTCTGTGCAGAGACCCCCTCTGAGCCAATGCGGTTGTCATACTGAAATTAATTTGAATGTTTTGTCGCAGTGCTGTTTGTCAATCTGAACGCAGTGTTAAGACAGGTAGACAGTTAGCTGACTCCTATTAACGGGTTTTTAAAAACGTTTTTAACATGTCAGATCATACTTTACCTAAGTGGGCCACCTGTGGATAACTGCTGCGGTGTAATGAGGAATGTTGAGGTCCCTGATTTCTTATGACCTTTAGGAGGATGTCCCATAACCCCCTTCACAACCACCCACCGTTTTGACTGTTTCACCTCAGGCAAAGCACATACGTGTGCAGGGCGGGTCATCGTTAAAATGTCAACGTGAAGTCTTTTGTTTGAAATGAGACCTAAGGGTGTGCAACCTTATATTGTTGATCTACTTTGAGTCTACAAATCTGCCACATACTAGTTAGCTTCTGGATTTCTACTACTTCTCTACTCATCACGTCCTATATTTATACCTCAGACCAATCTCGGTCTCCATAAAATGTGTTATTAACGTCTCTATTCTCGCTCCTTCCAAACTTCATGTCGTGTAATCAGTGAAAAGGAACCAGCAGCCACCAGGTGCCACTCAGTTCTTTTCCAGATCTGGCAGCTCCGACAGCCACCGTCCCTCTCCGCCATCACCTCCGCTGCCAATTCACGACTGCCAGACGCCAGCTCAGATTAGCTGCCCGTGGGCCTTTTTAGCAGCCATTTGAAGGGCAGGCAGAAGGTATTACAACCGGTCACCGGTTGTACCAGTTGGCTGTTTGTCCCACATCAGACTCCAAGGTGGAATTCAGAAATAGAAAACACACCTCAAGTTGCACCTTGGCGCAGTGCTTCGCCTGGATGTAAATCCAAAGTCTAACGAGGTGGAAGTGAAAAGTTTGGAAACTGCAAAACAAACACATGAACACAAACACCTTGTCTACTGTGGATGACTGATCTCGTCAGGGTGAGCCCACACTCCCTGTGACTCCTTTATTTCGGTTTGAAACCATGATCCTAATTTCTTGGTCACTTCATGACACTTTATAACCCAGCCTGTTCTCCTGTCAAGGTTGTGTGTACAGGCAGCGAAAAACAAGGTATTTGTCCATATTTCACTATCCGCTGACGTAGTAGTGATTGCCAACCAAGCAAAGTTTAAATGGGCGGATTCCCAAGCTTGGTTGAACACAGGTGTGGTGGATGGGTCAAACGAATGGTGGACTTTGAACAAGTAGAGCACGGTTTGGGTCCTGCGTGAAAACAAAAGTAAACAATTTTTAACTTGAGTTACATGAATCACGTTTATGAACGTAACTTATGTTTTTTACGTAACTTGCGGCAGTCACATTACCCTTGTAACTACTTAATTTCCGGCATTTACATACATTCATTAACTGTCTTTTACAATGCCTTACCATGACTTTCTTGCCCTAAACCTAAGTTCAGCGGTTTTACAACATACAACCACGGGCCGGACGTGTGCGCTATGGCCGCTATAGCCTAAGCCTACCTCTGTCACTACCTTCTGGAGGATGGGTAGGTTTTAAAGGGTTAAATATAAACTCATTAAAATGGCATTGTATGAAATATATATCTAAAATACAAGTAAAGTCTATTTTAATATTAGTGTTTCGAGTAAATGTAAAACATATATCTTAAAGACACTCCGAACACATAAAATGTGCACTCCCAAGGTATTAAGTATATTTTAGGAAAGTATATATATATATATATATATATATATATATTTTACTTTTCTGACCTCCCTTGTGTGCTTCAAAATCCATTCTGTGTGACTTGGTGATACTATCTCCGGTGGACTGAAGGCTTACTGAGCGATCAGACGAAGGTCACTGAGTGCCCGTTTGCTGTTTCTGGTCCATTTACTAAAGAGAAAATGACGGGCCAACAAAAAAAAATTCAGACCGTCTGAGATCTGACAATTTTGGATGCATTGATAGTGCACATCACAGACATTCAGCTTTGAAGTGGGCATATTGCTTAGCAACCATCTCTGCAATAAAATGAATGATGACACGCAGTGAGTGCTGCGATGACCTGTGCTTTGACATTTTCTATTCTTATGCATTTTTTGTGTGAAAGTTGCTTGAGTTTAAAAAAAGAAGAAGCTGTGATTGATTAATTGAATAGCACAGCTCCAGATCCTAAATTTAGATCACAATGTAGTATGTGGCAGCATTAAATGTTTGAAAATATGTCTGTGAATACCTCTGTGGTGCAAACTTCCTTTGAATGGACTCTCCGGGAATAACAGAGAGGAAAAAGCTTGTTTCTCTGAGAATTTGTCTGAGTTTAGGTGTAACCAAGTGTTGCGCACACACACACAAACACACACACACACACACACACACACACAAATGTAAAAAAGCAATGTTTCCTTTGATGACTGCTCAAATTAAGTCTTAAATCTAGACCCCTTGAAATGTTCACTTTTTGACTTTATGACCTTTGAGTTCCACTTGTCAGTGGTCTTCTTTAATGAAGCAGTTAGAGAGTGACAGAGATGGCAGATAACCACACTGCTGCTCTGCTCCCGTTGTTAGTTTCGACCTCTCAGTGGTCTATAATGGAAAGGCCAGAGGACAGAGACACACGAGCACGCAGGAAAGCCCCTCTGCCTATCAGCGTTGCACTTGTGTGTGGATCCACAGTGTGTGACTCCCATCAGTGTCTATGTTGATCACATCCACTGTGACTCAGGTCTGTATGACCTTTTCTCTCCCTCTTCTTATCTCTGGTCGTATGAGCAGTCCGACTGGGTTATGTCAATACTACTAATCTGATTTTAAAGATGACGATACAAACAAGATCCACTTATAACATTCTAGTAAAATAATATGATTTACATTAGAAAAGGCCAAGTATAACTACAGCAATTGTGTCTGAGCACTTTTGACACCCTTTACACCATTCAAATACATTTTAGGTGATCAGATTGCAATCTGATAGAGCAGATAGTGCAATTGAATGATGGCCAAACCACCTCTCAAAGTGGACTTTCACTCAGGAGAAATGGGTCCGTGTTTGGCGCGAAAACAAAAGTAAACGATTTTTAACGTAATTTATGTTATTTACGTTTAACATCTGTGGCTCACGGTTTGTGAATAACTTTTTTTTAATGTAACTTACGGTTTAACTTACCGGTAGTCAAGTCACCCTCGTAACTTTTTCACTTCCGGCATTTACATACTTTTATTTACTTTTTAAACTGCCTTTTATAACGTTTTACCAGGAAGTTTTTTGCCCTAAACCTAGGTCAGTGGTTTTGTAGCATAAATTAACAGAAACTGCAGCTTTTTCTTTTACAACGGTGAACCGTACATGTATATATAATGATGTGTGTGCAATATTTAGAATGCTCGGCTGTTCCGCAGGCTGATTTTGACAAATGCTAATATTTGTTGTTATGGGTGGTACTGATAAACGGTCTATTCTGTCGTTTAGGTTGGAGATCTTGTTGGCCTCTTACACTTCCACATACGAGGGAGGGGACAAAATTCAGCCCAGATATGAAGAACATCAACACTTTTCCAAGAGGAAAGTCCCATTCAGTGGTTCCAAAACTATTTCTGCAGATGACATTAGATTAGATTAGATAACTTTTATTGATCCCACAATGGGAAATCTCTTGTCACAGCAGCAAAAACATAAACAAAAGGTGTGAATATAAAGAGTAGTAGTTTGAATGAAAAATGAAAAATATAAATACAGATCAAGATTATATTAAAGCCATGGTGATGGTAGTAGTGTAATGATAAGTGCTAACAAAGGTGTGGTGGTGATCTGAACAGAAACTTCAACATGATCAGGTGGTGCAGGTGTTGTAGAGTTACACAGCAGCAGGGATAAAAGATCTCCCCCTTTTGTAAATATAAAAACATTTTCAAGCTTAGGAGAGTGGGGAGAGTTGGTGGACATGTACCTCCAAAGCTTCCCAAAACTGCATTTCAGACGTCGGATGTCTGTAACGTGTGTACAGTATTCGTCTTGCAGTGCACTGTCGGTTCCTGGTGCAGCAGCAGCCGGCCGCCTCGCCTCTGAAGCAACTGACAGCTGCAGCAGGAGGAGACAGTAAAGAGAGCGGCGTGCAGTTGTTTGAGCTGGACAGAGTCATCGGATCGCAATCAGACCTCAATGTGGACACTGGAATCACACATTACTACCAGGTGTAAATGTGTTCAGCTAAAATCATATCTGGATGCTTTTTAATTCCAGGTGTAAATGGGCCCTCTGAGCGGCTGCTTCTGAAGTGTGTAAATTACAGTGGAGAGCACTGGATATTGCTGCTGGAGGCAATTTAAGTGCCACCCTCCCAATGGCTGTAAGAGGGCTTTGGTGGGGGCAGGTATTTTGGAAAGTGTCAGCGCATGAGAAAAACGGGAGTGCTCAGCAGAGACCACTCGACACATGCACCCACACACACACCTTCGCATTCTCCATTTCTTTATTGTTCTTTTGTTCATTGCTCTCTCTCTCTCTCCTCCCTCCTTTGTTGTATAATTTTCTTTTGTTAATAAGAATATATTCACAGGCAACACCATGTCTTTAGGCAGTCACTCACCTCTTCCCCCTCCTCACCTTTCTCCCCCTGATTCTCCCCTCTCCTTCTGTCTCTCCTCTCCTTCCTAAGCCTATTTTCTCTCTGGATGCCCTGTTTGACGTCTTTGCACTGACCTTGCTGTTTAAACCAGCCTACATGCCAAGCTTCACCCAGCTAGTGATATCATTGCAAGTTAATGTGCAGAAGCAGCAGCTGTCTCCATAATGATACAGTGCTCACTGCTTACGTTTGTTTCTCCTCTCCTTCACTGTCTCTCTGTCCCTCTCTTACTGCAGGCCTGAGATGAATTTGCTGATAACACAGCCACTCAGTTCCCCGCTCTCATTCGGATAAAACTTGCAGTGATATACGTGGCCTTGGCCACTGCAGGGGTTGTTGGTGTGTGCTTATGTGATTTTCCTGACTCTGCACATTTACAGCACCCAGGAAACGACCACAGACCTAATGCAGCAGCTGGCTCGTGCTAAAGGAGAGCGTGTGCACATACAAACATGCCAATAAAAAATGTGCATATAACTAACCTCATGGAGTGCAATATCTCCTCCACTGACTCCCAAATGACTCCCAAAAATCCTTCAGCATGTTCTGTAACTTCATAAATTGGATGCAACAATCTGATTCCAGATCAGCAGTGATAGTAAGTAAGTAATCAGATCTTTTACTTAAGTAAAAATAGTAATACAGATGAAAAGAAAAGAAAGACGCTCCATTGTAAGTAAAAGCACAACAAAATGTACTTTAAAAAATCAAAAGTAGCAGTGATCAATATATAAAATGGTCCCATTCAGTGTTTGTCATATATTTTATGAAAATATCTATCTATCTATCTATCTATCTATCTATCTATCTATCTATCTATTTATCTATCTATCTATCTATCTATCTATCTATCTATCTATCTATCTATCTATCTATCTATCTATCTATCTATCTATCTATCTATCTATCTATCTATCTATCTATCTATCTATCTATCTATCTATCTATCTATCTATCTATCTCTCTCTCTCTCTCTCTCTCTCTCTCTCTCTCTCTCTCTCTCTCTCTCTCTCTCTCTCTCTCTCTAGGGACCCCCTTAATTTAGCTGAGACGCTACGGTAGGTGACCTGTGTCCAGACTGCAGGGTCGGCTGTTCTACTGTGCTATTTTGAATGTAGCACACTATCAAGTCCACTCAGTCAGCTCCCTTATGTCATACCTCTCACTCTGCAGACAGCTGATGGCTGCTTCGGCTTTAAATTGATGTTAGTTACAATAAGTGAGGGTTATGTTTAAGTAATAGTTTACATGCACTTACGGAAAATGTAAATGCACATGTCTCTGTTCAGATTATGTTAAAATTCAACCTTAGTTTCATCAAACTTTATGGATATTGTGGTTTCAAGTGTTTATTTTCCACCAGCGTCTAACAATCAGGAAATCTATCTATCTATCTATCTATCTATCTATCTATCTATCTATCTATCTATCTATCTATCTATCTATCTATCTATCTATCTATCTATCTATCTATCTCTATCTGTCTATCTATCTATCTATCTATCTATCTATCAGATATACAGGTGCATTCAATACATTAGAATATGATGGAAAAGTAAATTTCCAGTAGTTCAAGTCTAATAGTTCTAACCAAGTGTTGAGTGCATATAGATGGACATACTTTTCAGAGGCCAACATTTCCATATTAAACATACTTTTAAAAATTCGTCTTTTGTAATATTCTATTTTTTTGAGACACTGAATTTTAGGTCTTAATTAAATGTAAGCCATAATCATTATAATAAATTAAGACATGAAATGTTTAATTCTGTGTGTAATGGATCTATATAATGTGTTATTTAATTACATTTTTTGAGATGCACCTGTTTATAGTAAAGTACAGAGCACAGTATTTCCCTTGAATGTATAAATTATGATAAAATGGATGGTAAAATTCAAATACCTCAACATTGATCTTAAGCACGGCACTTGAGCAAATGTACTCGGTACAATTGTGTGACCATATGTGTCACTGATCTGGTGGTGGAGTTTAACATAACATACAGTTGCAACCAAAAAGCCCTTTTCTTCCAACGATGACTTGTGAGCAGCACTCTGAGTATCATCACGACATCGACAGACGTTAATAGGGAGAGAAGAGAGAACTGGCAGCCAAATAGACCCCTAAGCAGGACACTCTAATGAGGAAAGGGCCCCTGGGGGCTGCTTGGGTGACACTAGAGATCCATACTTGAGCTGGCAGCCTTACAGGATCCACAATCCCAGAGACGCGTTTGTACTAGTGCCATCGTTAGCTACTTTGATCCGCTCTACAAGACGCCAACTCCTTGAAAGAAGCTTTTGTCATTAAAAGGCTGGAACATGGAAACAGACTACAGACAAACGACTGTTACTGTGTTTGTCTGGAGATCTGATGATGCCTATATGTGTGACCCATCTGACCACCCAGTTGGATCCAGTCTGGAAATGAATAAAGACTTTAAAGTTTATAGGCTGCTTTTTGGGGATGATTCATGGTGATGCAAGTGATGGAAAACTAACAGAAGAGTTGTAAATGCAGATGGCTATAGAACTTGATAGTATTCAGTATTGTAGCCTCATTTTACAGGAGCACTTGAAGGCATGAACGCATTCATTGTAAAACCAATAACAATTCAGATTGTCCTCATAAGAACCATCAGGATGTCTCCAATAGCTTCCAAGCCATGAAATACTGGAAGTACACAGGGAACTCCTGACTCAGCTCACTGAGTTGAAACATTCATTTGATTATTTTTTGATTTCACAAAACATAAACAACTGATGCAATAGGCTTAAAGGAACAGTATATACGGTTATAATGTGGCAGAAGTAGAGTTGACCAAGAAAACCATGGAAAATGGCTCTAAAATTAAACTCTTATGAGTTATTTTTTATTGTTTTCATTATATTTGATTTGTCCAAACAAATGCACCTTTAGTTGTACCAGGCATTAAAATGAACAAGAAATTGAAGAAAACAATGGTCTAATATTTTTTCCCAGGACTGTAAATGCTATCACAATAAAAACTTACACTTACTGAGTCAAATTGAGTTACATTGTTTAAATACATTCTTCAGGACTATTATTTACTCACTATGTTATTACTGTACATACTGCAGTGAAAGTGATCATTTCTGCCTCGTGGTTCATCCAGGCGGCAATCTCCGTGTCTGAGCATGGAGGCCAACCAGGAAGTGCCTTAAGCCTGCAATCCACCAAAAATTCCAGCAGGTGGTGCTAAGTTTGGCTGCAAAAAAAACCTGCCCATTCATTTCAGTGCAAAATTTGAATTGAACATTTGCAATTTGTTGAAAGGAATGAGAAACTGCTACTATGATGTGCACAAATTACTAAATGTTGTGGAGGTTGAACTAACTGTTGTGCAAATGTAAAGAGCGATGTGAGAAATGCACCAAAGCGACTGAGAAAAACTGTAATGCTCCAGTTAATGCAAACATGAATTAGCAGCGGCTTCTCTCAGTCGGGTTGCTGGTGTAGAGAGGCGTGTAGTCAGTGTCGTAAGATCCCTCACGCTCCTCCACAGTCCAAATATGGTCTGCTCCGTGTATCGGAAAAAAGATGGCGACGCAAGATGGCGACGAGTATAACGCTGAACTCAAGGCTTCCAACGGGCAGTGCACAAACCAATGGGTGACGTCACAGTGACTACGTCCATTATTTATATACAGTCTATGGGTTCATCCAAGCATGCAACAAGAGGCCAAACTGCAAGAATACAACCTGCACGCAAACAAACAGCTGGTGATTGCTGTGTTCCTGGTTCAACAGGAACATGCACACAGACTGAAAGAAGCAGCTTTTGCTTGATTAGCTGAAAAGATGTCTGTGATGCTTTTTAACCACAAGACTTGCTGTGTTCATTAGCAGTCAGACACAACCTGGATCGCAGACAGAACTTGTTAGCAGGAAAACATGTCTAATGGAGGCCCGTGGTTCCGACAACAGGTGCAAGCTGCAAAACGCTGAGAACAGAGCTGATGCAGAGGTGCTACAGTTAGCTACTCTCGCTATCTTTATTGTGTCGTTGTATAGAGCTAGAACAGTGACAGTTAACTGAAGTATTGAAAATAAAATAAATCTTTACATTTTTTTCTTGGTGTCTGTCTTTTTTCAATTGTTTGAAACTGACAATCAGTGACACTTTAAAAATCATCATTGTCAATGTCATTAAAAAAAGACAAATATTTATAAGAAAATATAAATAAAAAATATTTAAAAAATGAAATAACATAACATGATTGTGAGATTGTAATTTTATAATGTTTGTGTTTTATTTTTCAGTTTAACATTTTTCAGTGCCAAAACTTAACTGTCACTGTCCTAGCTCCATATCATTGATGGAACAAGTGTGCGTTTATATTGTGTATTTGCATGAGAAGTCTTGGATTCACATGTATGGCCTGCCACCCCATTCTCATTCTCAACTTTTCACATACGGAAGAGTTGAAAATGAGTTCTTCTTAACATACTGGGTGGTAGGGTTGAATCAGTGTGTGCAAAACTCCATCGTCCCATTGACACCCCTAATATTGTCAATAGTCAATTCAAGGCTAGAGAGCCACATCATTATGTCACTGTATACGTCTCTGCTTTCCCAGACATGTTAACACCAGCTTCAAGCATGACAACAACAATGGTGGACTACATCGTCTATCTACAAATGTTGCTCCTGGCTTTGCGAGCCTACACTGGCATCCAAACATTACTTGTACACCACATTTGTGCTGCTTGTCTTGATTGCTATGGACAACGATTACGTTCTTATTAACACGTAAGAAGTTGATGTTTGCAGTGTTTACAAGCTTTAGAACCAGTGTTTCTCACAGATTTTCTGAGACTAAGATGGCTGGACCCGAACAAAGTAGGGTGGTCCGGGGCCATGCTCCACTGAAGAAAATTTTTGCCCTAAAAGATTAAATTTTGTGAAAAATTGCACATTCTAATGCCACTATTCCATCTTAATCATTCTATATTTTCATTAATTATTGTAAAGGAGAATAAGGGTTTGTCTGTTTTATTTGAGGCATCATATTTTGACAGTCTTCTTGTAAATTCTTGTGGACTCTGCTAACACATACATGTGCTCTTATTTTAAAAACCCTGGTATGCCTTTGTTGTTAGCTAACCCTAGCCCAATATGTCTAACTAGCAACCATGGACAGAGAGCTGGCTGAAACCAATTAGGCACCAGCCCTTAAACTGCCTTGGTCAAAAAGGCGTATATGTACACCTAAAAATAAACCGCAGCTGTGTTTTTCTGGCAACAAAAAAAAATCCAAAAGCATCCACAGCTAAATAGGAATTGATTCAAACCTTTGTTGGCCCAAGCCAAGTGGGAAGCCCTACGCATCAACTAATGCTGCCCCACTAAGGTCATAGTTTCAAACACATGGAACACATGGTTAACATTGCGAATTCATCCATCCATCCGACCTCTACCAGTTGCTCTGTGCGTCGAAAATGTATCTGGATGGATTTACACAGGAGTAACCTGAAAGCCTCGAGCCTCTCATACACTAGAGTGCATTGTGCATTGCTCACCAAGGACACAACGTATCTGTATTTGACGACCTTGCAGTGAGAACTGTCTGGCCCTGCTTTGTGACAACAACCTCTCATAGTGTCACGGCAGAAAAATAAAACATTAAGTTAACAGCAGAACAGATCAGATGTTACCTTTGTCCAGGGAAGCGTCTGGAGAGTTGAAGTCCATAAGACTGCTGATTTCAGTCTTGTAGCAGAGGTCAGTGGCTGGCGGCTTCTGCCTTGGGTGGGAAGAGGGATCTGAGGGAAAAACAAAATGACAAACTGTGTTAACATATGAATGGATTTAGAAGGATAATAAAGATAGACAGTGGAATCCATTTGTTATTGGAAGTGAGATTTAAACTGAAGCATGTGTATCAACATCATGTGAAAATACTTCTTTAAATAGTTTCAAATAAATACAAAGAGAGAGGGAATGAGCATATTTAAATCCATCTCTCACTGGCTACAATATATTCATTTTTGTTCCTGTGTGTGGTACATGTTTGTTCAAGCAAGAAGAAGTGCATCTGAAGCTGTAAAATGTACTTCTCTAACTATTATTTGAAAACAACTACAGGCACAGAAATAGCAAAAAAATACAGAGAAAAAGCTTGTACACACCCAAACTGCACGATAATGCATGATAAATTGAAGTTCACATCAGTGTAACTTTTTCCTCTATTCACAGAATGCACGAGGAAACAAAATGATTAATGCAGCACATCACACATCCCTCTGAATATACACATAATGAACTTTTACTCCTCACTCCTTACACTGAACTAACTCCGCAGTAGCTTACCATTCATCAACACAGCTACTGTCTCTGGGGAGAGCGTGAGCACCCCGCTGTAGCAAAAAGCATGCAAGCTTAAATACATGCAGGCGCACAAACACAGTAGCTACTTTGAGGCTGCTGCATATAAATATTAGCATTTTTATGACCAAAGTGTGATTTGATTTCTGGTGAGGTTCAGTGGTTTCTAATATAGTTTTGGCCAGCCTCACCAGTGGCACGTAGTGAATGCATATTGAGTGCATTGCTCCAGGTCAGCTCACATAAAAGTTTTTTGCAAAGAATTGCTTTGTCACTTCCAAAATGTGCGGTCTGCTTCTGCAGTCCTCCCATCCCAGCCCACAGACGCTTTTATTCCGAAGTAAAACTCTCAAAAGGTCACAAGTGTCACTTTTTGAGGGAAAGTGGTCTTTGGCTAGAAAATAACTAAAAAATGTTAAGATTCTGCTTAACTCACACACACAGTTGAATTCACATTCCAGCAAACTACATCTTTTCCACTTCACTCTGCAACCTCTGCTCTTCTCTGGCCTCCTCATCCTCTTCTCGTTCCTTCTGCCATCATCAGTCCACCACCCACCTACTAAGACGCTGCTACTGGCTGAATTATTTGCAGTAATTGAGCACAGATGTGTCTGGGTGAAGAGCGCGAGGTCTAGGGGTGGTGCTGTCATTATGGTGAGATTAGTCATCACACTTGTCGAGATGGACTTCATAGTGCTGCAAATAACAGGCTGGCAGCCTGTCCCCACCTTAAGTGATTGGTAAGAGTGCATAAAGGCTGTTTTTTTTTTAACTGCGCATAACACTTTGCCACCCAACACCTTGCAAATCTATAATTTTTCAAACTTGTCCACAGTGCAGCCTTTGGCACCAGCAACACAGTTGTCAGTTTTCTGAATAATGTTAAAATTCACAGTGCATACTTATCTGCTAGCGTCAAGCTGCTGCTGCCCAGTAGCCTCATGAAAATGTTTTATCTTCCTTGCATCGTGCCCTTGACAGGCCTTCACCAACATTTAGAAATTTACCATGGGAAAAGGGATAAGTCTGGTGGAATAACTGCAAAGGAATGAGTAAGCTGTGATGGTTGCTTGATGTGAATGGAGAGGAAAAGCTGATATGGAGGAGAACAGGTGGATTAATGTGTTACAGAAGGAGCTCAGGTGTGACTTAACATATTGTTTACTGTATATGCAATGACGTAAGGTTGAAACCAAAATATTACATGAACGGAAGAAAATGCAGTTAATCTTCAAAGCTTCCTTATTAAATGCTTAGTCACACTGCTGCATTACAAACATAAATAGAAATGTTTCATTAAACCTAAAATGAAGGAAAACTGCTCATATTTTTGTGCAACACGTTGTCTTGTCAGCTGTTGATGCTTCTCCTACTTGATTAATCTGTCATTGTATCAACGTGATATAATTGTGATATTGCAACTCCCACAATAACTTATCTATAATCAATCACTGCCCTCTATGAAGACGTTGGTGGACCATGACCCAAGTCTTCATTGTGAGACAGTTGCACACTAATGCTGGGTTTTCACAGGCAGCTTTGATAACAGCAGAGCGAAGCGGCCCAGATGGTGTGCCCTTTTTAGTAAGGCATTTGCAAAACAGCAATGTGTTAAAGATCTATATCTAGACTACTATCATGTAGTCATAATTTAGCATGAACTACTATTGCTCCAGCAGAAGTGACAGCACCTCTGTCTTTTCATGTCTAGCTGCTGTGAGATGAAGCTGCATTCAAGTCAAGATCATATCAAATGCTCTGACGGAAAACCAATATATCCAATTTGTGCTACATGACGTCACACAAATGGGTAATTAAGGGACAATTTAGTAACTGTTAGTGTCAAGACAAGACCGAGACATTTGGAGGTCGAGACCGAGACAAGACCAATACCATATATATCAAATAAAAATCATAACAAAACATCAAAATGTGAGTTTTCTTTTTATTTAAGTTTGCATTAAAAAACAACAAAAAAAATCATTGCTCTGTTGTTTTCAGAGCAGCACTATGATTTGACATTATTTGATGTTTTTGAGAGGGTCCTTTTTCACTCTTATCCATAAGGGATGGACAAAAAGCCAATCAGTGGTGGTCTTGACCAGTCTCGTTAAAAACCCTAGTCTGCCCAGTCTAAGACCAAGACAAGACCAAGTAAAAATGCCCTCAATTCCGAGACAAGACCGTGAACCTCAAAAAATGGTCTCGAGACCAAGAGACTACTACAACACTAGTAACTGTAAGTGTTAGGTATGCATGTCGCCAGATGTAAGACACATATGAACAGTAGCGGCAGTGTAGTACTCACCATCTTCACAACTTGTGTGATTTAAGTGCTTTTGATATCATATATGACATCACTTTTTGGTCTCAAAATCAACAATATATAATTATAATATAGCTAATTAACAATTATTTTGTGATCACTCACCACTGTCTCTGTTTCAGGTTCCTGTCTGTGTGCACCTGTTACCTGATTGTGTCTCCCACACCTGTGTCTTATCACTCCCCATTAGCCCTGTATATCACTCACTTTGTATCTTGTCTTGTTGCCTGTTTGTCGTTCTTCATAGCTCACGTTCCAGCATTTTTCATAGTCATAGCCTTATCATGTTTGAACCTTGCTCGTTTCTTGAATTTGCCTTTTTGCCTCTCGTTTTTGGATACCTTTGCACATGTGCTTGCCTGCCTGTGAACCGACCTTGCTTCTGAGTAAACACCTTTTGATTATTGGAACCTATTATCTGTCGAGCATTTGAGTCCTGATTTCTGAGGCAAGTAACCTTGACATTATCACTGGTCTAGGCCCGAAGCAATTTTTATTCTTCAGTTGTTAAAATACGTAGCTTATATATGGCATTAAAAAGTCTTTGGTAGTCTTGAGTTTACCTGGCTAGGCTAGCTTTTGGTTCCAAATCTTCTAAGATATTTTTTCAGTGTCCAGCCTTTGCATTGTCCTTGCTGCATTCGGACAAAATCATATCAATAAATTCTCATTATGACCTATTAGTAATGTTGGTAGGCTAATTCAGACTTAGTGGGTTGTTTTTATCTTCATTGTAAGGCTCAAAATAAGGTTTTTGGTGCCCATGCTCTATATGGACTGACTCCCCTGGTGCGCCCTCTAGAGGAATCCCTCAGTGACACATGTTGCACACAGGCAAGTATGGTATGGTAAGTATAGTAAGTACAAAGGCAGAAGGGTTAGGCTGCTGTTCTTATTATTGTTTCGGCTCTCATAACTTGTAGTGATGTGTGCAGTCATGTGTATTTGCACTACAATTAAATGGCTTTTTTTAAAGGCTACACAGAGTTATCAAGCAGGTAATTGTTATGTTTTTTGGGTCACTGTCCAGGCGTCTGAATCAATGTTCTTTTCAACACACTGAATACCTGGGTCTGGTAAGGTCACAGTGCCTCATATTGATCTTTTAGTCTTTATCTCAGCTCACTAAAGTCAAAGCAACACTACAGTGACACATGAAGTAGATAGACAGACAGAGCCTGGGAGCAACAGAGTGGATGAGATATGAGGGGCTGATAATATAGAGGAGTTCTCGAAACAATCAAAAACATAATCTCTTTTGTTGCCCTGACTCTCCACATTCGCTATGTGCCATGATGCACCTTGAATGAGACCGAAGCTTTCTCTAAACCTTTACTTTAGCTTGTTGTATAAATCATGTTGAGGTGATCTATTAAGGATTTGAGATAAGAGCATAATTTCCTCTTCCTGCTTCCATTTTCTCTCTGTTCTTTCCTCATTTCCTCACATGGCAGCCGGAATATTATCTGACAGAGACGCGAGCGCACCTATCATCTCACTGCAAGTGTAAATGTGTGCCACACAGCTTTCATTTTCAATTTGGCATGATATTAGAGAGTCAGTATGTTTGCAGAACCTAGTACTGTGCATACATTATATATAGTAATTAAAACAAGAGACGAAAGTTTGGAAATACAGCAGGTTAGTATGGGAAGACTGTTCATCTTTTAACTAATTTCATTTAAATTTATGAACTGAGTTACAGTAAATGAAATCTCCTTTCCGCTGTTTGAAGCCTCTCTTTTAAGCTGTAACGAAAACACAAAGCGTGTGGGGAATAATTTGATGTTCTTTTCTTGTTTCCTCACAATAAGTTGTATTTTATTTTTGTCTCTGAGGAAAGTTTTATATACACAACATCAGTGAAGGCATGGGTTGTAATAATCTTGCGAGATATATCGCGATCATAAGAAAGCAATGAGCTGCACTGCAGCAGAAACAGTTTTAGAAAAAGACACTGATGAAAATTTATTGCACTTTCTGGCTTCGCTCTTTTTTCCTCACAATCAAAATTTCTCGATTCACTTTATCAATGATAAGCGTTTTAAGTGGCTGAGCACAGAGCTCAGGGAACAGGTAATTCTGCTGTGATGAAATAAATGATGGTTTGGCGCAGAGACTAGAACAAATGTTGCACCCCATGTGGCTTTGTAGTTATGTAATTACCGAGATCACTGTATCCCCACCAAACAGGGTCTACCTGCACTGAGAGGAATTTGTCAGACAGTTGCTCTGGACTTGAAACTTCCCTTCTTAAATAGCACTTACTGGAAAGGAGGAGGGTATGACAGCAGTCATGACCTGACGTACATACAGAGATGATGTTTGTTATTAAGTTACAGCTAGACTATAAACTGTCTAAAACAAGTGGACGTAGCTTCTGGGTCTGAAAGGTTAAGCAGATACAGAGATGCCTTAAATCTGCATTCTTTCGAATGGCCAGCAGGGGGGCGACTCCATTGGTTGAAAAAAAAAAGGAGCTTTGAAGTCAATGAGGAAATGTAATTTCCTATTTTGTAAAATAGACAATAAATAGCCACAAACTTTTTTGGGGGGTGTTCTTCTTGGTGATCTTTGACCCTTTCACAGTATGTTTTCAGGTCATGAAAGCCTAAAATTGTTTTATTTAGCGATTGGTTGTACTAAAAGACACTCAAAGGAGTTGGCTGTTCATTTTCAAGAAGTACATGTTTTTTTAAGGCATTATTTGCGAGTCAAAATTAGCATTCCAATAAATATCACAGTTAATGTGGATAATGGATTACACTGGCTCGAAAAACCAAAATGGAGATGATCAAAACGATAAACTCAAGGCTCCAAAACGGTGGACCACAAACAGATTGGTAACATCTTGATGTCCATATATTTTATACAGTCTATGAGCTAATATATTAGCCAATAGTAGCCCACCCCAGATATAAAGGCATCTATATAATGTATGCAAGTTATTAGAAAGAATAATGAATTGCAGTACAGAAATTCAGAATTAGGTTGAAGGTAAGCTGGAAATTGCGTTGTCTTTGAAAGGTGCCTTTTCCCCCTCGTTAACACACTGTTTTTCTCTGACCATGAAAACTGTTATACAACAGAAGTGCGTCTTCATTGACCCTGACTACCTGACTGTGGATTCCTATGGGAGTTTGATGCTGACCTTTTCAGTGTTGCAGTAGAACTTACATGGACGACTGAGCCTTTTGTCAACAAGCACCCCCCATTGCTCCTCTTCTCAGCAGGGATGAAACACAAAATCCTTGTCAGTGAGGAGTGCATCTCCCAAAATAAACTATTCCCTCATAATAGAAGGAGCAAAGCCTCCTTTACCTCACGAGTCTAAAGGGAGATTTAGTTCAAACTACAGACATCATTGTGCATTTGTTTAAGAACTCAGACACTTGCTTGTGGGGATCCAAACATTTAGTAGTCGGTCAAAAGGTAATCCATGATGCCGAGGGAAATATTGAGGCGCACGAAGCTTCAATACATCAACTCATGTGAGCGTTGTCATTTCTGTTACTGTCAGTGCCACCGAAAAATAGGTCTCATTTTAATACCTCTGATTCCCAAAGCGCATTATTATTAACTGTGGCTCCATTCTTCTATTTCTGTAAAGGTGGGAAGCATTACCATTTACATAGGCCCACATGCCTTTTTCTACAGAATGAAGTGACAACAGTTTATATGTCACAGTATTTCTCTGTAATTGGCCATGAACATTGTAATGATAGCTATTATATCAAAGCCAGTTAGCTGTTATGGTTCTCAGCTGTTGGCACAAACACATGCTTAACATTCCCCTTCTCTTTTTCTTCCCGAAAGGCTCACCGGATGACTTTACACCAGTTTAACCAGGTATAATAATAACACAATCCATCTTATGGAGACCTTGGTACCTTTAAATAGCAGGAAGAGGACCCCCATGCACTGTTAAGAAGCAGAATGATTGAATAAAACCACCAATTTACATCTAGTTACTGCATTAGAACACAGTGCTTTACATTCACGCAGAGTTCAGGTTCACGGGTTTGTGAAGATTATTGTAGAAGTAATTCAAGCAGGCACAGCTGTAATGAGCTGAAATGTGCATGATTATGATATAAAACTTCCCATATTGTAACGCTCTTCTGCTTGAATGTTCCAACAGTCTTAAAGGAAAGATCGAGATGAATTACTAGTCTTCATGGTCGGACAGTTCTCTCTCTCACTGTTCTCACATTCCTGTCACCACCCTTCTCCCTTGAGTCCTCTCTTCTTCCTTAGCTGACTGACTCCACCACTCCAACGTCACCTCTCCTCTTCCTACCTCATTTTCTATCCTTCCTGTGTCGCTGTTTAATGGGGTTCCCCAAGCTCTTCACTCTTGTGAGCCCGCCATATTTTATCTGCTGGCACAGCGCAGGAAAAAACGACGGCTGGAACAAAAGAAGGCCCTAATGAGTAGTGGAGGTGATTAAGGAATGAATAGGCGCTGTTGCTGGAACCTTCACCCAGCCGCCCGTGTTCGCCCACTCTGTCTGCAATCTGCAGATAGCCACTGACTCTTTTTCCTTACATCTGCCAACCGCCTTTAATTGCACTGACATTCTCTGGTCCCGAGGCTGCCGGACTTGTGATAAAGCTTGCGTATTCATGCATTAATCACCAGCAGCCAGGACAGGCCTTTTCCCCCCCTGCATCACCTGCCTTAAGACCCCAATTCAAGGTGCCCTATAAATATCCTGCAGATAAATAGAACTAATGGACCAGGGGTGTGATTGCGGGGAGCTAGCGTTTAATGTTTAGCTGCCCGCGCTAACCACCGGCGATCTCAAGACGACGACCCATTGTCAATTCATATTATAATGAAAGGATGCTGAATGTATGAGGTGGGCCATTGAAAAGAAGTGTGTAAGCTGGGCACGTTATTAGTTGATGTAAGGAGGACTCGGGAGAAAATGAGCTGCAGTGTGAGAGACTAAAACCGAGGAGAAACGGGCTTTTGTCAGCGCGTGAATGTCATTTTCACAGTGACCATCAGAGGAATGAACACATCACCAATGTACGTAGAGTGAAAAATGGCCCATTTGCTGTGCTCCATGACAGACCAGGGACAGGTGCCTGCAAGCACTACAGCTTTAAAACGGCCTGAGCACGGCCACTTCAACACCATATTTATCCCTGGAATCAAAGCACTTTGGGAGATGGAGAGCTGCGTGACAGCTCCTATCAGGAAACTGAATGTGTCATTTGACAACAAACTGCATTTATATCTCATTTGATAGGCTTTAAATAACATGTGAATTGTTTAAGCTTCAGTATGTTCTCATTTTTACTGGTAATCTCCACCAGACTGCTGTAGCTGTGAGGATGTTTACATTATGTATGCAGAGATAATTAGATATTATAAGTGGCGATGTTAACATGTAACTTCAATAGTTAGAAGCTGAGACAGCTGTTAATATTTTGACCCTTCATAATAATCATCATGTGTGAAGATCTGTGTGGTAAGATGGTGTAAAGTTGTCATGGAGATAAATTAGAATGTCCTTTGGCAACTTCATAGATGAAAGAAAATTACAGTACAGTTTGTGGGTGGAGAATCTAAAGTCAAGTTTTTACAACAGTAAGGACAAAAAAAGCATGCTTCTAAGTTATCGAAAAGCTGTAATTAAACATTTTTGGGAAATATGGTGTCATATCTGTGCATTAACCACCTTTTTTTTTGAGGATTGGTGGTTGCAGGCAGTGGATGTTTAGGGGGAGATAGCAGGTCAACAATAAATACCACATAAAAGTGGTGAACATCATCTGAAAGCTGTGAACCTGAAGATTCATTTGAGATGCAGCTCCGCACATGTGTCATGTTGTTCTGGTCAAAAATATCTATGAAACCTATTAGGACCTATTAGTAAAGAGGAGACTTGTGGGAACCTAGAGAGCCTATTTTTATTAAGATAGCATGACGTCAGAGGTCACATGACCGCTTTGAAAATTACCAAAATAGCCTAATTTTGCAGCGTTTTTTTTGTGTGACAACTTCCCAACATGATATCCCAACATGCTATGGTCTATAGATTCCTTAGATCTTCTAGTTTCATATAATATCAGTATCTCCAGTATAGTCCTAAAATTGAGGATAAAAACAGCTGTGTTTGTGTGAACACTAAAAGGTGCAATCATGCTCCAAAAAAACATGGAGCAATAATTTACCGTGTGCAAGCAATGCATGGTTAGTAAATGCAGCGATGGTGATCATCAAGATTGTGTACAGTCATACACAAAATAAACCTCCAGTCTCCTCAAAAATGTGGAGCAAACTTTCCAAACTAAAATGAAGACAAACTGATTCTTCTAATGCTAAAGCTGCTAACCACTAATACAGCTGCGTCTGCTTCTTTGTCCTCTCTGAGGTTTATTCCCCCAAAACTATTCTTTTACAATGTAGAATATTCATTTTGACACACCATAATACTGCATTAATTATATTCTGACAATATTAGCAAAATGCACCCTGGGACTTGGCATTACATCACATTACTTTAACCCACCATGTTATAATAGAAGAGAGAGAAAAAAAGGAGAAAACTGTGAATACTTAATAAACTAATTCAAAATGCGCCTTGAGAATGACTATGAAGATATTTGAATAATTATCCAAATGCAATTACCATATGCAAAAAACCTCTAAGGTAATATTGAAAATATAAATCCTCTTCAGCGCCCCTCAATTTGTTCAGAATCAATTTAATAAATACCATCTACAGCAAATGTGTTTTATGAGCAGCTTTTAACAGCAATTATGACTTGAAGGCAGTGCAAAATTATTCAAGTGTAGTATTCTCCAAAGGACTGGAGGAGGCTGTTGTTTTTCTTTCATATCCCCTCGCCTTGACAAAGCAGGGCAGTGTTATGGGCATTGTTTGCAGCTTATCTTTTAGTGCTGCTGAGTGTAATGTTTTATAATGTGATAATCTGCAAGCATTTCATCTGAAAAGCCACTTATGTACCAAAGTGTTTGGGCTGAAAATGTAATATTCTACTTTTGTCTCTTTAATAGGTTTCTAATTGAGTGTCTTCAGTTGGCTGGCAGGTCGCAGAATAACGGTTCAGCCAAAATGGACAAAGTCATTTTTCAAAATTGTTATGAATTATTTTGTGCTCAAGACCATGATCACATGCAGATTAAATAGAAGGTGTTCGTCTAGGATTATATTGGATGTCAGCATTAACATCAGTAGACCATCGTCCTTAGGAGATAGTCTGTAAAAACAAAGATATGAATGCAAGGCAAATTTCAGCATCATCAGCCTATTGTCATTATTTAATGCAAATATTTTATAATTCGGTATTCACATGCTGCAGTAAAGGCTTTTTTAACAGCTACTGTGAACGAAAGCCAAAACACAACTAAAAAAGGTAATAACATTACTCATTATAATGTGAAAATAAAGTACTACAGAATTAAGGACACTGGGTACACACCCATAGTTTATCACATAATTTATGAATTCACTTAGAATTTGATCAGTCCTCTGTCTTAAACTGCCACGTTTTGGCTACATGCATTAATACATTTTCCAAATGAGCCACCCACCCACTGATTGTGAATTGCTGTCCTTCGAAGTAAATCATCCATGACCGTGACTCCAAAAACTATTTGTGGTACTTTAATAAAACAAATGCTTCGTTGACAAAAGCATAATGTTCTGCAGACAAGACAGAAGAAAACATTGATTTTTACTCAAGCTTGAGAACAGTTCTCATATTTTCTAGGTATTCAAGTGTAGACTGTTAAAAAGAAAGCAAGTGAATAAGCATGCAACTGTCACTGTTGTGTATATTTAAAAAAAAAAAATGGATATCCCATATTTGTGTACTGCAGTCAGTATATGACGCTTCATCAAGTCTACATACAAATTTAACTGCTGTTGTTTAAAAGGAGCAGTGTGGAGGATTTGGGGGAACTATTGGCAGTTAATTTACTTCACTTACTTGGTTGCTTTTATGTGTATCCTTCTTCTATCTTGGATTAGCTTGGATTGAGTATTTATTAACTTCCATTTAATTTCTTACAGCGCTGTACAGCACTTAACTTAAAATGTATGATGTAATTTGCTGTTGATAGTGTTTTTAGCTTGTTTTTAGCTACAGGTTTAGGGTGGCAGGGGTACCTTGCTGTCATTTGTGATGTGGAAGTTTTTATTTTTATTTTGTATTGTTACTGTTGTCAGTATTTCATGTTTGTCATGGTCCTCGATGTGATGTGATGCCGGCTGCAGATCAAATTTTTGATTTAGATTTGCTGTATTTTTTTTTGGTTGGAATGAGCCCTTCATGTCCAAATCGGATGCCATGTTGCACTAAGTTTCTACAGTAGTAGATTTTTTTTTATCTTGAATTGATGGCTTGAATGCACCTAAAGACCACCATAGCTTCTCCTACATGCTTGGAAAGGGGTGGGTCAAGGGGAGGGAGATACCACTTAGTCCTTCATGCTGGTGATCCTTTAAAATTTTTTTCCTAAAATAAAAAAACAAAACAAGAAAATAGCAGACAAGAGTAGCGACTAAATATTTCTATAATATTTACACAAAATAAAAGCTATTGTAGGTATGATTCACGGTAAACACTTCAACTGAAGATGGATTGCAATACAGATCCTATGAATATATAAAAAAATCAATATGATGAGGACTTTCCTGTGGAAGTGCTGCTGTTTAGGGAGCCATTTGTAGCGATTTTGCTGCGTCACTCAGGAAACAATGTGCACATCTGATTTAAGATCATAAAATGTCTCTCATACGAGCATCCGGCCTTGAATCAGCCCAGCCTGTCGTTGTCAATGCTGCAATGTCACATAAATGTGATCCTGCATCAGCCTCGCTCCTTCAGTATGATGAAGAGCGCGTCACATGGAGAAGGGCAGAGGGGAATCTGCTCGGAGGCTTAGTGTGCCAGCGAATGGAAGGGGACAGAGGAGAAGGAAGTGTGCAAGAGAAAGAGATTAAATGAGAGCAGATATGTCAAGTGAGAGCGTGAGAGACGGGTAGAGGGAGGGGAAGGAGGAGAAAATGAGACACAGGGCATAATGACCAAGTAGGAGGAAGGTTAAAAGGGAGAGATGACAGGAAATAAAGACAATATGATGAAGTTTCCATCTCCTCAATCGAGGAATAATTTAATTACAGTGTGGGTGGGAATGATGGAAAGGGCTCAGCTGCTGAAATGAACAGAAAACAATTATGGAAAGGAAAATAGCAGCGTCAGCGTGTTTTCATTTGTACACAATTGTAACTTTAATGTTTTCATATTTAAATTGAATGCAGATAAACCAGACTATTTCTCAGTCTCTCTTTAAACAGAAATACTCTGATAATTCAATTACTTCCAATTGATTCTGTTTCTTTTTTATGCCATCGTCTGTGAAACTCAGTGCTTCACATTAAAAGCCTCCCAGCAGCTCAAACAGCACGATCATTCCCTATTTCTGATAGGCTACTATGAAAGGTGTGCAGCAGGGTGTGATGGGTTTCATTACCAGCAGCTTATCACTGAATGAAATAGATGTGAGACAGTACAGCTGATTAGAGTTAAATAATGAGAAGAGTAGAGCCCGACAGATATATATCGGTTGACAGATATTATCGGCGGATATTGGCTATCAAAGGCATATCAATATGTGTGTATATGCTGTCCAATATGTGCTGTTAGGAAAACTTTTTTTTTACATAATATATAATACAGAAAACATTGCTTGGCATGATTTAGAAATGGTGTTCGCTATTATTTCTTTATTATTATTTTTTGATACTCAGCAACTGAACAGTGATGATTTTTATTTAGCTATTTATTTTATTCCTATTTATTCTTTATTGTCTCAGTTATCATTTATAGAATTAGCTGCCAATGTAATACATTGTTTATATAATGTATTACAATGTTTAATCTTATTCAATAAAGTTTAATGTTTAAGAAAGTAGCTCTCTGGGTACCTTTGCAGAGTGATGAAAAATCAGTGCACAATCCACATAAAAAAATGCATTCCAGCTCAAAAAATGACTATATTTGCAACAATATTGGCTATTGATAATTTTTTCCTTCCAAGTCCCTTATTGGTCGGGTCAAATATTTCTGTACAAATGAATAAGGCATACATAGTATGCTTGCATGTGTATACAGTTTATGTATGTATAAGGCTGATACAAGGACGCATGTTTACCCTAAAAGCAGAGATACTTATTCAACAGCTCAGCTTAACTCAGCAGCTGGAAAAACAGACTCACACACGTACCGAGACAGACACAAGCGTCCCATTATGACAAAAAAAAAGCACCCACTCCTCCCTAACTCATCTCAGGCAGTAAAAACTCTCCCATCCCTCTCTGATGAGAGGCTATCCGCCTGGGCTCTTCTCCATTCACTCTGAAACTCACTAACACCTGACAAATACTTGTCTCTGTTTCCTCAATTTCTCTTTCATCCACTGACGGCAGATCACTTCTATATCTCCCTCCTGCTTTCCAAAAGATCCCTGCTCCCACCTTTACCTCATTCTCAGTCTCCTTGTCTGCCTCTGCTTCATCTCTCCATCCTCCTCTCTCATGCAATTTTTTCTTGCCATCACTCTCAGTTTGCTTCTACATCTGTTAGCTCACCATTCTGCCTTCCTTTCACTTGCTCTCTGCACTTCTCGTTTTACTAGTGAGATACCATAATTGGAAGAAATTGGAGCATCCTGAACCAGAGGGGCTTGCAGGAGGCCTTTTACCTATTTGTTTGTCTTCCTCTGCCTCCCTAACACACACACACACACTCTCTCTGTCTCCGGCAATTTTTAGGAAGCATCAAAAGCCAATATTGAGTGTTGACAGCTAACCGCTATCCAGGCACAATAACAACACCAACGCAATATGTGAACAAGACAAGAACAGAAAAGCTGGCAAATTGATGGATTCTCCAACATGTGTGCCTTTTGTTCATGATGTTCATAGTTATCTGCAGAGGGATGCCACTTTGTGCAAAATGTGAACCGCTGCAGAGTTTGTGGACACCAGAGATTCTTCTGCGGCTCTTGACTCTGTTGCTACTGACAACCACATCTGTGTTTCTGCTTGTGCTCGTCTCGCATGCACCACAGTGTCCATTAACTGGCTGTAAACTCTGAATTGATTGTGGTGTCTGCAGAGAACACACTGCTTCCATTTACATTTCCTTTTATGTAGAAAAGTAGTTCTGAAGTTTGTTTGCAGGAAATGGTATCAAACAGCAACACAGTCACTGTTCAAATTCAAAATGTGCACATACCTGAAACTAGTTTGCATCCTGCTGGACTGTCTTTTGTCAACATATGTGTTGACTTTGGTCCTGCACTCAGTTTATGTTTGGGTTGGACTGTAGGTGAAGGACACCAGGAGAGGGCAGTGAAAACTGGGGAACTCCCAGGAAAACTGGGCTGGCAGCGTCCTCGTCTGATGTGGCTGAGTGTTTGGCAGCAGGACTCGATGCCATATTGAAGACATTAAACTGCCTGCTGTATAATTTCCCCCAAAGTGGGGAGTCTGGACTCATCCAGGCAAAGCGTACAGTTTGACATTAAACTGTTATGGTCCAACGGGGAGTCTTAAACTGGGCGTAACACTGCATATGTTTGAGTGATAGTTCAATATTTAGGCACATTTGGAAATGCTTCACTTAATGTTCTTAGTGTTGGTTTAAGTTAAAGAAGGGGATTGTTGTTCTAATGTTTTTGTTTTTCCAATGTTAGAAGTTGCTTCACAATATTTGGGAAGTGCATAAAGATATTTAGCTCATTTATGTAAAATATTTAACATAAATGTTGCCATTTGATGCATTGCACCAGAGTTAGCTTAAAGCTGATTTACGTCTTCAGTCCCATGGCAAATTTTTATGTCTTTTTATTTTTGATCCTTAAAGATTAAAGGTCAGGTCATGCGTGGTATACTGTATACTGGGCAGATAAACCAGCCGATAACTGGAAAATGAATGATTATTCATTATTCTGATAATTAAATCAAAGCTGATAAATTATTGTCCATTGATACGTAGCCAAGTTGTTTTCACAAAGGTAGCATAGATGTCCCACAACCCTTCTCTGTTTATTTATTTAACAGTCTACTGTACTGTATGTCTTTTGTCATTGTGTTCTATCTACAGACTAAGCAGCTATAGGCTTTCAGTTCTAATCTTTCATTTTTAATAATAATAATCAACAATCCATTGATTGATGGATTTGATTTGACAGATTATGTCAAATTATTTATTTTAAATATTATTATTAGGCAAAAATTATGTATAAAACCCAATGTATATTAAACTTTATAAAAAAATGTACATTTGAAGAATTTTTCCTAATTTTAGATGTGTTAACAATAACAATGTCACTGTAATTTGCTTAGATCATTCATTAATTATCTTTAACGACTCATCCACACTCGGGTCGCGGGGGTCTGGAGCCGATCCCAGCTGACATTGGGCGAGAGGCGGTATACACCCTGGACAGGTCACCAGACAGGGCTGACACATAGAGACAGACAATCACGCTGTCATTCACACCTACAGGCAATTTAGAGTCACTAATTAAACCTAACCGTAAACCTGCATTTCTTTGGACTGTGTGAGGAAGCCGGAGAACCTGTGCTGACACGAGGAGAACCTGCAAACTCCACACAGAAGAGCCGTGACACACTTGCTGTGAGGCTAACCACTACACCACTGTGTAGCCTTGGTTAGATCAGAGCTATGGAATATAAAATCATCCATCCTAGCCTTTTGTTGTCCTTTAGGTGTGCATAAACTACAGGTTATGGAAATTTTTAAACAGTGAAATTAGAGGCTATCTTATTGGCATCGAACATGAGAAAGAGATAATTATTGATTATTGGTTTAAGCAGAAAAAAATCCCTATTGTGCATCCCTGTTTGGTAGGGGTTTACTGTTTACTGGTTTACTTGTGAATTCATTCAGTTTGATAATAACTGTAAAACAGCCAAATAAATGGAATAAAACTACAATCAAAAAATGAAGCATCAAATAGCTTGAAGAAGAAAAAGACTGGGCTGAGGATGAGAAATGATCAACAGGGATTTGGGAAAATTCATTCTCGCTGTGAATGATGCATTTTGTCAATACAAAGAACAGTGGTATGCACTCTTGAATTGGATTTTTCTTCCTAATTAAGGCTGCAGGAGTTGACGTAAGAGCCCATTCGGGAATTATTATACTTGCGTGTGTGTGTCTGTGCTGTTGTTTCTGCCACGTGCAGTGATAGATGCACCACAGTGATGCCCACAAGCAGCTACAAATGTTCCCCATTATAAGACATGTTAAAAAACTGACAAGGAACAGATATAAAAGAGAGAGATACGACGCAAAGCCAGACTGAAGTATGTGATGCTTATTCAGGTTTTGTTACTGAATGTGCATATAAATATAAAATATTCATACGACTCTGATCCCCAGAGGAGCCACACTGCACTGCAGAGTGATGCTTCTGTGTTGATCCTGCATGTGGTGTTGCAGTGATGAGTGATGGGCTTAATGAGTGGGATATGGCCGCATTAGTTTCAACAGCTGGGCCAAAGCTAACAAAATGTTTGTGCATGCTTGTCTGCATCTAAAAAAGCTGAATAGGACAGAAATGTCACTTAAACACCTAAAAATGGAACCGAGAGCACAAACGTTGTCAGAATAAAGAGTCGATGTCAAGTCACAGAAACATCTCTGTGCTCTGCTGCCCCACGGGCCTGACAACCTCAGACTTGAGTTTGAAAACTTGATAAAGGTGCAGCAATGCAAAGATGTATCACAAACATTTGTCTGTGCTCAAAAATATATCTGCATTCACAAAATAAATTAGTGAAACCATTCCATACTGTAAAAGACACCAGCAGTGTAAAATAAAGTGTCAATAAAACAAAAAATCCCGATAAACATTGTTTATATTTCATGATTAACTCCACTAACCATCTTAATCAATATTTAGTGCAATGGTGTTCTTTACGTCTCACAGATCATGGTTCAAGGAGGATAATTCACTTGTTTATCCCAAAAAAATATGCGTGTTAAAACTTTTTTATGTACATTGGAAAGACCTACAGGTGCATCTCAATAAATCAGAATATCATGGAAAAGTCCATTTCCAGTCGTTCAAGTCAAATAGCCCCAACCAAGTATTGAGTGCATATAGATGGACATACTTTTCAGAGTCCAACATTTCCATATTAAACTTTCCATACTTTTAAAAATTGGTCTTTTGTAGTATTAAACATTTTTTGAGACACTGGATTTTATGTTTTCATTATATGCAAGCCATAATCATATAATTAGAAGAAATTAAATTAATTAAGACATGAAATGTTTCATTCTGTGTGTAATGGATCTATACAATGAGTTATTTCCACTTTTTGAATTGAATTATTGACATAAATAAACTTTTCTATGATATTCTAAGTTATTGAGATGCACCTGTACAAATAAAATACAATAGTTTTACATGACATTGAGTTTTTGAAAATTTTATTTCACATTTTTCTTTTATTTCTTTAATGGAGTGGTGTTGATAAATTAACAGGAATCACCTCAGTATCTATGTAATATAAACATGCAAATGTGTGAAATGAACCATTTTCATTTTATATGTTGATTTCAACTGTTAAGCCAAACAAAAGAAGTTTCATGCCGAAAAAGTCCTTTCAACTATTTTTTTTTTTTTATTTTCAAACTTTTTCAAAACTGGGTCAATTGACCCACAACATAACAGGAGGGTTAAATGATTATTTGGACTTGGCTCTACTGCTGGTTGTACCAAAGATTTTAATAATGATGGTTATTACACTTCACTGCCAGTGTCTAATTTTTTTTTTTTTTTGTATTACATTTTTATTATCTTAATATGCTTAACTCTTTCAATAAAGGAATATCTTATCATATCTTATTACAATGATAATATAATTTTGCTCTTTTTCTTTTATGTACCAGTGTCAATTTTTGTCTTTTTATCTGCAAGAAATTTGGTAAAAGCTTCCCATAAGTATTTACACATCAAATTGCTCAATAACTCCACAATACAGAGGACTCAAAATGAATCAAATTGTCTGGAGTAACCGGCTGCTTAAAAAGTTACCTTGGGAGCATAGATGGATTCTGTGTCAAGATGTGCATCAAATTGGTCTCAGAAGAAAGGAAGCACACTCCGTCTCCAGAGATAGCAAAGCCGCGCAGATACAACAAATCAAACAGGTTACCAAAGTTCCACAAAGCTCACGGAGCATGACGGTGCCCAGTACTACGCTACTTATTCAGCGCCTCAGACTGCAAAACAAATTGCCAGTAAAGCATCGCTTACCCCCGCTTCAAGGCCAACCAACTGTCAGACATAAACTTCGGTGGGCTCTGAGGCGTGTTACACATCGGGCCAAATCTTTTCACAACTCAGCACTTCAGTCATCGACTGGAGAGAATCCTGCATCATGAATACGAAATGATGATCGCGGTATTCCCTCAGAGTCCTGGAGGACATGAGATATGGATAATGGAACACTCTTCCAGTTTTCATCTATTGTTAGCCATGCTATACATTTTTCATACAGTGTGTGTGTTGAAACAGTGCAGTCATGCATGTTGAAAGTGGTTTATGTTGATATTAGAGTTGTTCTGGTATATTAACCCTCTGAACCCAAAGCTGTTTTCACATTTTACTCATTGTGGCCTTGTATTTAACTGCAGTCCTGCAGCTAAAAGTATGTCTGAAAGTATAATATAATGACACAAACCATAAAAAAGAAGAAAAAAAGTCAAGCTGAATTTAATTGATAAATGACTTCTTTTAAATGGAGATAAAATGGAATTTATACATCCAAAACATTTCCAATTGCCCACAAATGTCATGAATATTGAAGAAAAAATGTGGGTCTTCACATGCTATACATATTAAACAATTTGCATTTTTACAACCTCTTCTGTCTTTTCCCCTTCGCTGCTGTTGTGTCCGAATTTCAGTCATTTCAGTCAGTCAGTCATTTGCCACATGACCTTTTGTCTCAGTAAAATCAATTATAGCTTCACAGTGTCAGGAGTGAAAAAATGTAATGTTTTTAACAGGATCTAGTTATTCCAAACGGTTTATTTTTGGCAACATTTTAAATAAGACATGTAGAGTAAAGTGATTTTAACAGAAATAATAAAAATTTCAAGCTTTGTTTTTGTTACTTTTTGTCATGTTAAAAATTTTGAAGATAATGCCTGTTGTCACAGTTTCTTTCGGTGTATTATTGCCGATCTTTTTAAGAAAACACAGGTGGGCAGGATGGTGGGGTTCAGAGGGTGAAAGGCAGACAGAACTATAAATTAGGATGCTCAAGGTGATCAGATAAATAAGCATTTGTTTTTATGTTTGCTTAGTTTTCTAACATTATGGAAATGTAAGCAGCAGCTGAACATTTGAACATAATTCTACATCTTCCAACTCACGCAAGTTGTGCTGAGTATTTCCGACAGGTGACAAGTGCATAAGAAGAGCCCGACGGACTCCTACGTGAATGCAATTAAAACATGAATAATTAGGTGGAAATAAAACAAACAAATCATGCTGTAACATGTCACTTTGACCTTGTTCAGCTGTGAGATTCCCTGCAGTGAGATGAACTTTTCAGAAATATAGAAAAACTGCCCACAGGCCCACATGGTGGCAGCTGAGACGAGAGCAGGTCAAGGGGTTCAGATCCCAGACCGGTTTGGGAAATGTGGGTGGGGGAAGTGAAGGAGTTCCTCCTCCATCAACAGCTACAGCTGAGGTTGTGTTCAACAAGCCACTTAACCCCTCGCTGCTCAAGCGGAGTGGCTCCACAGCCTATAGCAGATAGCTGAGGAAGCACGATTCCCACATGCTTATAGAGTGGGCTAAGTGTGTGAGTGGGAAGCAGGATGAGGCTCGGAAAGAACCAGGGGCCTCACGTATCAAACAGTGCGTAGCTTTCACACTGAAAGATAATATATTTTGGGGGGAAAAACACAATAAACATGAGGAAAAGCTTTTCCACTGAAACCTTTTTATTTCCTTCAACAAGCTCCAAAAGCATGGACTCAAATGGCTAATATGTCCCCAAAAGCCTGTGTACATTATTCAGAGGAAGAGATTTATGAATGATTTGGGTCATGAGTATAAAACTGTCCTCTTGGATTTTAAACAATGACTAATTTGTCTGCTCATTCTGCTTTTTATCTTCTGACTCACTTTTTCTCACTCCCTCTATCTCACACACACAGGTAGAAATAACAACTCCAATAGCCTGCTTAAAAGTTTGGCCACAGCCACACAGCATCTCCAGATGCTTGTGTGACGGCTATTAGGTTCTATAAAGCCGAACAAACCCTCTTCATCACTCCACCAAAGCACTCAGCAGCAGTATTGAGGGGGCAGCCATTCAGGTGTGCCTTAGAGCTTTATCGATTGGCTAATGGGGAGAGGAGGCTGAGGAGAGGGGGGAAACTCAGCAGGGGGCACCGGGCTGGGACGAGCAACAGTCAGCACCAATCAGCATCTCAGCCTCAGCAGCGTTCTCGTGCATGATGGATCAATCCTCACACAGTATGCTCACAAACACTGCAGACATACTGTTTTATAGATCTACAGGTATTATGTATTTATATGTGAAAACAATAAACACATATTTGTTCCTCTCCTGACAACAACAAAGTTTCTGGATTCTTGTTTTTTCTGGCATTATTTTCAGTCACGATCAAAACAAATACTCCTTCTTCGTCTACACCACCTGTCACATTATTTATTTGTGTTTTTGCAAAAAGAGGTCAATGGGTTGTCGCCTCATGTTGAGTTCTCCCATCTAGAAAAGGCAGTTAGAAAAAAAGAAAAAAAAAAGAAAAAGAAAATCACTAACTTCTTCAGCTTACAGGGAACAGGCGAGGGCGTCTGGGTCACTGCAGGTCCGTGGCTAACAAGCTCCTAAGAGACATATTGGTTGGGGGTTTGCACTGGAGCGGTCACATTAGTCAATGTGCCATGAGAGAACGGAGTGGAAAACTCAGCGGCTGTAAAACCTTTCCTTCTAGCAAGACAAATGTACAACAAGACCGCGCATTAACCCTAAACTCTGGAACATCCACCGTCCCTGTATAACCCTTAAACAGCGGTAAACTTATATCTTTGTCCAAGCGCTGACAGAGTAATGGCGTCCAGAGGGGAAACATATACATTAATACAGTAGCCTATTATGCATTCAGCTACTCCGACTGTAGGCCTTTTGTAGGATACATCCCAACCACAGAGGGACACAAATATCTGACATTTTCACTGCGTCTTATCTTCATCTCGGATTTGAAAAGGCAATCCACAATCCACAAAGCACATCCTCTTGTTCACACAACATTTAGAGATGACATCGCCATAACAGGTTTAAAAGGCAAATGTAGGCTAACAGTGTAGATAACTAAAAGTGCAAACACTTGACATTTACTGTCACTACAGCTGTGTGATTAGCTCAAATCCCTTCCTGTGTGTCTCCACAGATGAATAGAAATAAAGAGTTGTTATAGACACCAGGGTTGGGCAATGTTCAATATTTTCTCTCAAGTAATGTTTAGTAATGTATTCTTTTATAAAATTTCTTTACATTTTTTTTGCAACAAACCCTCAAATTTCATCACTTTAGTTCTTGCCTTACTGTGGAAAGAGCTTTGTCTGTTTTTCTGCAGCAGTGCAACACATTCAACACTGAACATCAACTTGACATTATATGTGACTTTTAATGTGTGTTTATACATTTTAACACAAGCATGTCTTGTCAAGCTTGTCTGTGCTGACATTGGGCCTCGTGCAAGAAGTGATACAAGTACAAGTTTCCTCTTATTTATTTTTTATTTATTTATTTATTATTTTTGTTTGGAAACAAGATTTGTTTTTATTTCAGTTAATACACATGGATTACTGGGATTGACCATATACCCCTATCCTCAGTAAGTGGTTGAGAGCACTCTTTTTTCCCAGTTCATGAATTGTTTGTCCAACGCAAGGAAACATTTGAGGAGCTTAAAGAAATTCCTAGAACATCATATCATAAAATTACAACGGCACGTTAAGGGCCAAGTATGAAAAACAAAAAGATATATAGTGACCCGTGGGAGGGGGGTAATATTTTGAGAAAAAAGTCACAAATTGATGAGATTAAAGTGGCAAATCTGTCGTATTGTATCCTGCTGTACCACAAATCCCATTTGAACTGCCCCTAAACGTAACCAGTGTTATCCTTGCATCTGTCCATTGCGTTGTAGTTCCTGATGCAGAAAAGCTATCACCTCATCCAAAGTAGTAGGGTGTTTACTTCTGGATGGGCCCAATTCACAGCAATGTCTCTTTAAAGTCTGGATACTTATGATAATATGGTGATTCTGGCCTAAAACCATGAGTGTTTCCTTATTGCCAAATTTGAATCTGAAGTATAATTTGATTAATTTACTCACTGCAGACACGGCATGCAGCAGCTTCTGTGGTGATGCAGTTCCTTGAAAAACAAAACACTAGCCTATTTTCCCGACTTTCTTTTCTCATAAATATGCTACTTTTTTCTCGTAGATTTGCCACTTTTTTCTCAAAATATTATGCCCATCCCTCTGGTCCATAATTTTCTTTTTTTTCATACTTGGCCCTTATGCACAGTCATATCAAATTGATATTATTATATATTTTATTTTCAACATGTATATGTATATAACAACATTGATATATATTTTAGCTGGGTTTTTGATTTTCCTGTATCACCAGTTTATTTAAAAGTATGTGAATTTCATTCCACATTTAACACACAGAACAACACCTGCCTTTGTGTAATATTCTGTTGAGTGTTGCATATGTAAATAAACAATTATGCTCAAGTGGAGCAGATTTGGATGGTTAAAAACATTTGGTGTTTTTGGAGTGGAGTTCTATCATTTTTTCTCCAAACAAAAAAAGAAAAGAAATTGAAGAAACCGACGGTGTATGAGGCCCAGAGAGTCAAACCAAACACAGCTTATATCTACAGTAGGAGCATACTGTAAAGCAACAGCCACAGAGATTCCATAGCAGATTTTACACACCAACTTGCAACAACATATCACTAATAGAAGCCAGTGTACATAGTCTGCTTGGTGGCATTCATGGGTCTCTGTGTACATGCAACTGTGTGAGTATGACTGTTAAATAATTGCCATTCCCAACACAGTAACACTGTCATCATTCATGCCTTCTGGGAGTTAGAGAAAAGAGAGGAAAGAATGGACCGTTCATTCTGTAACCTAAACCATAAAAATCTTGTTTGGAAGCTTTAAAAATGTAGATGTGTCTGTAAAGAATGAGATAACTGAGAACACAAGACATCTTCCCTGCTAAATGAATAATATTGTCCTTGTGCACATTATAGCTGTATTTATAGTGAAAAGCAGAAGCAGGAGCCTTATGAGGGATAATTGGGCTCCCTGTTGCCCCACTAATGTAATAAATGACACAGAGCTCCATTCCTATAATAAATTCATGTCTCTAAAGACATGCGTTACCAATGGAGAAGTCATTAACAATGAGAGGTGTCATTTACAAGAGACAAAAAGCGTGAAATTCATGACCGCTGCATGGAGGTGAAGAAATTAGATTGTGAGCTGAATAGAATGAGGACTTACATCTCATACCAGCATACACAGGTAAATAATGACTATGCAAGTGTGTGTGTGTGTGTAGCTGTCACACACACAAAAAGACATTTTTTCTTCCAGACATAACCACCATTCACTCACAAGAATCCACGTCAGGTTTTCCCACTGATAAAAAATGTCAGAGAATAGGCCTAATTGTTTTCAGCTGGAGGCCTTGTCAGCATTTTTCCTGTCACTTTTTCATCTTCCACGCTTTGCCTTTTAACATTTACAGATAGCCGCTGAGAGGCTTGTAGCAGAGGACTCTGCCAGCAAGCGTGGTGATGTAAGCTGTCACTGCAATGTGTTGCTAGGCAAAGAAGTGGAGAGAGTTTCTAAGTGCTGCGGTTACTGGGCGTTGACATTTCTGTCTGCCTGCCACCAGCTAGAAGTGCTGTTTTGAGTAAACACTGCCAACAACAGCAGGAGACAGGCAGGCAGAGGTTGGTGCTCTTTGAACCCTGACACTCGCAGGTTTTTCACCCTGCCAAGTAGCTCCATTCCTATATTTGCCCCCATGCTATTCTACAACTGTGCTTGTCAGGCTGCTGTCTTGTCCTGCCAATTATTTGTCTTATTTCCACCACAGCTGACATGCTACTAACAGATAGGCTTCAGACCTTATCTCTTTCACTCTGCGTCCCCTGCAACTGATGAAATATAATATATGTGCTAGCATGAACACTGTAGTATCCATCTTTCTGATATGTGCCAAAGTGAACACTGTCTGTCTGTCTGTCTGTCTGTCTGTCTGCCTGTCTGTCTGTCTGTCAATACAGATACAATACAATCAATATGTCAATATCTAGATGTCTAGATAGATGTCTAGATAGACAGATAGATGTCTAGATGCCTAGATAGATGTCTAGATGGATAGATAGATAGATGTCTAGATGCCTAGATAGATGTCTAGATAGATAGATAGATAGATGTCTAGATATATGTCTAGATAGATAGATAGATGTCTAGATAGATGTCTAGATAGATAGATAGATGTCTAGATAGATGTCTAGATAGATAGATAGATGTCTAGATAGATGTCTAGATAGATAGATAGATGTCTAGATAGATAGATGTCTAGATAGATAGATGTCTAGATAGATGTCTAGATAGATGTCTAGATAGATAGATAGATAGATAGATAGATAGATAGATAGATAGATAGATAGATAGATAGATAGATAGATAGATAGATAGATAGATAGATAGATAGATAGTTTCCTGACATTTTATGGACATTGTTACTCAATTAAACTCTATTTCATAGAAAGCTTCATTGACAATTATTATGATCATAATCATAATAATCATTCTTTATGTGATGGATTTCCTGATTGTTAGACGCTGGTGGATAATAAACACTTGAAACCACAATATCCATAAAGTTTGATGAAACTAAGGTTGAATTTTAACACAATCTGAACAGAGACATGTGCATTTACATTTTCCGTAAGTGCATGTAAACTATTACTTAAACATAACCCTCACTTATTGTAACTAACATCAATTTAAAGCCGAAGCAGCCATCAGCTGTCTGCAGAGTGAGAGGTATGACATAAGGGAGCTGACTGAGTGGACTTGATAGTGTGCTACATTCAAAATAGCACAGTAGAACAGCCGACCCTGCAGTCTGGACACAGGTCACCTACCGTAGCGTCTCAGCTAAATTAAGGGGGTCCCTCTGAGTTAAAAAGAGCTTCTTGTAATGGATACTACGCTAGACCATCACCGCTGGGGTCAGTGTCATTTACAAACCACATGGTGGGGAATGTGTCTGGTATTTTTATGAATAAAAAATCTTCTTGCGTCGAGTACAGCGTGCTGAAGCAGTCTGTGCTTTTACTAAGAGACAAAAGAGTTCACCCTCACTCTGCTGAGTAGGACATGTTCAAGGTTACACAACAGGCAAAGCACCCTCTCGGCACTCTCGAACTCTGTGGTCCTCATTTAGTAACAAAAGTCTGTTTCTACATGCGCTATACCTGTGTCCTAGATGGTGGCCCTCAATATGTCCAATGAATAAACCCATGGTGCCTAACACAGAGCCAGGAGGCCCCCCTCCCCCTCAGTCCCTATCTCCTCCTCTTCACCCTTCACATATTCATCTTGGTACCTCTTTTTATGGGCACAAAAACTGAAACAAAATTTGTGTCTTTTCATCACACACTCACTGTAGACATAAAACACTCTCCCAGGAGCACAGGTCCGTCTCTTTGGTTGCATTTTGGGTACTGTAGTTGTGGGTTGTACCCTCCAGCATGGCAAAACAAGCCAGGAATAGTGCAAACAGCTGTGCTTCTCTTTGTAAACAAGCTAAGGGCCTGACCTGGCATCATTAATCCCTCCGCAGTAGGTTTGCAGGCCCTGAGGCATGCCTGCCCCACAAACGCTCTCTTTTTAGGTCTGTCGTACTCTCCGTTACTGTGTCACTTTGCCTCTCTCTCCCTCCTCAGATCTCTCCGTTCCCTTTCACCGGGTCCCCGGCTGTCTCTCTACCTCTCTGGCTTTAGATCTCCCGTGTGAATCGCTCTCTGTCACTCCGGGCTCTCCTTCACTTCAAGGATACTCATCCAACAAGTCAGCATTTTGTGGCAGTCAGGGGTTGCTTGGCTGTTTTTTTTGTTTTCTGTCAGTTTACCTTGCCGTTGGAGATGCTGTCATTTGTTGTCCCTCTAACTTTCCTTGCATGTTCTCGTCGCTTCAGTATAGAAGTAGCAGACATTGATGGAGATCGGGTCAACTTCCATTGACATTTATGTTTATTTATAGCATTTCAATTAAATTTTCCTGTCTCATGTTGTTGTTGTTGTGGAAATATCTCCCTTCTCTTATATCTCTCTAACATGTTTGGGTCTGCTTTCTTGTATGCATGATATAGCGTTTAATTTCATCTAATGATCGCCTGTTGATTAGTTAGATCTACAATCCACTGCATTATCTGCAAAGTTATTTGAGACACGTTTGAGATGAGGATCTATCTAAATAAATTAACAGGAACTTTTGCTGCAAACCATTACTCTAAACAGGAATATGCTCCATTTGCAATAATGCTAAATGGAGATATGCTGTTCAATAGGTAGGTTTTTTTTAGAGGCAAGACAGAAGCATACTTTACTTTCGAGTCGTGGTTTAATGAAGGGCTTTCATGCCAGTTCAATGGGTGATACAGAGCAGGCATAGCTCAGATTCCCTTTTCATCAGCTCATCAACTTCATACAAAAAAATGAATACCCTGTCAGTAGAGCTATTGTGCTGCCTTCATGCTGTACTTTGAGAAACGTTTCTCTCTGTGGGAGAAACCAAGATCTTCAGAGTATTCCACAAAGCTTTTTACGATTCATCTTATGTATTTAAAGGACATTTTTGTTTACCTTTTTATGAAGGCCTTAAAAATAATGTAACTCAATGAGAAAAGAGCATTATGAGCTTCAAATGCTAGTATTTATTTTACAGCAATGATAATAGGGATAGTGTTGGCAAAAAAAAAAAGTTTGTCCTGACGTACCGTATATTTAATTCTGTTAAATTCAGTTACATACTTATTATGAGAACTCCAATGAACATGTTTCATAACTGAACGTGTGTTCAGGCTGCAGTGCATTCTGGACGTTTTGGTAGCTCTAGTTTGGTGGTTGTCCCAAATAACTGATTTTATCATGTTTACTGTATGTGCTTTATTGTTTAGGTGCAACATACTTCCTTTCATGACATATACACGGTCGCCCATAAAGTTGTAATAATTTTGTTTTCAGACACAATCCTGTTAATTGTGGTTTCATTTTCATTGTGACATGTTTGGAAGAGATTGATTAATAAAGTTTTGAGGATATATACACATTATCTGTCAAGAATAAATCACATTGTCACAATCATTTCAATCGTTTGGTCCGTACAATGCCAGAAAACAGTGGGAGATTTCCATTTCTTAAAATGCAATAAAAAATAATAAATAAATAGTAAATAAGTTTACTGTAATGTGGGACAAGGAAAAAAGTAAAATATGACAGGCTGAAATTATTTATTTTTGCTAAAATAATTATAAAATAATGTCAGACTAATTTTTCATTGAGAAACTAAACAAATAATTTTATTTCTGACCTTGTGTGTGTAAATTTGGCTAGAATATACACAATTAAATGAAAAAACAAACCCACAAAGGCAAAATGCATCACTTTCTTAGTATGCAACTTGTTATACCTTTAAATACCTGTAACTTCCATTTCCAGTAATTATTTCATTGCTCTTTTTTCATGTCTCCATCTGACTTCCATCTTTAGTTCTCATATCTCTTCTCCTTCCTCTGACTCTGTTTCAATTGATCGTCTCCTGTCCCTTCTGTCCACCCGTCTCTTATTACTGCTTTGTCCTCGCACTCTAAACAAGAATAGGCTGTTCTCATCCGGCCTGTGCATGTCCGTGTCAGACAGGTTACCATACAAATTAGAGAATGATAGCTTCTCCTCTCCTCCTTTAACCCCCCCCCCAAAGCCATGCAGAAACTGCAATTAGCCTAAATCAAATGAAAGAAGCCAAATGAAAATCTCAGGCGACTACTTCCACAGTTGCACTGCCAAAGGATGACAGAGTGCATAAAAACACTTAAATCACTGATCTGCACTGACACGGTCCTGTGCCAGCTAATGATTCCTCGGCCAACTCTGTCAATAACACCAACACATTTCATCGGCCGTGATATAAGCGATCCGGCATTGAATTCATAAGTGAAATTTAGGGGAGATTTACAGACAAAACAGACTTTTAGCTCCTTAGCATCGCCATCTCATCGTTTAGACAAGTGTATGACAGATTACTCCTTTTGTGCAGATTTAAAGACTTAAAACGAAAGCCTGACTGAGCCTGTCGAAAGTCAATCTGACGCCTTGTGTGTAAATTCTAATTACGCCAGTGCCAGATGACACCTTTTCACAAAAAGAGGAAGAGAGAGGGTGTCTGGGGACAGATGACTTGATGAATGAAGCTCTGTACACTGTATATCAGCTTTAAAGCTGCCGTACCATGGGCGCAAATAAGGGCCTCTTATCTTTTAAGCCTCAAGATCCAACATCCGAGGCCAGATGACTCATTTTTTGTTTGCAGCATTAAGAACTAAAAATGAATTCAGACTGTACAAACAACGGGTTACGAAATGTCGTCCATCCTGGGGCCAAGCTTTTGCAAGAATGACCAATTTCAACAAAAAGACCTTTGATCATTCTCTTCACCAAATAAAAAACTTTAACAACAGTAAAAATAAACAAGAAATACTCCAGCTGTTCCCTGCTTGTACATGTAGGATTTGGTGGAGTTAAGTTTGAGGTTGAAAATTGTTCATGTATAAACAAACAAGGTTAGGAGTCCACAGCCTGCTAGCAGCTCTGTGAGGCTGTTCTTTGGCGCAGCTCAGCTCTGAGCTAAATGCTAACGTCTGCATACTAATATGGTGACAATGACGATGCTAAAATGCTCATGCTTAGCAGGTATAATGTTTACCATGGTCAGCATCTTAATACAGCATGATCGCGTACCAATTAGGGTTGACAGTCAATTACAATATTTAGTTGTGATAAATCATATAATTGTCCACAATTAAACACAAATTAATAACACATTTTTTATCTGTACCTTAAAGGGAGATGGCGAGGGAACTTGATTTATGCTAAAGTATGTAGAAGTATTATTGGAAATCAATTAACAGTAGTTGGAGGGCTACACATGTATCCATAGAACTGGAGTTACATCCAATAATTAGTATTAGTGCTGGTCAAAACAATTTTACTTAATATATTTGATAAAATGTATTAAATATAAATGCGTCCTTGATTTTGAGGCAGTTGTTTAAGTAACTTTAATGTAAAAATGTTTGAGATAGAATCTACTTATTTTGATCACATTAAATATAATCTTTACGTGTATGTAATTCTAAATCAAGAGAACTTTGAATGAATCCAACACAAAAGAATTAGTCTGTTTTTAATTCACACTGAACACTTCCTGTTAAGTTTTTATTAACTCAACTTGTAACGTAGTTAGATTTAATTAATAATATTGCGTGCAACCTGTTGCCTCAATTTTATTGAGTAGCTATTGTTTATCTTTTTTTACAGTGTGTGATTGCTGAGTGAAATTTAAAAAGTCTCCAGTGAATACAACCGTCATTGTCCGTCCCAACTCCAGCCCCACTCAAACAAGTTGTGTATCTTTGATATGGTGGTGGTTATTTCAGACAGATCTTCGTTCGCCACGATAATTGACATATCAAAATCTGGATGATTCGGGGCTAACAGGACTGAATATTAGTTGTGTGCTTGGCAAGCAGAATTTCATATAGACGTATAGAAGTATGGTGGCAATTAAATAAATTATTAAATAACGTTAATATTCACATCGTCAGTAACTATACCTTTGGTGTTGTTGATAGACACATCTGTCAGGGCTTCAACTTGCCATTCAATAAGTTTTCTGAATTCATTGCTTCCAACTTTAGGCAGAGTTATCAAAATACAACCTGTGTTAACGGTCAAAACAAATTTGCATTGACGCCTTACTAACTATGGTAGCCCCATTGCTAACATTTACTAATTAGCACTAAACACTAAGGATTGGTGACATTATGGGAGGAAGCAGGCAGTAATCACATATAAATGGCTATTTTACAATCATAACAGGACACATCTCACTCCCTCTGTTCATAATCCTAGATTTACTGCTGAATTGACTTCCAAGCATCAGCAGGTAACCAGGATATCTGGAGTCTGAGAGTCCAGTGCCCAGCTTTGTTGTGACAGCATGCCATTTTACTCAATCACTTATCAGAGCGTGACTAAAGGCAAAGGCTCTGAGGTGAAATCAAGCTGGCTTGCCCAAGCGAGTGTGCCATTTTCTGGATAAGAGGCAAAGAGCAGTTGAGGTCAAACCTCCATGACTCACCTGGAACATTGCTGACACCTCCTCAACAGCCACACACAGCAGAGTTGGGGGTAAGGGCAGGTTTGGGCAAAGAGCAGTGAGACTCACAGAGTCAGTGAAATAATTTGTCTCAAAGGATAAGCCATGGCACGACTCCAAATTGTAGTGAATTCTGCTGCCACATTGTGGAGCAGAATGTCAGAGGATCTTGTTAGATACCCAAAGCTCAACTAATTTTCTAGGGCGAGAACATGCTGCACAGAAGCATGTGTCTGAGATGAAAGGGAGAAGAAGAAAAATGCATCAGTCCACCCACACTGACTAACCTTTAAACAAATCAGAGAGAAAAGACTGGAACAGGAATGCTAAAAACAAGCTACGGAGTGAGGAACAACTACACAAACAAGAATTTTTATTAAGAGAATGCAGAAAACACAACAGCCTGAGCAAAAAAAAATGAACACATGAAGTTGACATTTGAAGAGAAGGAACAAGAGAGAAAATGTGAAATGGAGAGGAAGAGGACAGAAATAGTCAACCCATACCCTGCGTTTCTCTTTAAATAGAAAGTAAACACCTGGAGCAAAGGAACACATATGTATGTGAGAAAGATTTTCATAGACTAGAGTTCAGCATTCAACACCACTGTGCCCTCCAAGATTGTCATCAAGCTCAGGGACCTTGGACTCAACACCTCCCTCTGTGATTGGATTCTGAGCTTCCTGATGAGCAGCTCTGCAGGCTGTGCAGATCTGCACCTACTCATCCTCCACCCGGAGTTTTAACCCCGGAGCCTCCCAAGGCTGCAAGCTCAGCCCTCTTCTGTACTACTCTTTCATGCTCCCACAGTTACAACACTCTCACATCAGTGTGATCAACAATGGTGACAAGACAGCCCACCAAGCAGCAACCTCGTGACTTGAAAATTGAAGCCAAAGAGTAAGTACCTGCATTATTTCTAAAGGCCAGCAGGGGGGCGACTCCACTGGTTGTAAAAAGAAGTGGGATTGTATAGGTTTCTGTGAGCAAATGAGCCTAATAATTTCCTATTGAGTTCATGGTCTCAATTGAGATAGCTCTTAAAGTTATGTACTTACTTGGTTCATGTGCTCTAAGGCTAGTACCATCAGCTTGAATGCACTTATTGTTAGTCGCTTTGGACAAAAGTGTCAGCCAAATGACATGTAATGTAATGTAATGTAATTGTTGGCTTCAAGTCTTCTTCAGTACAGCATGACATTCATTCTGTAAATCATTGTTCCATTCAAATAGATGATATACAGGGTATGCTTTAGGGCGTGGCTATCTTCTAATTGAAGAGTCGCTACAATGCTGCACTGTGTACATTTCCATGTTTTCATGTTAGAACTTATGAATAGTTAATGAAATGAAAGTTATTTTGGTCCACTAAAATGTTGCATTCTGCGTTTGGTTGGCTGGCTGATTCGCACCTTGCTAACCCAGCTAGTGCCCAGTAATAACTTAGCTCCACCCTCTTGTCCAAATATGGTCACAGGCTGTGAGTCCTAGAGAGACATCTTGTGTTGGTACAACAACTCCATCTCAACATCAGCAAACCTACGGAGCTGACTGTGGACTACAGGAAGCAGCAGGGAGAAAGACACCCCCCGACCCCCATCAATCAGCTCAATATTCTCAGTTATTTGAGACAAAATTAAGTAAACACGCTGATAAACTACATATAATATAATAAAATAATGTAACAAGTATTACGGAGGGGAAGTGTTTGCAAAAAGTGTAGTTGCTTTACATTTTTTGAAAAACACACAGAGCCAAGGGGTTTCATAAAAGAAACAAACATCAAAACAGTGCAAAGGAAGAAAAGGCTATAGAGTCTGACTTTGCCAAAGCAGCTCAATAACAGGAAATTTTCATCATCAAATAAAAACCTCCTCCCTGCACCAAAGTTAGACTGACTGACTTACAATGCCTTAGGATTCCACATTATTTCTCTACTCTGAGAGAACATGGTTCTTCTGGTTTGTTGCTATTAATCACATTATAAAACTGTGTTTCAGAGCAAACATAGTTTATATTTCTTCAGTAATGCAAAAAACTAAAATGTATTTACTGGAACCCAAAGCTTGATGTAACTACATATTTGATTTGCTGTATATCAGCCATTTGTTCTTCCCACAGAGATTGCATTGGGGTAATCAAACAATAATTTGTAACATTACTCTGTCTGTTTGTACTTCATTTTCAAATTCATTAGGCGGCAAATATGTTCAACAAATTGCTTTTGGCAATATCAACAACGATTGTCACTCTGGATTACACCTTCAAGACTGACAGAGAAGAAACACACTTTCACTGTTATATTATTTGCAGGACTCGGGTGTGTCTGTTGACATTGGTATTTGCACCATAGTTTACTTAAGATTGCCTTTGTTTGCTTCAATTTTCTTGGCGCAGACAGGGAGCATGCATGACAAACATGATTATATACATGCATGTTAAACCAACCAGTTCTGCTAAGGTGGCTTTCTGACACAAGCTTTCTATTTACTGAGGTTCTTGTATAATTTAATGCTTTTTCCACACTGTGGCGGAGCGATGTAACACATTAGTGATCAATACCAACGTAGGCAAGCATAAGGGACGCAAAGGTCTGGTTTGACTGCTGAGTTTGAGCAGTGAGAACTACATGTGACACATTAAGCAGTCTGACAGTGAGCTCGGGGCTTTTTAGCGAAACATTACTATCCCTCTGACAAATACAGCCCCTTGACTCCCTCTGCAACGAAAATAAGAAGCTGAGTTGACTGCTGGAGCCATTTTAGCCTATAATAATTTTAGGATAGGACACAAAGAACACATTGGCAATGCTTTATTATGCACTTACACAATAATAAAGCAAACTGAATGTGCCTGCTTCCAGCTTACAGTTTGGAGGCCGAAAAGTGAGATTAAAGTCAATTTACTTCAACAGGACGAGTGTGAGCAGCTAAAGAGCGGTTGGCGAAGGAAAAGGAACAGAGAGACAAAAAATCAAGAAAGAACTGAAGAAGATCTAGGGAGAAGATGGTGCCGATAAAAACAGTTCAGTCTGATAAAGTTTATATCATACATCATCATCAAACGGTAAATGACAGCTAATGCGGTTATATATTTACCATGTTCCCGTGTCCCATTTAGATGCATGGCTTCCCTCTCTCATGTGCACCTTACAGCTGTTAATATGAACAGTCATTTATTTCAATAAGGCAGCCGGCATCTCCCGCGGTGGGAGAGATAATGTTTGAAGAGAAGACCCAGCTGCAGTCCAAATCAGAGCCATTGATTTGGCCCTCAGCTTTACGGGACAGTTAGGCTCCCACAGGAGACACCACAAGGGCAGTCGCTGGGCCTCAGCTGGCCTCCTGGCCCCCTGCATTAATAATCATTCCAATTAGAAAGAAAGTGTCCAGATGCTCATTTGGTTACATAATGTCTCTTCCCTCCTGTTTGTGCCTCCAAGTTTAACTTGATGGACAAGCACCTGGATTTTCAAATGATGCATAATTTCAGGAAAACATTTGGGGTGGTTTCACTCTAATGGTCTATTTATATTCTTCTTTCTGTCCCCACATGTATTAATTCACCACCTACATCTGTTAATTTACTCAACAATAAGTAATCCGATTCCCTGCTGCCTCCCCAAGTCGCCTCTTCAAGTTCAACTCTCAAAAATGTATTTCTTCACTATAAACCTACTCTACCTTTGTGACAAGCACAGGCAGATCTGGGAGCATGTGAAATAGGGATGTTTATGACTGTGCCTGCAGAGGTTAAGGTCCCCTTCTGACTTCAGACGCATTTTTTGAAGTAGGATTCCTCTTGTGTTGTGAGGCCTTTTTTTCATTATCCAGCAGAGATGGTGACAGCGTATTTTACATTTTCCATACAGTTTCTTTTTTTCCGATGGCTTCTTCTCACAGGATCCCACATCAAAAGCACTTCACAGCTAAAAAACAACTCTTTTCATGCTTCAGAAGAGCAGAGAAAAAAAAGCTTGTCTGATACTGCGTAGCTCTACCAAGTACCTGAACAGCAGCGGTATTACTGATCTGTCTAGCAGCTTGTTAAATTAGTGAATTTTATGCAAGAGTATCTCTGTTTCAGGCCTATTTTCTGAATACCTTTTATGCACGTCTCAGCTTAATATTTGCACTGCTAGTACAGAGGGAAGGCCAGAGATCATCGTGTATATGGCGTGTAATCTTCAATCATCTGCTCCCTACATGCTCTTAAGTATATCTCCATGCTGTTAGGCTGCAGCTCTTAGTAGCCCCCACACAACAAAGGACGTTAATACAGCATGATACATCTCTACTATTACCACTCAGGAAAAAAAAAATCTTTGTCTATTATTCACCTTGTGTATCAAAAACCCTGTGCATCTTTACATATTGAATATCTCTGAACTTGGTTGGGCAAAACAAGCCATGTAAAGATTTTCCGTATATTTTATGACCATTTCCTGACATTAAATAGACTAAATGATTTGTTAAATAAATCTAAACAGCCCTATTATTTTCAGGAAACACAATATCGGTATGAATATGCAAAATGGACTCAACAAATGTAGTTGCAGCATGCTTCTGCATATCTGAACCAGTTTCAGCTGCTCATTGTGTTATGGCACTTTGCTTAATATGATTTGGGTTTTGATACCGATGAATGTGCAGCTGAACTTCTCCAGCCTGATCCCAGCATTAGCCCTGCAATCGTCTGATGTCTGCAGCCCTCTCAATGTAAGCTCTGATTAAGCCATTCGTTATGCTTGGGCCCTAATTTGCACAGCACTTCCCTCAAGTGCAATTTGTGCCTACTTTTAAACACTGAAACATGACGGATAGATCAAAAACAAAACACTTGTTTAGTGGAGTGAAAGATGCACCCAGAAACATCCGTGTATATCTTTGATGTGAGGTGTTTTTTCCCTTTACCCATTAAAAACATGGAAACTGCACTTGAGGCCAAGTTTATGCTGCATAAATGTTGGCCTCGGTTTTTTCACTGCAAGACGAAAGAGTGATAAAAGGGCTGTTTTCATTAGCGGCAGCTGATTCTCTGTCGTCCAATCGGATGATGTGTGTTATCTTGTAGAAGACAGGCAGCTGGAGGATCAGATAGGCCGTCTGTCAGCTGATAGGCAGATTGTCCGCTTTGGCTTCTCTGACTGATTTACTTATCACATCTCTGCCTGACTACCAAGATAAAAAAAAGGGCATTTTCCACCATAAACTAATCATATGTGTCAATAGTTTTGAAAATTAGACAGCACTATAAGATCTCTGCCACGACCTACGGTCATAATGCTTATAACTATGACTGATATAAGCTAGTGATGGTACTTACAGTTGAACTTTAATTAAATCCAGTTTCTGTCATGACTGATTAGACCAATATCTGAAGGTCAATGTACAGTCATGGAAAAAAACATTAGACCACCCTTGTTTTCTTCAATTAATTGTTCATTTTAATGCCTGGTACAACTAAAGGTGCATTTGTTTGGACAAATATAATAATAACAACAAAAATATTTGTCCAAACAAATGTATCTTTAGTCTTATTGTATTAAAATGAACAAGAAATTGAAGAAAAAGGGTGGTCTAATAATTTTTTCCATGACTGTATGTACCATGGGTCAAACAGCTTTTTAAGAATGAACTTTAAGCACTTTTCGAGGTATCTACACCAAATATTTCAAGACTCTTAAAGCCTTTATAATCACATCTTTTTTTTACCAACTGTTTATATTACCTTTTTTATTTTCATCATAATTATTTAGTGCCTCCTAATTACCAGAATATGGATCAATAGTGGATTCATATAGCTGTTAGTTAACCTGGTGTGAGAAACCAGGGGACAACAAACAAATATGATGATGGGATTGTTTCATTTTAAATATTAAAACATTTCTGATTTACATGTGTGATTGTGTATATTAAGCAGATTATGTTAAAAATCAAGAATTGTGTTTGTAAAAGTGTATACTCAAATTGAAGCATATTCCTGAACTTGAAAACAAAATGGACTTTGTACGAACCCTGACGTACAGTCACCATTCCTACTCTCAATAGTAGTAGTCACTTCACTTGTTCCAACTCGGTTTTATGTTCAAAATTAAATGTGACTGGACTTTACTCTTTGAAAAAAACCCAACCCATCTTAAAACCAACATCAAGGCCAGTGACAATTTACTGTTTGTTTGAAAACATCATCAAATGCAAGAAACTGTTTCCACTCTGCTTTGCAGACAAGCTGAAAAAAAAAGAAAGAAACACTATTCAGATATATTTGGCTTCATTACCATCTCACCACCTCTCATCCTTCATGTGTGGCAGCAATTCATGTGAAGCATCTTTTGACAGCTTGTGCATTAAATCCAAGCACTTGGCTGGATGCTAAGCGGTATGAAAAACAGCCTCTTTTCAGTATTTAACATATTTTAGTGGAAGTCACCACAGGGACCCGAAAAGAGTTACGACCAACAGCACCATTGGCACATCTCTGGTGAAAGGCATCATTAATGCTTGGCTGGCCGATTGGCAGCTGTGTATTGATGGTCCATTTCAGCATGTGACTGGGGAGTCAGGGTGAAGGGGGGCAAAAATGTGGGGGAGGGGTGAATGTTGCTGTGCTAATGTGATTCAAACACGCCCTTTTTGTAATCGGGCTTGTCCCCATGCCAAGGGAAGCGGGTGGCATAAACTAGTGGGTGATTACGTTAAACAAATGACTGCCTCATTAGCTAGACCCCCAGAGTGTCTCGTGCATATATACAAACATACACTCACTCTGTTGTTTGATTCCTCTCTCTCACACACACACACACACACACACACACGCACACACACACATTCAGACATTTACACTGACATAAGCATTAGGTTGGCTTTGTATACAGAAAAGGGCAGAGCACAAAGGCAATACTCGGGAGGGTACAAGCTCCATCCAATGGACTAATTAACATCTCCCAATTACACCAGCCAGCACTCTATGGTGCTCCAGTTAGCTTTGGATGATACTACACAATACAACAGAATGTGTCACCACCAACGTCCATGTCCAAACAACATCTGAGCCGCTCCCCCCAAAAGCCGAGCTAATGACGGCAATTAGCATCATTAGATTCCAAGCTCGGGACTCAGCTGGTGTGAAGTTGGCCAGAGATTTTATGCTTTTGCCACATAGCTCAATGTATGAAAATGGGGGGACAAATGATTTCGCTTGTTTATGCAACAACATAATGAGAGAGGCTATCTCAGGTCCTTAATTACTTGACCTGATTTGCCCCGAACCATCTACCTCATAGTGCCTCAGTGGAGAAACCACAGCACAGCACTCGGAGAGACACTGTGAAGACAGATAAGAGTTGAACTAGCTACTACAACCCTGAGTCCCAGAAAAAGTAAGCACAATACACTCAAAGTCAGAATTCAGGGTCTATATTTACAAAAAGTTATCAAAAATCTTATCGGTTTGAATGTGAAATATATTCTTTTCTTTTCCAACAGTGTCCCAACTTTCTTTGTATTTTCACTGCTGACTGCTCCCTGAAGTACTTTTTTCATTCACTCATTAATGGATTTCCCAATAAGTGAAAAACATCCACCACACATTTTCCAAAGCACAACATATCATCTTCCAATACCAGTAAATGGCCTTTTTGCTTTGATAAATTATTTAAACAATTAACAATCAATTATTAAAAGAGCTGTTGTTGGAAAAGCTAAAAGCAAATCAACTAATTATTTCAACAGGAAACATTTGACTGTACATGAAGAGAAATGTATCTTTTCTGTCAATATTCATAGCAGTAAAAGTGTACCATATAAATTGATCTGACATTTAATAAACTTGCATAAAGTGACATTTTAATATGGAGCCCAGATGCACACAGCTGGCTTTATCTTGGAATGAAAAGTGCATCTCTGAACTGCTTTGGCGTCCTGCTGTGGCTGTACTGATTTGTTTTTTTGATCACATAGATGTGATGGGTATTTCTGCACTCTGAGTGCACATATTAGCCCTTAAAAACTGCGGGTGGCTGCAAGCTTTCAAACATAAGCTCCTGGGAGGCCACGTTAACGACTGGGAGGATACCCAGGAAAACCACAGTGAGCTCACTGACTGGTTGAGATGACCATCACTGATCTTATTCTGGGAGGAGGGCAGCCTTTGCCCACTGGGACATTGGTCTCAGTACAAACACTCCAGCATCTGCCACCTGACCATTAGCTAAATAATGCATGGAGCCTGTGGGAGGCCTGTCACAAGGAGCCTCATACTCATTACTGCTGCTGAGTGGTGTGAAAAGTCAAGTCAGCAAATACGCCGCACAGGAGCGACATGGTGACTCATGCAAACATGCGCAAAACCACACAAACATGCATGCAAAGTGTGCCGTAGTAGGGGCTTTAGTGAAAGCTCGCAGACATCCACGGATTAAAGAAGGATCTTGAGATTATGTGGAAAAGCTAAGTGTGGGTAGATTAAGCTCACTACCAAGGATGTGACCAAAGTTGAGGACATGTGAAGTTCATCTGTCAATCTCCACCACAGAGACAAGATTAAAAAGCGGGTATGAAAAGTGGGAGTGGATGTTTGTGTGTGGATGTATATTTTTGTCAGAGTTGCTAAAGTGGGCCTTTGAACAGTGAACAGCAGGATAGACTTGCAATATATCCACATCTCTGCAGGCCCAAAAGTCACAGTGACCGATGCCTCTCTCTCTCCCTTCAGGAGCATTTCCCATCAGCCTGTTACACCGCAAAGGCCATTTTACTCCCAGAATAGCAAATCTGGGGAAATGTAATCTTTGAAGCCTCAGCTAAAATAGCCTGACAAAGCCATTTTCTGGCAGAGCAACAGAGGGAAAGCTCAGACACCGGAGCTAAATTTCAAATGGCTCATTTCTTTGAGACTTTTTATGTTATTGGTTCTTGGTCTGACATTACTGTTATATTGGTTGACCTTATGCACATTGCTTGTTCAGTACATGAAATACTCTGGCAGCATTTTGGAGGTCATGAAAGCAGCTGTTTTGTTTGTTTTTGTTGGTAACACAGAGACTTGAACCACATCTGCCAGGTTAGAGTTAAGTCAAATCTCTCTGTTGATTTTTTTTGCCATTCAAAACAAATGTGAAAATGCCCATCACAGGTTGAAAAAACCCAAGGTGATCTGCTAACAGTCTAAAACCTGAAGATTTGGGTTATTCACACAGCACAGAGAAAAGCAGCAAACTTTCATATTTGAGCAGCTGCTACCAGAGAATGTGTAAAACCACAGCTGTATAATAGAGCGCTCTACTGCAGGACTCTATCAAAGTACCCCTATCCCCCTGCCACTCTCTTATTGCCCACTGGTTTCATCAACTCCCCCTTGCTCTGGATAATTAACAATTGGGTAAAGCCTAATCATGTGGACATGGGAATTGATTTGATTTAACCTTGGTTTAACTGGGAGAACCTCCAGAGACATTGGCAGGAGGTTCACACATCGGACATGAATGGTGAAGAGACGGAGAAGCAGTGGGAATTTGATAAGCGCCATCAGCTGCTCCCCCAATCTGGCGACAAGACTTGCTGCTGCCACAGGAAGAGGATGCAGACTCCTCTGGTGTATGTACACTCATATATACATACACACACTTAAAAGAACAAATACAAAAGAATATGCACATGTGTAAACAGGTATGGACAGCCATCTGTACCCACAAACGTCCAGCCTCTTGCGATCTGCACCAATGAGCAAACCATCTGTTCAGGACTTTTGAGTTTGTGCAGTCTGCATTTCGTGCTTCTTGTTTTGCATAATATCTAGTGACATGACTTTAATTAAACCATACAGAGCTTTCAGTCATTTTCCTCAAACATTTGCATTTCTTACAGGAAAAGATACAACGTAGGGGACAGATTAGGGATGTATTGAATACGTTATTCAGGAAAGCCAAATAAAGTGATGGAAATAGATTTATCAACTTTCTATCTCGGTATGACAGACCACAGTACAGACCACGGTGTAAGGATGTGGAAATATACTTCACAATTAATTATACGCCAATATTAAATCAATTTGATGCTTTGAAGGCACATATATTGCATTGCAAATGAATATTGGGTTAGAAAATACAATATTTGCTAATTTAACATGACTTCCATTATAAACCACACACATGTTCAGACTTCTATCCAAATACAGAGACAGACGGATAGTTTTGTTGAGTAAACAAACAGACAAAAGTTGAATGTATACAGATATGACTACCTGTTAATAATTAACTCTTTGACCGTTAACCACCAATATGATTTTCACAGATTAATGCTATTAAAAAGGCTATTAAAAAGTAAATAAAACTCATGGGGCGAAACATGCAATTAGAGGTGGGGGAAAAAATCGATACAGCATAGTATCACGATATTTTGCGTGGCAATATTATATTGATTCATGGCCGCCAAGTATTAATATTTAGTGTTCCAACGGCCCGCCATTTTCACCATTCTGGAGGCCGTAGCGGGCTCACTTTTAGGAATATACTATTAACATATGACAACATTTATGTTTAATGGTGATTTTCAAAGCGGTCATGTTAGCTCTGACATCATGCTATCTCAATGAAAATAGGCTTTCTCGGTTCCTACAAGTCTCCATACATGGCTGCCCCCCAATTCAGAACTGAGAATTTTCTCTTATTTGACAAAACAATTCTTGATTGAATTTAATTTTGTGGACACAAAATGCAGTTAAACAGTCAAATCTCAATATATTGTATCGCAATACTCACCATATGGCTAAATGCTTAAAATCCCAATAATATCATATCGTGACTCAAGTATCGGGATAAAATCATATCATGTAGCCTCTGGTGATTCCCACCTCCACATGCAGTCTCACATGCTTTTTATTTGACTAGCATATTGGAGACCTCAAAAATCTAAATTGGGGGGATCTAAATTAGCATCCTTAATGTGATGCTATTATTACTGACACTGTAGCAAACACTTCAGCCAGTACAAAATAAAAGGACTTACATCTGGTTTACATTTTCAGGTTTCAGATGTCTGGGGGCTCTGACATTAAACAACATGATAGAACATTGCTACACCTTGACAGACAAATAGAAATTACATTTCAGTTGTGGGTTTCAGGAGCATACTGCTTTGATCATATATAAACAATCCCAAACTAAATGAACTGAACTCGTATATCACAAATAGCTGACAGAAGACTCCAACTGACCCAGTAAACCCAGTGAGCAGCTGTGCTGTGCAGGGATGCAACAGCACTAGTCAAAAATGGGATAAAAGCAAAAAACTATCTCCTAACAAGTAAACATCTTGTTCAGAAAGCAGTTCAAAAGGTTGCACAGGCTCCCCAAGCTTCTTGTCTAATAGACTGTGTTTATACACTGTGTCTTCATATACCAAGAGGAGCAGTTGACAAAGGCCTGTTCTCAAACCCAAACAACTGTTTTGGACATCAATTTTTTTGTTTTTGGACATGAAAGGGAACAACTGCAGAGAAACAGACAAAACAAACCCTTTACATGTCAAAAGTTAAGTACAGAAAAGTGAACATGATGTCTCTAGACGTTCGAGTCGATATTCCTTTGGAGGAATCTGTTTTCTTGAGCAAATATTCTTTTGACAAAGTTTCTTTTTGCCCATGCGGTTTTTGCACGGCATGTTCAGCGACAACAAGTCCGTCCTAGAAATGTCAATGTGCCAAAATGAGACTGCGGGATCACAGTTAATTTTTCGCTTGGTAATTCCTAAAGCCTGTAGCGACACTGAAAAGAAGGTTTCAGTGTGAGTACATTGAGTTGGGCAACAAAATGGGTCCAGAAGATGACAACCACTGAAAACCTTGAGACGCAAGTGGCTTTTAAGTGTCACAATTCAATTTGCAAACTAAATTGCACTGAGCCTTACCTATTAGTTTTGCCTTGTCTGTGTGGATAGATGAGGGACTGGCTAATGCATCTGACACTACATTGGTGTTGAATAAATTGTATCTGATACCATTAGGGCCTCCCCAGTGGTCAGAATCGCTTTCCTTACAGGTGTTTTTTCTTAGTAAAATAACTCAAAATTAAAAACCCTATTGCCCACCATTCAACATCAAGCTTGGCATCCAGCAGCAACCCAGCCAATTAGGTTAACTGTATTTCCCCTTCATCTGGACAAAGTAGTGTAGGATTAATGTGGCAGATCACTGTTATCTATCCTAATGACACCGGTTTCATTGGTTCATAACTGACTATCAGCATCAGGCCATCTGGCCTCATAATGTACTGTACAACTAGGGTGCATGTCCCAACATAATACCTCCGCTGCTGTTTTATCTAAAACATGACTCACTTCACTGTTGTGCCACATCTGGAACACCGCAGCGCATCAAACAGGAGTTTTTTTGTTGAAAATATAAATGAAAAGGAGTTTTTTTTTGTTAAATAAAGAGCTTTTTTTTTTTGGTAATTTTAACAGAACTTGTCTTCTACAATATCACTTGCTTTATTCTAAGTTCAATTGCTGCCAGCCTCGTGAGGGAATATAATAAAGACTGATACAAAGTGAATAGTCATGCAATGGCACCTGTGCTTGATTTGCCACTATAATAAAGAAGCAAGCATCCTAATCCTCATAATTTCTTTCTTTCAGAGCACAGTGAACTAGTTTGTCTTTACTATTCCAGTTGCAGTCCGCCCTAGGAAAAACAACACAAAACACACTGAGTATAGTATATGACTGTGTCTGTTAGCCATTACCTCCACTGGTCCCCATTCTCCCAGGTTCAGGGCTGATGCATATCCAACGTGGCAGCCGGTCGCCAACACCGCGCCGGGATGAATAGTTGGTCATCCCTGCTCCCCTCTCTCCCTCTCCACTCTGCTCTCTGCCTCTTGCCAGAGCTGTTTGCTCAGCTGTTCCCCTCACTGACCGCATTTATCCCAGATGAGCGGCACAGCTTACCCCGTTAATCTGTGTGTGAGTGTCTCTGTGCGCCTGAGTGTGTGTATATGTGCGTCTCCATTCCAGGCATCCTCTCATTGGCCCCCTGATGACCATCTGAAGACACGCCCTGATCAAGGGACCCACACACACACACACACACACACACACACACACACACACACACACCGAGTCACAAACGTAGCACTCACGGGACAGGCATTGTGGTTTAAGTGGAGATCATGAATCCTTTAGTCAGTGATGTCGACTCCACCCCCACCTCACATTCAATTCAGCAAGGCTGCAATAATAGCCCCTAAACAGTGGTGGAAGCAGGGAATGTGTGTGTGTGTTGATGCCTAATTAAATGGTTGACACCCACCTGAGGTTGGGGCAATATTAGTGTCATAATGCATTTCCAAACCTGTCCCTCCTCCTATAACTGAAGCCATTAAACACCTCAGGATGAGTAAGAAGGTCTCAGATTCATTCCAAACACCCGTTCTTCAAATTACTGTTTGTTTACATGGTGAGTGGAGGAGAAATAGTGCTGATGAGATGTGACAAAATGGCTTAGTGCAATATTAGGAAATGTGGGGGATTGTTCAAAATGCTATTTGGAATATTTCTACAAGCACATTTTACCCTGAATGTTAGCAGTGTCCAACCAAGTCATTTGATTGGACAAGAGGCATTCCATGAGTGCAGATATACAGAATAACATCACTGGGACTGTAACTCTGCCTTACAGCTGTTCTTAACCTCCAGTTATCTAACGTTAGCCTGTAGATCAGAGGTCAGCAACAGACTCAGGAACAGTTTCTAACGGAGAGCTCATTGCCCTGAACGCCTCCAAGAAATACCCCCCCCCCCTTCTCCACTGCGGTTACAAATTATTTCAGAGTACTGCTTTAAATGACATTCCATCATTTACAAAACATTGCAATAGCGGCAAATGTCAAAAAGGTGGAATTAAGTGTAACAAACAGAAATACTAGCATTATGCAAGAATGCTGCCATCCTTATCCGAGAAGTCATTTGGCATGCAGATGAGAGGGCACTTCAACATTTTTAAAAATGTGCCTACGGTTGCTAAAGAAGAACCTATTTCCAGGCTCAGGGCTGATGCATATAATATTTTAAATTAATTTTGAATGGTCTTAAGTGGAAAAACGTAAGGTACAACAGCACAACCTTAAGTGTGGAATTGCTTAAATGATGTACAAAAGGGCAAAGATATCAGTAAACCATATCAATTGGCTCCCAAACTGGTATTCTAGGCCGAGTGAAGTGATGACATTAATTTAAATAACTTAAGTGACTGCAAATTTTCTCTAAAGTTGAAACATTTTCAGCTTCAGTGGACATACTTTCATCGCAATTAGTGCCCACATATCTATATCTGTTCACCTCCATTTGCAAGTTTCCATTTACTTTGCATTCACACTGTATCTCACACTGTATAATGCAGCTTAACTGCAGCATCCATTAAGCGTCTCTGCTGAAACTGGGCTGTGTGCCCACCAAAGGATGTTTGGAGAATGTTAGTCAAACCAAGTGTGGATATTTCTACAATATCTGGAGGGAGTGAACTCCACTTATTTCCCATGGGGGGACAAAGAGGATTAAGAAAGTAACTTAATAAGAACATTTTAACATTTTAAGTTTTATGTAGAAAAAGATACATTCTTAAAAGAAGCTTATTCCTCTTTATAACCCTTTGCATTGCACATAAATATCTGTAAGGTAATGTCAAACTTCAAACCCTGTACCCTGTCATGTTATTAAATACATTCACAACTAACTACAAAAAAACACACCTTTGTGCCTGTGTTGTGCACTTTTTTGTGGGTCTGGTACAAACACAGCACATGCTTTCAGACTCTGCCAATAAACTGTGTCTTCTGTGTCGATCCACAGACTGCATGGTTGGCTGCTGGCTAACATGGCAGTGGCCAGACATGAGCAGCTGTTGTTGTGGTTGAACCAATCCCCAGCTACCTATTTATGTGCCAATGTGTGAGAGTTTGTGTGTGTGTGTGTGAGAGAGAGAGAGAGAGAGAGAGAGAGAGAGAGAGAGAGAGAGAGAGAGAGAGAGAGATAGTGTGATCATTGAGAGAAAAAAATGACATGCACTGTCTGATTTATGGCATTTCATAAAAGGTTTTGCAGACAACTCTACTATTGTACAAGACCGATTTCATTCAACCCTTCAGAATGTGTCTTATCTACTGCCAATATACAGTGTGTGTGTTGTTCAGCAGTAAAGAAAAGCATACCTGCACACCATCTACACACCCACGAAGCCTGCCAGTCTCACAGTGTTTTTATAAAAATGCATATTATGGCACAACACAATCACACATCACCAGTCAATCCGTCCCATTCTGCCTCTCTTACTCTTTCATCAGGCTCTCAAACCTTCCCCAAAGACAAGGTGAAATCTCCACCACCCACCTCTAACGGACTCCCTGTAAAGTGAAACAAATAACCCTTCTCACCCCTCTTAGAGGAAGCACTCTGTATGCCTTGACTGAGATTTATGCCATGGAAGACAGAAAAGAACAGTGGGCAGCTATGAGCTTAAATGCTGGCTTTGTTTTTCTACACACTGGCTGTTTTGCGATCCATCATGTTTGCTTCACGGACTATACTCTTCCCGCTCAGTCACAAGTGAGAATGGTGCCGCTGTGAGATGTAAACTTCCATTTATTGTGATTCTATGAAATTATATAATACAAACCATGCTACATGAGAAATATGGAAATAATGTAACACCTACATTTATAGATTTTCCAGATGAGATGAAGTGCAAATTGATTATGAAACTTACAAAGGAAATGAAACAGAGAAAATAGCTATCTGCACTTATAAAACCCCCTTGAACATTACCCTCAGAGCGTTAAGGATTTTTTCTTAAACTATAGCTTAAAGGTCAAGAAATTCTGAAGAAGGCGGTCTGGTCATGTGTTTACTGTGTAATTGTAGTATCTAATGCTAATAAGGATCTCAATAGTGACTTCTTATGTTTTTTTATCCCACATGCTATGTTGTATAATACCTGTGTATGTGGTTTAACATGCCGTTTTCTCCTAATTCATTCCAAAGTATTTAAAAAATCTATCTTCAAAACCATAAAACAATTAACCTGCTTGATCAGATTTTTCATTTTGTGTTGATTTTTGCGACCCCTGTGGACTAAAGCAGTAGTTTTTCCATGAGCACCACCACCCTGTGATGCAAAGATCGTGATCTGGCTACAGCGTGAGACAAAATGTATTTTTAATCGATTTTTCAGTTTTTTAAACACGCTGTTTGCAAGATTCATAGCAATGAAGTCATGTATCTATTTGTGGCTATGCAATATATAAAAAAAATTTAATAGGATGATGGTGAAACAAAATAAACTTTAAACACCAACATCAAATCATTTATTGATGCAAAACCATTTTTCGCAATGTATTTCATAATCAAAATATTACATGACCTTCTTGGAGGACAAGGGACATTTCAGGATCCGTTTTGAATTCTTTCAAATCACACAGTTATCTCCATCGGTTGAAGGACCAACTAAGGTCATTCAAACTAAGTACTCTCTTGCCGTTTTTTGTTTGATTTGTTCTTTTAATGTCTGCTGATCCTGACCCAGTATCAGCCATAACCACAATATATAATGTAAAAATAGGGCTGGGCGATATAAAATATAGCACTATATTTTAAAATGTGATATGGAATTAGACCATATCACATATATCGATTTAGTTCAATTCAATTTTTTATTCTATTCTGATTTAAGATATATTTTTTATTTAAATGCACTTTATGGAGCTTTGATTTTTTTTTTTTTTAAAGGTACTCCTATTGTTATACAGTATTTATGTTCACTTAAATAAGCGGTTTCAATAAAACTGCTCTACATGTCAAATTTGGCTTTGACTTTGACTAAACATTTGCTCTCACAAAAATATATATATATCGTATATCGAAATTCAGCCTAAATATATCGGGATATATATTGTATATTGATATTCAGACCGAATATATTGGAATATAACTTTTGGTCCACATCGCCCAGCCCTATGTAAAAAATCAAATTCTGTAAAGAAAAATCTCCTGCTGCTTTCTTTTAACTGGCTAAGGTACTCACTGCCAAACTTTGGTTGGAAAAATGTAAACAAAGGCTCTTCTGGTCTGAGTGCAGCAAATAGTTTTGTCTGATTTTGTGTGAATTACACATGAGGACAGACATTAAGAATAGAAAATAGCAATCTTGGTCTAACTCGTGTAGAGGCATCAGTATTAAATTGAGACTATTTCATAACCAGTTAATAACTCTTTCAATCATGAAGGTATAAATATACCACTATAGAGATGTAACAAGCATGAGTCAAATCTTCCCAAAATAAAAAGCAGAAGGCATGAGAGAGTTGGAGGGTTGGATAAACCAGCGGTTCACAAACTTCTTTCAAATATGGCACTCCTTCATAGTGATCGTTTTTCTCTCACAGCACCCCACCACTGCACACTGGTGTTTTGTCTCAACATGTCTCTTGAGCTTACTCTGGACCATTGCTGCATTTAATAGCTTTTCCCTGCAGACAGCGCATTCACAGTCGATCACCTTCAAATTGTACCATATACTGTACAGTATCCCACAATTTTGTTGCTTTGTGGTATACTTTGATTTTACAGCTTCAGCTCTTGAGTACAACAATAGAATTCACACTTAAGTGTGGAGTGTGGAGAAACAGTGAAGGGGGGGGGGGGGGGCTGTCAGATGGAAAAGCATTCATCATCTTAGACGTCCATGGTGAGAGAGAGAATAGAAAGAAGATCACCGTGTATGATGAACTGAGATGCATCTGTGGGATGCTGTGTGGGCTGAATGAGTGAGTCATGGGGGGCACTGTTGTTTGGTTCATCAAAAAAGTCCCTTCTAAAAATCTTTTGGGATGTAAAAAACAGTTTAGTGATGAGGGAGGATTTACACATGCAAAATAAGACTCTCAGGATGCAAGATTCAACCTGCTCTTGCATCCTGAGAGTCTTATTTTGGATGTGTAAATTATAAATGCTCAGGATAGAATTATCTGCCATCTGAAAATGATTTTTTTTTAAAATGAGGGAAATAAAAGTGAAGTTTTGACCCTGACTCAGTTGTGGGAACTCACCAGAGTTCCAGTATCTACAGCTGCCGTTTGTTAATCTACAATCCACTCATCAGTAAACACTCACATTAATCATAGTTGACGATCATTCAGAAAGTTTACAATGGAGTAGCCAGTTATTTTCAGCATCTCGTCTGCATTAGTATGCCGAGCGTTCCATCTTCATGAGAAACCCCACTGCTAATAATGCTATATTGAGATGCAATGGCCGGCTCTCAGTTTTAATGGTGACTGATGGAGGGCGCAGATGCATTATTGCTCGCCGTTCATCAAGTTAACTTTGCACATTAGGAAGTTGAATGAGTTTCCAGGAGATTCTATCAGTGTTAATTATAGGATGAGCTGGGACTTAAAGGGGGAAAGATTTCGAATGAGTTAACCCTTTATCCTGACTCGGATGTCCATACCCGACATGTAACACACGATATGTAAGATACATATACAGCCGTAAATATAAAATACACTTAAATATTCACCACAGGTTAATGAGGAGATGCACATAACTCTGTGGTGTTTGGCTGAATGTGTCTGTAATCATTTTCCACACACAGTCTGAGCTTGTATTTTTACTATCACATAAGTATGTGGTGGCAAAGGGAATCAAAGTGTTGGCAGTTGGCCAGTGTGGGGTATTCTGTGCACAGGCAGCTCACTTATGTGCTTGTTATGTTGATTTACACAGAAAAAAGACATTAGAAGATAGGAAGTGTTAGTAGTGGTCAGTGTGTCTCTGGACGTGTTATTCACTTATTCACTTATTTCCGTGCAGCAACCAGAATAAACGCCCACTTCTATACACAGCACATCAGCGGGTGAAACTCTTACAATGGAGCTAAGCATTTGTTTTGCTCAACACTAGCGAGTAAACATAAGTAAAGCTGGGCCATATATGCAGATATGTAGCATAAAAATTCTTCAAAAATGTCCCGTCTCTCTGTGTTACAACATTTAAGTCGAACACGCTTTATGTTCTGATTCTTGCACATTGGAGCGAACCATAGAGGCACTGTCTACCATGTGATTATACCATACAGACAATTTATTTATTCTATTACCAGAAAACACAAACATGTCGTAAGAAATATTGTTTTCAAGACATGAAATGGCCGATATGGGGCAGGAAGATTTTGGCCATATAATATAGCCCAAATGCGATCAATGCGATCATTAAGACTATCTAAGATTGAATATTCATTAATAGGTCCGTTTAAAATGTTTAAACATTACTGTTAGGCTTTCAAATAGCAAATCACATTTTTTTTCTTGTACCCTGTACATCACTTTGGTCTCAACATCAGTGAGAATCTGGGTTTTTATACCATATAGATACATTTTATCCCTCACCACTACATAAAGCCTAAACCCGAAGATGATGAAGGATGTTATGCTCTCCTTGGGTCTGTATATGTTTCATCTATTCCTCTGTATTTCCCCCTGCTTCCTCCTCTCTGTGCATCCCTGCCTTCAATCTCCTCACTGAATGTTTGTCACTTTCTTCCTCCGCTCCCTCTTTCAGCCTTCCATCTCCCCCATTTCTCTTTTCCAATTTCCGGTCTCCTCGTCTCTCCTCTCCTCTGTTAGCTGCACTGCAGATTGCAGTAAACCCAGAAAATCCTCTTCATCACACAGTGCAAATACCATCTGTATTGGGTTTGCCCTCAGCCCCAATTAACGGCTAGATATATGCCCTGTAGCATCTGGGATGGCCACGGACACTGTGGCGTGTGAGCAACACAATCTGAACACAAACACGGCATCAGTGGGCAAAATGTCAACTACCTGCAAGGTTACAAGTCTGAAGAGTCACATGTGCTGCTAAATGCTGTAGTTAGAAACTGTGAAAGGTTTCTGTGTGGATGTAGAGGTTGTTCAGCTCATCACACTGGTCTAAAAATTGACTAGACTATAACTTACCATTTTGTCTGACCTTGAGAGAATGGATGTGAAATCGGGCTGTGACGATAACTGTATCACCACAATACTGCCGTCATGTGATCACCGTAATCACTGCAATTTTTCTTGGAGCACCAATCTTATTATTATTATTCCTGTGAGCAATGTTCCCTGTGTTCAGGAACACAGCTCCTGATTGCTAATGGACAGCAAACAACAACAACTGTTTTGAAACCTGAAAAAATGGATAAAAACAGATTCAGTTTTGGATTTGTCATTATGGATTTATTTATTATTTAATATTATTTATTAAGTACCAGATTTGCAGTCAATTGCAAAAAATCCGGTGATAAAGCATTTTCCACTAAGATGAGAGAAAAAAATCAATACTGTTAGATCCTAATGTGAAAATGATCTAATTAATTCCTATAGCTGGCATTACTTTTCAGAATTAGCTACCTGATAACTATTATTGATCAATATGTACAGTGTCTTCCAGAAATTATGTTTATATTCTACTACAACCTCAGTGTCCAAAGAAGTTGGGACAATATGTAAAACATAAAAAATGTTTTTTCAGAAGTCAGACTTTATATTTACAAAACACAAGTTCATCAGTTTCAACAGTTTAAATGTAATATATATCACAAACAATTAGCAAATGATCATATTGTGTTTTAGTTTTTTTTTACATTTCAGACAACATCCCAACTTTTTAGAAACAGAGTTGTAATTTGTTTGTTAAATAAATAACAAATGACCCTGCCTAGATTGTGTTCAGTGGCAATGGTTTCTTCTAGGGATGGGCGTTTGGAAGAAACCTGCCAACTGGAGCATCTATAACGTTAACTATCAATGAATCGATTAAACACTATGTTTTTATACATACCCCAGTATGTATAAAAACGTGCATACATGGGCAAAATAAAAGACATATAAACTGTATGTAAAAGCCTGTTTTGATAATAGACGCTTTTATTTTGAAAGGACGAAAAGAGACTTCCTGTTGATCATAAAACTAACTCAAGTGAGATTTTACAGTAAAGATAACATCACGGAGTTCAATGTTTTATGTTTTAGCCCCGGAAGAGGTATGACGTTAGTTTCCACAGTAATCTTGAATATTTAAGTGTGTTTTGTGTTTAAATACGTTTTGGATGAAATTAAACCTAATAATTCATGCTATCAAGGTTTGATACAGTAAGCTAGTTTTTCTCAAATTAATACTTGTACTTTATAGATAAAATTTAAATTAACAATTACACAGTTCGATTAACAATTCCACGTGATCAACCAAATTCTTCACGGCCATTAATCGATCATCGATTAATTATTCCCATCCCTAGTTTCTTCCAGTCAAGAAAGTGGTTCATTTCTTGTTACACACAGAAGTCGTAGAGAGGAGCTCATGGTAGATGGTCGGCATCTAAGACGTTGCATCCTGAGTCCTGCATGTGGTTGTGCCACAGTGTTATGGTGCAGGTTTATGAGTGACGAGTAATGCTGGATTATTTATTTCCGTTTAGTCTACACTGTAGTGGAAATATGCAGGTTGCAACAAATCTCCACCAACCACTGTGTTGTGACATTTCCAACACAAAGCCTCGCACACAGCAGTCTCAGATATGACCTAAAGTTTACACTGAGCTCACAGTGCAAGAGAGGCAGCCTTGACAACCAAATGTGACTAACCCAGCCGTCTGTGCTCTCTGTGTGGGCAGGTGCCTCTGCATGTAATTAGCCAACTAGTAATGACTTGTGACTCCGCAGCAGCAACTGTGGTAGCACGAGAATGAGTGACTCAGAGCTCAAAGGCATAAATAAACGACATAGCAGCTTTGTTCCCTCGTCTAGAATTAAGAACATTAATAATTAAATTCAACAATAAATGAAGGTGGCCCGAGGGTGGGGGGTGGGTTGAGAGCAGAGAAGAGAAGAGAGAACAGCAGGCTGCAGAAGGACAACAAGGGCATTGAATAGCACAAAAAAACAACAACACATTGCTAAAAATATGACTTTATATGAAGCCTAAAGCTACCTCTAATAAAGGAACATGCAAAAGAGTTCACATTAAAGATGCCGAGCTAAGGCTGAATGGAGATTTTCATCTGGGCCCTGGATATAAAAGAGGTTTAAAAAGTTCACTCTGGAACCAGGGAAAAAATAAAACACTTGGATGGCAAGTTGAACGTTTGCACTGGAGGAAAACAAAGTGAGTTGGGTGGTAAGTCACGGCGAGGGTGGTCTAGTGCGTCTAATGAAAGGGCCCGGTTTAAAACGACGCATAAAGAAAACAAGCTTCCTCGACCCACGACCACGTCCTCAAAGACGGTGGCGTGTCTTTGTGGTCGCAGATGCTGAAACAGACCCTCAGGAGCAGTGACCTTGGCATTGTTTACTCTAGCCGGGGCCTTCAAAGACACCAGGCGCAGGCAATGCCAGCAACTTTACTTCAGTCTCCATGGAGACGGTGTACTTCTGACTGGGAACTTTCCAGGCTCATTACCAGATGAGGTAGTGGGTTCTACCTCGCTGCCTCGCTCTATTTGCTTCCATTCCACTCATGGATCCGCAGAAACACAAAAGAGAGAGAGGGAGACATATAGAGAGGCCGAACGAGAGAGGGGAGACAGAAAAGAATAGCCTGAATGAAACTGCAAGTCACAGAAGCACCGGAGGAAAGGACTGCAAATGAGAGAAGTGAGAAATGAGAATGTAGAGGAAGGAAAACGTGGAGAGAGAGAAAGGTTAACCGACATGAGGATGAAGAAGAGGAATGACTAAAGGCGATGTTTCTTAAATGTCGTCCATCCACAGAGCTCCCCGAGCGGCCAGCGCAGCGCTAATGGTCTGTTTGGAGAAAAGGGGACGACAGCAGAGGAATGGAGTGGGGCAGTGAACTGAGGGTCAAATTTGATCTTATTTGGATGCTGAATGCTCATAGTGAAATGTTTAAAGTTAATCATAATGACAGAAAATGGAATTTGTATTTTGAGAAATCAGCTCATGACATCTACTTATGACCCCGCTCATAAAACTCATATCTTTCACACTGGCTCTAATATCAAACAGATCACAGACCTGAAAGTGAATGCACTCAAACAATACAAAGAATATATAGAATAATATATACATTATTGAGATGTGCGGCTCAGAAGAAAAAACAGAGAGGAGCCTTGAAAAACAGAAGGAAAATGATGAAGGCAGGAGGACGGAGAGCCACTCGGCCACTCACACAGACCAACCACATGAAGTGAGTCAGACTAATGGAGCGGAAAATAGAAGAATCATGAGCCTCTTATCTCTCTACTAATCACAGTCAGAACAGCAAAACTAACAGGAGATAACAGGGAGGAAAGAGATGGAGTGAAAGAAAAGGGAGCGCAGAGAAGAGCTTGAGGGTTTCTATAATCTTCATCCTTCCCAATCACAACCAAGACCCCTTCTTACCATTATCAGCCTTCCTAAATACTTCCCATCATTAGCAAGCTAGCTCATTCGGTATGCTATCATTCTCCTGGGCGCCTCTCTATCTGAAATCTAGTCAGACAGCTCCATTTAGCGTGTCCAGCCTTACAGGGCCAACATTCCTTCCCTCCTCATGCCCACCAGTACTCTGGACTCCAGTTTGGTTTTGATCTATTTTTGGCCCCTCCGCCGCCTCTCCTCTCATCACTTCTTCTCATCTCAGCCTCGCTCGGCGGACTCTGCAGAATCCTAATGAGCGGAGAAAACTCACAGTTTCTTCTCTCAGTGCCCTCAGCAACCATGCTGCCACGCACTCTTATCTTACATCAACATAGACGCCGTCACCGAGCCTCCACATATGTGGAACCACACCTGCAGGGAGAGGACACAGTTGAGCTTTTCTGCCTGATCTTGGGCTCTTCTTTTTTTTCTGGAGCAGTTAACATCTTAAAAGGGGGCTGGTGCAGAGTTATGTGTGGGCACAAGCTTTGATAATGTGATCATGGGGCTGTGATAGCTGTGTTGCTGGATTGGAGGCAAACGCTTAGAAAGTGACTTTAATCCTCAAGCAACACTCTGATCTGGGGCAGCAAGGCAAAGCCCTTACCATCCTAGAAAGAGTGAGAGTCTACAAGGTTGTGCCAGTATGGGGTTATTTTATGTGGCCGTCCGGCTTGTGACATTATACTTTAAGGCTGTTCCAAATACTTCAAAGCTCCGAAGCTTCATTCATAGAGTTGACATTTGAATTATAATTCAGCATTTCAAATGCTGCATAGTTTTTTTTCTGTTCTGTTTAAACATGGTACTTCTGCAGATGAAGATCAGGCTCCACTAATATTATTAGTATTAAACCATTTGGAGAATTTCATTCCAGCGTAGAATTATGTCTGACTTGTGTGATCCAAACATTTACAATAACTGCAGAGCGCTGTAAAGTCCAAAAGTCAAAATTTGTTAAATAAGATTGATGTAATCAATTCTTGTTTTTAAGATGTTTAACATGCAACAAGAGCCATTAGGGCAGCAATAATTGTTAGTGACGATTAATTAAGAAGTAGAATTGTCATGTGGTGCTCGGAGGAAGATGCTCTCTGAAGAGCTGGGTCTTCGGGAGTATTTTAAAGGTAGAGAGGGACGACCCTGCTCTGGTAGGAACTGGTAGTGTGTTCCACCAATGGGGAATGACAAATGCAAGAGTTCTGATTGCCTTGAACGATTGGGTGGCAGAGGCAGGCGCCGTTCATTGGAAGAGCGCAACGGTCGTGAGGTGTATGCCTGAATCAGGGTGTACAGCAGTACCGGAGACAACTTTGTAGGCGAGCATTAGAGATTTGAATTTGATGCGGGCTGCAACAGGTAGCCCGTGGAGCTTGATGAGCAGCGGTGTGACATGTGACCTTTTCGGCTGGTTGTAGACCAGGCGCAGCGCCGCGTTCTGGATCATTTGAAGGGGTTTCACTGTGCAGGCTGGCAGGCCTGTATTTGTTTTTATTTAGCATTACAAAAACACTCTCCTGGTTGCCATACACAAAGGAAGGCATGTACCTTGACAATGTCTCCCACCCACTCCACGACATGCTGGCTAACCGAAGGAGATCATTCAGACTCTTTCCACCGAGATGGACCACAGATCGTCACAGGAAGTCATTCCTGCCTGTGGTCATCAGACTTTCAATTCCTCAACAGACTGAATCCGGACTTTTAATCATGTCAGCACATTACACCTTGCACGTTAATCTATTGTAATTTATTGTCACCTGACTATTTGTGCAATAATAGGTTTTTTTTAGTCGGTATATTTTTTGATTCTGTATATTTTCTCATATATATATATATATATATATATATATATATATATATATATATATATATATATATATATATATATATATATATATATATATATATATATATATATATATATATATATATATATATATATATACATATATACATACATACACACACACACACACATATATATATATATATATATATATATATATTAGAATTATAACTGATTAATTATATTTATTAAGTTGAATTAAAAAAAAATAAAAAAGACAAACTAATTTAATTAAATGTACCACTTTATTCAGTTTATAGATTTTTAATCAAGGATTTTAATGTCAATTTCAATTTTGGGGGGTGTTGAGGTACTACTACAGCCGTTTAAAAATTAATTTGGAAAAATTGAATGTAAAGAAATAACATTTGGTGCAGCCCTATTAAAAAAGTTAGGATGCTGTGTAAAACAGAAGTAAAAACAGAATGCATTCAGTGTATATTTACAAAAACAAAAGATTATCAGTTTGAACATTAAATATGTAAGCATGTAAGCAAATGATCACATTCTGTTTATGTTTTTAGAGGTATGTATTAAGAATCAAGTTAATTTTTCACAGGCCTTGGATTCTGAACTATATTTTATGAATGTTTCTATATTCCCTGTGAAATGTGTATACAACATATAAACTATGAAACTATGGGTTCCAGTAGAGGAAGCTCAAGAGAAAAAATCTGAACATAAACAGCACTAAACTGTAGTTGTAAAACCATCCTCCAGTTTAATAACATGACATGAGAGGAACAGCAGGAGTGACAAACAATGTTCAAACATCCACACAGGTTCATGTCTTGTCAGCTTGTCTGTGCTGTTTCCACTGTGTGATCACCATTCAGTTTCCTCTTTCATAGCCATGGGGCCATTTCTTCAATGACACCATATTTACCTTCCTTCCTCTGAACCGATCCATATCTCTCAATTGACCAGTCGGGGCAAGACTCAAAAACATTGACATTTAAAGCCAACCATACATTAGATGAGATTTATTTAAATAACCTCTCATGTGTAATCTTTTCTTGACATAGCCTTGTGGTAATATTACATTGATGGTTCAAATTGCCAGGATTGTCAATATGGAGAAATGATTGTATTTAGATAGCACAGAAACAGCTTGTGTCAGTGAAACCGAGGCTTAGTTTTCATAAATAGTGCTGATACGATACCAGTGAAGATACTACAAACAATACTTTTTTTCAATACTTTGTTCGGTAACGCTTTATAATAAGGTCCTTAATAACCATTAATTAACAAGTAATAAGGCATTGTTCTCGCTTTAGATCCGGTAGTTCCAAAAAGCATAGTTAACTTATGGTTAACTTATAATAGATGAGCAATAAAGTATATTTTAATATCAATAAGCAAACAAAATAAGATTAATAAAGGCATGGCAAAGACATAATGGGTGGGTCATGGGTGTTTGTAATGCCATTATTAACAGTTATATAAGCTTATAAACACACAATAATGTTAATAAGCATCTTGTAAGGACTTACAAGGGCCTTATTACTTGTTAATTAATGGTTATTACAAGGACCTTAATATAAAGCGTTACCCTTTGTTCTATTAGTTTAGTTCTTCGCAATACTTCAGGCATCTGTAAATGTACTTTGACAAAAATCTGTTGTTCATAAACCCTAAACAGTGGCACCGTGTGCAGAAGAAGTTACTGAACAGCAAGAATTCTGAGAGACGGACAATCAATGATACACTTTGGCATCCCAGTGTTGGGCGTAAGCCTGCGAATAGTTCCCTGACACCCTGAGCAGCAGAGCAATATCTGAGCACTAAGCCTAATGTAAGTCAACTCTGTGGAGGGAGACAGACACTGCACCCGCTGCCACGTCAATCCTGACAAAGATCGATTGTCTGTGAAGTTATAGACATTTTTCCTACTCACAAGCTGTTTTCACCCGCCACGAGAGCCGCCTATCCGTCCGTCCGTCCGCTCGCGTAAGATATGCAAAGGGAAAACATTGATCGCATTACAAGCTGCGGGTTTATAGGACTTTATAGGGTTGAGGGTTTTGGCAATCCATGAGTGGATTCTGGAGCATCCGGACAAATTTGTGTCAGAGGTCTGATTACGGACTGTGGAAGGAAAGATTTTGTTTGGTGATCTAAAGGATTTAAAGTCTAATATAAGCAGCTTATTGCTTTGGATCTAGATACACGCAGACATCAATCCCAGGGATATTCTTACAATAACAAGACGTAATGATAGGGATTCAAGCATAGATATAAGCACATACCCTTAACATGATATTCTATGCAGCTAAAGCTATTCTTTATTATAACAACAGTACTGGGGTTTACTGTGATTATGGATGCAATATAGTTTGGGGAAAAGAACATCCCTTAAGGCCTTAGGACTTATTTATTTACTTATAAGTGTTACATTTACTTAAGTTCTGACAGCTGTGAACACATCGCCTCACTTCCAACAGGTAAAGTCAAGAGAAATATTTCCAAGTATTTCTATCATAACCACAAACATAATGTGATGTGTACTGGAGCTTTTCTTTAACCAATTAGAGTGTTGGCTGAAGCAAGATGGCAGCATTACTATCCATTATGCACATATACAGGAGTGCTAAGTTGGCACAGTAGAGATAGAGTTGGCACAGAAGTAGCACAACATCCCAGTTATCGTGGGACAAAGTTGTTGTTTTTTCTATATCCATTATATTATCCATGAATCTATTCAATGGTGGCATCAACTTCCTTTCAAGGTAATGGCCTTGTAGCTTCTGACAGTGTAAAGCTGTAGCATTGTGCTTTATGGCCTGTACCAGAAATCAATTCTGTCTACACAGCCAGCCACATCAATTAATGGTCACAGAGCATGCCAACTCATGGATCACTCACCACACAAAGCAAATAACCCAGCAGGGCACACTGTGAGGGTGTGTGTGTGTGTGTGTGTGTGTGTGTGTGTGTATGTATGTGTGAGTGTGAGAGAGAGACATGCTTGCATGCATGTGCGCATCCATACAGGCAATCATTCCAGGTCCATGTTATCAAAGTTAAGTAAATGGTTTTTCACACTGTAAATTCTTAGCTAAGAGCTGACCCTGGGATAACTTTTGCCTCTTTTCACACATATTGTTGAATGCGATTTGATACAATTCACACTGCGCTTCTATTAGCCCTGGGTTAAATGTCGGTTTGAACATGTGACGAATGTGAACATTCTAGACTTACATTGTTGACTTAGCCCTGTTTCACACTGGCAGCTTTTAGCCCTGGGTTTAGTCGATTATCAGGGGATGACCCCACAAAGTTGGTGTTAACCCAGAGCAGGGCCAGCAAGCCCAAGGCTAAAGTCTGGGTTAGCCCACTTTGAAATGTGCCCGAGTGGACACTTTCTTAGGCCCAGGCTAAAGGAACTGTCAGCTAAAGGGCTAGATGCAGCATGAAAAAAAGCCCTTAACTGGCATTGAGTCTTCCTGCCCACAAAATCTCAATGAGATCCTTCGCGTTCAACAACTCCGGATCATGCAAACACACAAGAATTGAGCCAACAATAGCTTCACTAGTGGAATACAGAATCGACAAATCCCTACCATTAACACATTTCTACAATTACACAGTTCATGTCATCATATCGGCCAATCATGCTGTGATCATTACCTTGAACTCTCCATAGCATACAAAAAAAAGGTATTTTGTTCCTCCCTGCACCATTTCTAAACTGCATGATTTTTCAGTTTTAAACTAAATCACTTGGGTTTTTCTTTGGCCTGGTGTATTGAACAGCATTTCTTCACAATCTGCATCTTTGACAAAGTGTTACTCTGGATGGCTGAGTCAAAAATTCCTCTTCATATTCCCTGAAAAATGACAAACCCTCCTTTACAGCATACTTGTTTCAAACTAGAGGCTGGTAGTAAGGAATATGTCTCCCCTGCATATCTGCTACCTACCAGCTGTCAAACCAAACACTTCTCCTGCCAGAGGAGTAAGACCCAAAAGGTTGGGAGTTACTGACACAGGGGGGAAGCGAGAATCTAGCTTTCCCTCTCAACTTCCTTTTGAACTCTGGCTGAACTCTCCTTGTTTGGATGGGAGATACGAGACAAAGCCTCTTCGCTCGAAAGAGATGAAGTGTCATGACTACTTCTAGACTGACAGAGAAGCTGGCGGTACCTGTCTCTTTGTTATGCCTCCGATAAGAACCAACTTCTTAAATACAAATAGGACTTGCCACAACATTTTAGAGGCTCTTTCTGTAGTAAGAGGCTTTTTTACGGCTTGATGTTTAAGTAAGTAATTTTCTGCCTTTTTTGATGTCCGTCTGCAACCAAGCGAATGCAACATTAACAGGTCAGGGAAAGGACAGAAAATATCTGTACAGCACCCAGAGCAAACCAGTAAATGACAGCAGACATGTAACACACATATTTTGTGTAAGAAGAGAAATACCACTGTGAGAAATACAACTTTATATCTAAAGCTAATTTGGCTTGAGATTAAGAAGGTGTTACAAAGGCAGTCACACACTTGTAGCACCATCCTCCCTCTCTGAGAAGTTGGAAATGCAACAATGTGGGGGTTTGTTTATAAGAGTAGAGACCACTATGTGCAATTCTGAAGGCCAAAAATCTCAGCAATGAGTAAAGTATTCATTACATAACTGGTGTTTACAAAGAACCCTGCCATACCCCTACAGTCTCATAGCATTACAGCCCAATAACACTGCTTAAATCTGTCATGCACAGTTACCAGTTTGCAGAACTAAAAACATAGAAAGCATGACAGAGTAGGAAAATCAAGAAGGCAAGAAAACAACATCAACATTAGAAAATGTGATCAATTTCCCATCTTTTGCATTGGCTGGCGCTGGTAAACAATGGCTCAAAAAATTCAGGTCATTGACTTTCTTTTGGGTGACTGCTTCCAAAAGAAACAAATGGAAGTTGTGACTCTTGTGTTCCTTCCACTGCCTATTGATCAGGGCATCTGCCTTGCTTCCTGCTGATAAAGATTCAGTGGGCCTTAAACAGGCGTGGTGATGCATTGATCTAATGACTGTGCGAAGACATCACATCCTCAGTTTGGAGGTCATGTGGTACACAGTTAAGGGTCGTGCAGGCTCAATGATGCATCGACCCTCAACTAACACCCTCGCTTGTTGAGTCCATTCACATTGCGTGCATCATGATACAATGCCTCGGACCAGCAGTTCAGATAATCAATGGCAGTTCAATTCAATTAACAATGCAGAGAAACTGCAGATTGCTTCACCATTACATCTAATATCTTCTAGCGAACTGTTTATGTCCTTATTACGTAATGAAAGCTGCACTAAAGTAAGCTACGGAGTGGGTCATTGCAGTATTAACCAATCAATACAATGACAAACGATGACAGGACAGATCCTTAAGTGGGTTAAGGCAAATACAGTTCTGTCTGCCAACAAGGCCACTAAGACCCAGCCTGTGTTTAATTTTGCCAAGCCAGTAAATCAGTTTAAATAACAAATCCTAATTTATGAAAACATTTAGGACGGACAAGGAAAGGTTAGTCTTTGCAACCCAAGAGGAACATTTGAGTTAGTCACCACTTTTCTGAGGGGAAACCAACTGTGAGAAACGTATAACTGCTTTAGCTTAGTTTAAATGAGCAATTTTGCTTCAGCTTGTTAATGGGCCTCTGATGTAATGACGCAATTTACTCAATGCACACCTGCAATTTAATTGACTGTTAGCCACCTGTTTTTACTGGTACGATAAGTGAACTTTAATTCTTGTTTGTATGGTCATAACTGACTCTGAGTGAAATTGTTTTTCTATCCACAACACTGCTTGAAGTGGAAAAAAGGTAAGTGCCACTACTCTATTCCTTCACATGTTGGCGGTGATGGTGGTAATGTACCAATCTATGCTGCATCAAATTATAGTGTAGATGTCTTTTTTTATGTAAATGAAAACAAAATGCAAGCGCCAGGTGACAATTCAAGGTATAAAAATAAAATGGAATATAATGCAGTGAAGCTCTCTGGTATTTATAATGTGCACCTAATAAGATAAGATAAGTTTAGATATGACTTTATTTATCCCACGGTGAGTAAATGTAGTTGTCACAGCAGACACACATGGAAAACAGAATAAAGAATGTAAAAAAAAAAATCATATACATCCATTCTATACACATTCTATACATACATTTCTGCTATTTGGCATGCATTATTAATATATATTTTTTATTTTTTTTTATTTTTTTTTGTGTTTGTTTGTTTTCCTAAAAGTATACATATTGCACATTGCATGTTAAATGGGATAAATAGGTTGTTGCATATACTGGTATGAACATCAAAGAATAAATATATTTAAGTATATGAAGAGATATACACAGTATAGTATCAGTGGTATATGACATAAAATGAAAAAAAATACATACACCGTGATGTCTTACAGTGCCCACCATACACTAAGTGTGCAAAACATTGGAGGGAAATCAAATTCAAAAGAGAGTAACTAAGACATGCAGAAACAAGGTGCACATCAAAACCTGCTCATACTTTTTGGTTATCATGACTTCATGAGTGATTGATGTCCTGTCACTGTTCTAGCAGCTCATCCTCAAAGTGGAGAGAGACCATTTGTTTGAGTTCAGTGGAGCAGACAGCTCCTCAGAGTCTTGTTACTATGACCTCATGACATTTCACAAAATTATGAAGCAGCTGCAAATTTTACCCTATAAAGGTGAAAAACTGCAGTATATTTAGAGCCATTATAGGTCGCCTGATATAGATAGGGCAGAAAAGAGTACCGGCAGCTTGTGAGAAGTGCTGGTGCACAAGAAAATGTCACCGTACACCAAAGAATAAAATGTAGGAGCTTCAGTACTTCGAGCACTGATATGCCAAGTAAACATTCTCATTTTAAATAAATGAATGTGTTCACACACTACATAAAATAATATTACCCAAAGGACAGTTTATAGCAGAATCTATTAGGAGTATCTGATATAGCTTGTAGCAGCTTGAATTTTGGAGTAAATATAATGTTTTCAATGTTTTAGTAGTATTTAAATGACTGATTTACAGCTGACGCTAATTGCACTACTTCACATTAATTCAGGGTTGCCAAATGTGCTTTGACAAGCATGTTTGTATAGAAAGTTAAAACAACACTCTTACTACCTTCAGGCAACACTGTTCACTATGTGGTCCGTTTTTCTGATGGCACAAACATTGCAACTAACCTGACACTGCAAGAAAGTCTGTGGGCATTTTCAAAGCACAAATGCATCAGCAGATAAAATACGACTTTCAAGTCATTTTTCATACTAGGTAATAGGAGCAGAAAGGCAGAAAAAAAAAGAAAAATTGGTTTATGACACGTAAAAAACCTAATGAGGTAGAGGATGAAGAGTATCCCCAGACAGACATTGTGTACGTGTGAAAATAGCACCATAGGCAATATTTTTTTTGGCCTCGTTATTGAAGGGCAGGTTCTCTCTCTCTCTCACACACACATACACACACACACGACACACACATACTGAGACATCACTTATTGCTCTGTGTATGTGTGTATCCGTCTGTTAACGTCCATTAACGCAAGTAATGCTTCCTCTCCTTCAGCATGATGCCAGGGTTGTGATGACACACACATCTGCTCTCCGCCAACGCCACCCCTCCCGCTCTCTGCCCACTCCACCCACTGTGCCAGTCCTCTTCATATGTCAGCCTCACACTGGCACTGCCCTTCCAATCCACTGGAGGCTTTATCCAATTTGTCAGGGTTGGCATACACATGGATCAAGATGCCTCCCTCTCTCCTCCACCACACGTCTCGTCCCCATCACGCCCTGTCTGTGCCAGTGGGCATTACGGCACCTGATGGCGGGGCCCACCTGCCCCCACTGTGACATCCAGGCTTGCCCAATCTGCCGCTCCAACCCAGCAGCCACCAGCTGGCTGGACAGCCTGCGTGCTGATAGACGGACAATAGTAGGCTGAACGATAAATCATATTCACAACAGCCAGGCCTGACTAACTGACTTGAACAAACAGCATTGTGTTTGTGTATGCTTATTGTTGATGTGCTAATTAGAAGAGAAAACAAGAGGTAAGATAACGAGAGCAAGATGAAAAGAAAAGCAGTTTTGTGAATCTGTGCCTCCGTCAATTTATATATTTTGTTTCTTCCAAACAAAGAACACATTGCATTAAGGCTATACTTCTGAGAGCTTCACGTAGAAAATATCTCAAACTTTGCTTTGATTTATCATGTGGAAACTTTTAAACAGGCATCACCTAGACAGCTGTTAGACAAGACAATTAAATGGTAAAGGCACTTTCTTCTTAGCCACTAAACATGATGTTTCCACAACATTCTTTTTATCAAGAATAAGAAAAGCAATCAACTTTTTCTAAGCCACTTTCTTCAAAGATAATGATATAACATGAAGAATTGCTGGCAGCGGGGTGACTTTTATAGTGAAGAATTAATTGGAAATTAAATGTCTTTATCCACTGTTTAGCAGCTGAGCCTTTGACCACTCGTAAGTTAAAGACACACCTTCAAGCAGGTAGCCCTCGAGCAGCAATCTCCAGGCCTGAAAAGTGAACCCAATCTAGAAATGCCTTAAACCTGCATTCTTTCTGAAGGCCAGCAGGGGGGCGACTCTACTTGTTGCAAAAAGAAGACCATTTGTATTCGAGTCAAAGAGAAAATTACACTACTTCTCACTTCAGTAAACATTCTCATAAAGAGTTTATGGTCTTAATTGCTAGTTTCAAGTATTATCCAATACAGCATGATTTTCATTTTGTAAATTACTGTCTTAGTTTATTAGAGTAAAATAGACGATAAGGCAGAGTATGCTTATGGGCAAGTCTACCATATGATTGACAGGTTGCTCAACTAACATTTTGGTCAATTACAAATGTTTTGTTCAGCATTCAGTTGGACTAAAAGACACTCTAAGGAGCTGACGATGGCCACTTTCTATCCACCCTAGCTAGGACTTGTGCTTGCTGATGACATAGTGTCATATGGAGTCAAGCCAAGCCTTCTGTTGCATAGCAATAACAATGAAGACATAATATGTCCACACCTAATGACCTCTGGCTCTAAGCAAGACTCACAGCTGCACATTTAGTTTAAGCACAGGTGTTCAATGTGATCACAGCCAAAGATAGAGTCACAGCTTTAAAATACTTGCAAATATCTGGCCTCAAGCTTAGACAGAGAGTACAAACAGACAACAATCTCAAAGCTTGTTGTAGCCTCTAACTCAATAATGATAGGACTTAATGAACGCTTTGAGCCACCTTAACGCCATGATCATAAATTATATTCCTAAAAAGCATTAACAGAGGAAGGATTGTTTATTGTTTACCTCAACAGTGAACTTCTCTAAACTCAACACCATCAACATGATTGAAGGGCATCATTCCAAGCAGCATGTCAAGTACAAATTGTGGGAGGTAGAGGGGGATGTTTAATACTTGAATAGCTATGTTAGTGTCTGCCGAACATGAGCACCTCTTCACTCCCACTGATCCTTGTCTGTAAACATAGAACGTCATTGGTTTAGCCCAAGAACATAACATCCTGTGCCCTTTTCCAAGAGCAATGTAGCAATTTCAAGGCAATGTCTCAGAAAAACTTGGAAACACCCTCACAGCTCCCTTGAATGGTACTCGTGAGCTGGTGGAAGCCGTTTGACACACGAGCAAAGCTTTTACAGAATCACTGATCCGAGATCCCACTCTATTTGTCAGCTCCTAAACAGTTGCAGTGGGATGTGTGCAGGGAGAAATCTGACCCAGGACCAGTACAGACGTCTGAAAAGGCTCCAAGGCATAGCAATGCCTCTGCAGAGCTATGCGGTAATTCTATTCGGCTATACCTGCACCCAAAATATCCTTATCATCTTTGGTTGCAACCACCATGTACCCCCCAGCTAGGATCCAAAATTAACACCCTGTAGTAGCGGAAGATGAACATTGCTCTGCACTGAAATGGCATTAATAAAACAGCCCATTCAAATACAGTCTGTTTTTGAGAACATAATACTCCAAAACTTTTTGAACACTGTGAGACCTGCAGAGAAATAAAAGTAAAAAGATGACGTCAAGTGTTACACTGTCTCCACACAGTGCTGCAGCACTTTGTAATGATCAAACACATTCACACCACGGCACCGGCCTTGCAGGAATGGAACAGACAGACAAAACTCACATCATTTCAATCTACACCTCCCAGAAATGTGAGATGAACAGAGGAAATGTCATTTCATCATTGCCGAGCCACAGTCGATTGTCTTACTGCACCTCATTGTGAATAATTGCTGACAAAATCTTAGGAAGCCTCGCAGAGGACCCACCCCTTCTCCCCAGTCACCTCCTCTTCCCCCAGTCCCCTTCACATCACATCATTCAAAAACCACTGGGGGGGCTCCGCGCTTGATGAGCACACACTCTTTTCTCATATCCTATCTCAGCCTATTAGGAGCCATTCTCTGGGGCAACAGAGCAGACCTATCAGCTTCCACTGTGCACATTTCTACACCAGAGTCACATTCGATGTAACTGCAGCATAGCCTTGTATAGATCAAGCTGCTCTAATTTCTCATTTCCCATCCTTTATAGTCACTGGATCTGTGGCAACAACACAGTTACAGACGATTCTCGCACACATTATCTGAAGTGTATTCTTACATGTTTGATAAAATGAAGGCCATCTAGAGACTAATGGGGGATCTTGGTGGATGCAGAATAAAAACAATGATGCCCACCACCCACCATCACCCACTAATGAAGCTTTCCATCAAATTAATGACAGTTTTAATCATTGTTCACAGTAGTCTATCCATATGGTGCACAATCCATTATACTGGACTGTCACCTTCATGGAGCTACTGAATATTCCAGATCGTGTCCCAAATGTCTTTCTGGAGGAAAAGTGACATTTCCGCTGTACTGAACCCCTGTTCCGCTCTTTCTCACCTTGTACTTCAGTTTTGAACAACACAGCATAGCATTTGCACTTCATGGCATCTGAATATGTGCAAAGTCACAGATTACCGTGCACACTTGCTCACGCCATCTGCCGCTGTGCGTGAGAGTGCTGTTAGCATCAGTTTTCAGGAAAGGCAGGCTGAAGGACAGAGGGCAACATTCATTTACATACCCGAGAGCCACTCAAACTCATTAATGCATACTGCGACCAACCCAAAACATCAAAAATGCACTACAGACCTGACCTACCAAAATGCTATGAAGGGCATCAAATTGTCTATTCAGGTAGAGAATAAATAATGTGTGTGTGTGTGTGTGTGTGTGTGTGTGCGTGCGTGTGTGGTAGTGGGGGTGCGAGATAATCAGTATTACAGTTGTAATGTCAAACAAAGCCACTGCTAGTGTCTCAAGGCCTGTTGATGGCCAATGACTGTCTGGAAAACACTTTTCTCCTCTGCTCAATAACTTATCACAAGGCCACACACAGGCCTGTGTGTGTGGGGAATACACGCTCAGAATAACTCACACACACATCAGAGGCAGCATGTGGTGTATTTTAACTTCATACTAGATTGTAATCAATCTAATTCACAAGGTTCTCTCACTCACTTGATGACTACATGTATATGTAAATGAATGACCTTTAAGCATATGGTTACAGACTAACATCACTCATCATTAACATGCTTTATAGGCGAGTAATTACCACCTTCAACCACATGTTCAGGTTTCAGCCTTATTAATTATCCCGACATGGGTCGTTCCATCTGAAATACAACCTCCAGTGGGTGGTGATTCCTTCAAAACTTGGGATTCATTAGGAAAGTTACTGCAGTCGGCGCCAGCAGAGGAGCTAAATGAAGTTTGCCAAAGGCAATTGTGGCGTTTCCAGTTTTTGTTGCACTTTCGAGGACTGCTTTGATGAGTAACCATCTGTTGGGTAACTTTGTCAAATAAATGTCCATAAAACGTGCCATAAACATGAAACCTGAGGAGGACTATCATTTTGCCTCACACAAGTCATTAAGTTTCTCATTGCCATAGACAGAAAGAGACTCAAAAGCCATCTCCATCTACACAAAACACTAATGAGATTTGATGCCATTTTCACAGCTTGAGGTAATTCATTGCAGTTTTTTATGACTGCATTACCCCTGTTATATCTTTCCTGTCTTTTTCTTTGTTTTTCACTCACCCAGCTGGTATTCCACACCAAATGCCCCTGTGAGTGACAGCTGCTTTACACCTATCCCTCTTCATCAAATCAATGAAAGGGAGTGTGAAAGGGTATGAAGGTAATGGCATGTTGCAAAATGTCAGGTTTTTACAGACATCGTCTGAGCAGACAAAAGACAGCAGGAAATGCAATTTTTATGGAAAAACCTGTAATCTATGTGAGGGCATTCTACACTTGAATGATTCTGCTGGGATTTTGACAGGACCACAACTTAACAATAAAAAAAAGACAATGGTGGAAATTATATTTTTGCCCTCGGGCTTGATGCAACAAAGGCAGTGATCAAATGTTCAGTGTTTTGGCATCTGGAAATGTGTTCTGAAATTTAAGCACATAAAAGAAAACACACAGCTTGGTTTCATGTTGTTCTATGTTCTTGGTGTGTCAAATTTTTTAAGTAGTCATATATTATTCATAACATTTATTGTAGATATTCCTTAAAATGTGAAATATACTGAAATAATTGTGATTTATTCAATACAGTTTTCAGGGCTACTAATATGTAGTCATAAAAATGAGTGCAGTATAATTGAACTAGTCAAGCACTCAAATTGTCGTCTTAACAAGAAAGCAGTGACATTTGAAGCAAGTCAGGAGAAATTCATACCAAAGACCCCTTTTTGCATACATTACCCTAATTGAAGAGGGGAGAACATTATGTGAAAGCCTGTTGACATTTTCAAATAGCTACGATATAAAAGTGTCTTTCCAAATTATGCAAATCCTGTTTTTATTTCATATATTTGAGTTAGGAATTAAGGATGAGTCTGAAACAGTCGAGCCTCTGAGGAGAGACATTCAGCATTTCTTATTTACTTTATATTGACTTGAAAATCAACTGTTAAAACACTGTTTAGCAGATATGTGAAACCTGTTTGTTTGCTGCATGATTCATACGCAGTAGCAGTTCACAAGTGCAGTAAATGTATCCGATTGTTATATTGGAAATTAGGAGTGCATGTCACATGTGTCAGCATACGCACGTGTGCTGGTGCATACTGCAGGAATACAAATGTCCAAGCTTGTCCATGTTAATGAAACATTTACGGTGCAGATATGTGGACGTGTACTCTCTAATAAATTGTCAATTGAATGTTAGGCTGTACACAGAATGACGGGAGCCCCACTGAGCAGAGTGGATCTCCATGCATGCATAAAAATTGTTATTTCACTGGAATGCCATGTTACCTGAGGAGTGATACCATGGAAGTCAATGTTGGGAAAAGGAAGTGTCTGTGTTTTTGTTCCAATGGGAGCAAGGAGAGGGAACATCTCTAATCAAAATGGGAAGATGACTTTGGTGAGAGGATCTCCAATGAAATCTGAAAATCCATATGCGTCAGACACAGTTTGATCTCATTTAAAATGTTTCACAGAATGCATCTGTCCAGGAGTAGGCTCTAATTCTATACACAATTAACCAAACCTGTCACTGTGATTTATCTCAGGCTTGCCAAAATAAGAGACTTCTTTTGGGCTCAGGTCTTTAAAAAACTTTTGTACATTTGTTACAAGGCCAAAGACCCAGAGCCAAATGTGGCAGTTTTTGGCATTAATCATAGGTCTCAAGATCTTAATTTTTCTTTCGAGGCCAGGCCCATGCTGTTGCTTTCTTATGGCTTTCGGCAAAACATCTCATTCTCAGGCAATGTAACTGATAACCATAACTTTGTAAAACGACAGTATAATCTTGCTATTTTCATTTATTTTAGCATGCGAGTTTGATTGGCCTTTGCTTGTTTTGTTTATATTCTTTATTATATTTCCCACTTTTTTATAATAATGCATAAATGTATGAACGCCCAATAAAATTTTTTGAATAAAACAGAGGGACTTGGATAGTTCTGCAGCATTTTTTCAAACTCTCTGGTTCTCACTAAAACGGGGAATGCAGAAATTTGCCTCTGTCCTGCTGGAAGATGCCGATGGGTTTTGCCACACAGTCGGTGGAGAAAAGCTTAGCCTCCCGCTTTCAAAGACCTGTATTGATGAATGGCTGGCTGTCATAATACTGCATCGACCTGGAGTCTGCAGGTGGGACCAGTCTGAGAGAGGTGTTGACTGTCTGACTTTAAGGTGCTTGTGAAATAGAGGGTAAACTAAATAATAGCACTCAATACAACATGCTGAGTAGATGCTGGTATATAGAAGTGGCACATCTTCATTCCAATTCAAACCCTTGCTAATAGTATTAAAAGCATGAGTAGTCTTGTCGTGTCTACGTTGCTCTTCTCTTCACCTCTAATTGAGCTACTTTTAAAGCAAATAGCCTCCCGATAGTCTTAATCCTGCTTAATATCTAATGTCAATGGCCAAGGAGGCTTTCCGTGAACAGAATCACAGAACACCACCAAACTGTAGTCTCAGTAACGTTTTAACATGCAAAGCTTGTCTGCTCATTAATGATGTATAGAGACAGCAAATCCTCCATGCTAAATGATATAATAGGCCTAACTCATTCTTGATCTTCTGGATAACCCCTCCTCGAAGATTAATATATTTTTGTATTTTTAATTATCACAAGGATAAAATCTCTGTTTAACTAAAATGATTACCCAGACATCGTGTAGAACTTTTTGATGAGGGTTCACATACATGCGGTGCCCTTTGTGTTCACGCAGTAATGTAGTCAATAATTTTGTGAATGCTTGACCAGCCACGCTTAGAAAATACTCTCACTTTCAACAACAAGAATGGATGAGTCATTAAATGCAATAGAACTGACCTTCTCTCATAACCTTTGCATGCGGAATAAATAAACATTATCATCCCCCAAGAGAGCTGGTTTGAATACAATCAGCTGCAGAAAAATGTCTATAACTTTATAAAAAAAATATCTTGCTTTAATAACAGCATCAGCATATTTTTACACTTAGACCTAAAGTAAGCTCTGGAGGAGTCAGTGACATTCAGCTAAGTATTGAAAAGCGGTACTGCTAAGTAAACAAGGAAAACACCAGGAAGAATATCAAGTAGGTCAACTTACACTGTTTGCTTCCATTTGTCCCTGTTTCTCTAGGAGGAAAAGACAAAAGAGCAGCTGACCAAAAGGTTTTAAAGCTGTCTGACACATTAGATGTATGGAAAATTAAGCATCAAGACAGAATTATTATGATTACAATTTCCACAAAAGAAAGGACGTAACCACAGTGCCCCTGGTTTGAATCCAGCAAGGGACTTGCATGTCATATTTCTATCATTATCTCTCTCTGGTGTACAATTTTCTGTCGCTTTGCTATGAAACAAAAAAGGCAGAATAAAAAGATGTCATGTTCATGTCACGACCAATATGAATGTTAGTGGGCAAGAAAACCTTCAAGGATTATTCATTGACGAGCCGAAAAACTGAACTTTTAAGATAACACAATACTGTTTCAACCACCCCACACTCAAAAAAGCAAACTGGGTGTCTGTTACCTTCTCCTTAGTCTAACATGTAGCTTCTACTAAATAAAATGATGTTTTGTGGTTGAACAGTTTTAAAACATGTAGTTTTAGCATAAAATGCAACACTTTAAAATTTACTAGAATACTTGTATGTTAAAACAACCTAATTAAATTGCTGAATATAATACTCTATAATACTCTATAATATAATAATTTTAATACTGAAAATTATTTTTTTCCTGAATAATTATGTTCATTTTCATATGATAAAGGTAATCTTTTAGGCTAAACCACTTCAACTTTACTTTGTTTTGTTGGTTCAGCACAATTAATTCATGTACTTCATGTACTTCGCTAAATTAAAGCATTTTATTTAGGTGGAAATTATTTCCATAATTTTATTACGTTCTGGGAACAAGTTATTTTTTTGAGTGCATTCAAAAAGTAAATAATTGATTTCTTGTTAATAGTTGAAAAGCTGAATAGCCTAAATGGGTTGTATTAACTAGTATTTCTCCTTGTCTGCAACATGTATTTTATAGAGAGTGCAGTGAAGAGAAATGAGTAAAACAATGGAGATGTGACAGTTCCACTAGTAAAATCTGGCCATTTCCACCACTGGATATTGCTTGTCCTGTTCTCCTCATGAGTCATCACATTTACCATGTTTTAATGTAATAGACATTAAACTAAATATTTGTCATGAGAAAGAGTGGAAATATGGGTTGGAATTGTTTTGGTAGTTAACACAACAAGCACATGTTAGCCACCAGCAGAGCCACGATGTTGCTCTAAGCATGTGGATGTTACTACAGCAAGATAAATTCACATCATGAGAACATGAACATCTAAATTGTATCTCTAATAAGGTAACATGCAGGGCTTAAAAGCAGTGATTAAACTGCTGATCACGTCATGACAACTGAGCCATCTCCATGACAACTGAGTAAATTTCATATGCTGACTAACACTGAGACGCAGCAGAAAGCCTCGGAAAAAAGCTTCTAAGTGATTGTCAAACTGGTGATAGCTGTTTTTAAGATACGTCCACATCTGTCTGTTTCAACATTAAACCGTCTCATGACATTTAGAGTTAAATAATGTAAACATGAACAGAAACTTTTGGCAGTCCCAAAACCCACTTTTTTTAGATTTTTACAAATTAGGAATTTTATACAGCGCTTAATGAATTAATGAATTTCCTTATTATCCCCCAGTCAATCCTGTTGATATATTTATCTCTGTTAACCCCACTTCTAAAGGCATCATATCTAATCTATATAACCTTATTTTCTAACTACGCTGCTCTTCAATGGCAGCTATAAGAACTGCTTGGGAACAGGACCTAAATTATACCTTTGCAGAGGACACATGGGACTCGTATCGGATACATTCCTCTTCTATGTGTTCTCTACATGCACTTTTGCAATTTAAAGGAGTTCATCGTATCCACATATCAAAAACCAAATTAGCGCAAATGTACCCTGGTGTCGATCCTGCGTTATCAGAAATCCTTCATCATCAAATTGAGCCCAATCCCTTGTCTGGTATTTTTGGCATTGCTCCAGATTTAAATTTACCTAAAGCTATGCTCAACTTTCTGGCTTTTGCCCCTTTACTAGCCCGACGAGCTATTTCACTGAAGTAGATTAGATACACTATTCGGGGATCGGAGAACAAATAATACAAAATATAACGCCCCCTCTTGGTATTTTATGAAAACCCTCAACAATAATTTCGGAGTATTTTTTTTTACTCTGTCCATTTAGTCCATTGAGTCTCCTTGCTTTAAAAAGTGTTGTATTAAGAACAACAGCACAGGAGTTGGTGGTGCCAGATTCAATCAAGTTGAGTCATATACAAAGTAGAAATTGCAAATGAAAGAGTTTCTGACCTGTGCACCTCAATGAAAAGCATTTAATTCCAAATCTGACACAGCTCGGATAAATGAATGAAGCTATTTGTCCACTACGAACATTACTGAAAACTTTGGAAAAGTAAAATTAAAGAGACCAGCTGAAGAAATAAATGGCAGATAAATGGCAACATGAGCACGAGAATGGGCTTTTCATTCACTCTTCCAATTTCCAGAGCCGGAGTCCAACGTGCCGCTCTCTCCCGTACACAAAGAGAAAATGAGCACGGCATGAATCGGGGCCACTGGCAGAAGTTTTGAGCCAGTTTTATGGCTGCTCAGCATTTCTCTATATCAGCAGCCCCATAGCTCCACAGCAACGCTAAATGTAGTCCATTTAAATCCAAGGGGAAGCTCATGAGTTGCCACATGAGGATTCTAGTGGGTTTAGAGGATAGACAAGGTGTTAGATGTTTCAGTGAGGGATGCGGAGACTGGATACTGTGTGTATATATTTTTAGGAACAATTGTACCTCTTTATAGACCACCACAGAAAGATTTAATTCTCACTTTAGGACATGCTGGGATGAGTGTAACATGTAAATGTGAACCCCCCAAGCAGTAGAAATGCAATTAAGGTAAGCTAGCCTGCTAGGAAGGTTAGCGCTGCTGGTAGTGAAGTGCCAGGTAGCACCCCCAGCACAGCTTCCCTCAGGACTCCCACTCTGCTGGCTGTGCAATGAACCAGCGACCCCTCAGCACACACCTCCCTTCCCAACACAGCCACTGGTGATAAATTACCTAATCCTCCCTCTCCCCAGCCGTTTCTATTATACAGCCTGGGCTTGTAAAGAACAGCTCGGAGGAGAGAAAGGGGGTTGAAACAGACAGCAAGCGGAGGAAAAAAAAGAAGACTTATTGACAGAGACAATGACAGTGTGAAGATATAGAGGCCAAACAAAGGCAGGAATCAGCAACCACAATCTTCAGTCTGTGTGTCCTTTTTGATGTGGAAAAAAAGGAGCACTCAGAACCACTTAGCACGGTATTTCTAGACAATTATGTCTGACAAAATCCATCTCCAGAGAGATCCACAGATGTGTCAGTTTCTTAATGTGGATCATTACAGAAACATTTTAAGAATGGACCAGTCAGAAAGTCTTTTTCTGCAGCTCCTGTGATGTTAATGTGGCATTTATGTGGGTTTCATGCTGGGCTGAACCGGATGTCAGCTTTTTACATTCACAGCTTCTATTGAGACAGTGGCAATGCCTGACTTCATATTAAAAAATAAATAAAAATAAAAATAAAAAAAAACACAATCCTGAATTTAAAGAAATTGATTTTTTTAGTATTGTAGTTAGAAAAAATATCATGAAAAATGAAAATAACTTTTTTTCATAGAAAATTGTGACTTTTGGACTTTACAACACTCTGGAATTACTTGAAATGTTTGGACCACACGAGTCAGAATCTAACTGGGCCAATCTTTATCTACAACTTTACAGAAATATGAAACAGAATGAATACACATGCAAGCAAAAAAAAAAAACCCAAACAGCTGCATTGCATTCAAGTATTGATGCAGAATTCGAAGGTCAATGTTACAGCCCTAATTTAACGAATCTTCTCTACGGATTAATGTGATTCCACCACTGAACATGCACACCTCAGGCATCATTTTAGCTGAGCAAAGAAGCAGCTACAAGGGACAGTGACATCAGTGCTCAAACCCTCCCAGAGGAATGCTTGTCGTCACTCACACTGGCACACACACTGCTATGGAAACAGCAGGAGTGTGAGCAATGAGCATGCATCGGGGTTAAAGGGATACCGCAAGGCACATACACAGAGAGAGAGAGATAGAAATAACTGAAAAACAAAGCCACTGTGGCAGTCCATTGAAGATAATGCTGACACATGACCAAACTGTTCCTGACCAGCTGTGTAAGGAAGGCTGTGTTCACATTTCCCTCTAAAAAACCCACTACAGAGGTCAACTGAGGACTAAATGACTCTCTGTCATTGTAAAGGCAGGGTTAGCCAACAAATCCTTCCCTGTGAATGTGAGAGAGGAAACACAGCAGACCTTTTTCCTGAGCTTGATCTCGGAAGTATCTGAGAGATATGTGGCTTCAAAGCCAAGATGGAACGTATCCTATCACACAGCTCGCTGTACCAGCTGACTGCTATGGAAACAGCAAGTGTGAGAGCGTGTGTGTGCCAGAAGTTGAAAGGACATGACAGCCACACATACCCACACATGCTAATGCAGCCAGCCATGCTTATGCATGTACACAAACACAAAAACACACATCTGTTACCTATCTATATGTCAAACTCAGTGGAAAAAAAAAAGTTGGAAAAGGGCAAAGAGAGCAGCTGCAGCACACACACACGCCCGCACACACACAATCACACACACACACACACACACATGCACAGAGGACAGCATTCTACAGACTGGGCAGCCATTCAAACAGCTCTCGGTAACAGTAACCCACAGCAACCCTAAAACCAGCCCCCTTTCCCTTCCTCCTCAAGAGACACAGATCCATTGCCCAGTTAAGGGAGAACCGAATGAACCAGCAGACAGAGTGCCCAGGAGTGAAAGGAGGCTGTAACTTTACCCACTCTGCCCTGACTAAAGTGCAGCACTACCCCCCTTTTTAAGGTTCAGGAGGTTAATTATTCAACATGAGAGGGGATTTGTTGGAGAACTGAGAGTGGACACAAGCCAGCAGACACCCCTCACCTCTTTTGTTAACTCATGCACTCACTCGCTGAGTTTTTACACATGTACTTATTCCCATGGACAGAGGCATGAGCGGAGGCTTTTTTCACTCTTGGATATCATCCGTTACATGCAGGAACACACGTGCACACATATCGACATGATACCCAGCTGCATCAGAGTGTACTCATCCTGCTCCACATGTTCACACAGTAAGTCTTACTCCACTATCCGAGCGGTTCTCCTACCGTTGTGGTTGTGCTGCAGGGTCTCGAGCATGCTGGCAGAGTCGGTTGCCCCCAGCTCGGCCAGTCTGCGGCTGGTGGCGCTCAGCTCTGACCGCAGGTTGGTCACCTCCTGGCTGGCAGACTGAATGGCCCCATCGATGCGCTGGGCCAACTGCTTGTTGTCATCCATCATTTTCAGGATTTTTGCCTGAGGAGGAGAGGGGAATCCAGACAAGGTGTCATGCTGACAAGTTGTACATCTCCTGTGAAAGAAGGTGTCCCCAAATAATTCCTTGCTCTTTCTCTTTTCCTGTCAGTTCTCGGTCCTTTTTTTTTTCTTTTCTTTTTTTAATAAGAAAGCCAAGTTAAATCCTCAAAGCAGTTTGTCCTTTCCCTTAAAGAGAGGCATCCAGCTCAGGGGAAATGTGTATCTGCTGGAAGGAGAGTACGCTTTGGAGATGTGTGTATATGTGCTGTGAGTGTGTCAGTGTGCGAGCATGCCCGTGTGTGTGTTTGAGAGTTCCGTTACAGCATGAGAGAGAGAGAGAGAGAGAGAGAGTGTGTGAGTGTGTGTGTGTGTGTGTATGTGTGTTAGAGAGCCAGCACTGCCCGTGTGAAATGTGCTCCCTGCAGCTGACTGTTGAAAGGACACAGAGCATTGAGAGATGACAAGCACCTTTTTAAATGGACTGTACCATTTGCAGAGAAAGTCAGGGGGGGGAGGGAGCTACACCATATAAGCACATAGAAGTCAGAGGTCCTCGGCACAGCTGTCTTTAGGAGATAATGCAGTAAGGTTCAGAGATTGCGTGTTTGAGTGAACTGACACACAAGACGTTTCACTAAGCCTGTTAAAACTGACTTGAGTGAAACACTGCCGCTTTTCCTCTTTCTCTTTCTGTGTATACTGCATGCACCGCCCTCCATGGACAAAGGGAAGGAAATCATTAGTTTGACAAAGAAGCTGTTGTGGAGAGAAAACAGTTATAGTTATGCAAACAAAGCACAGCAAGGTATTGCTCCTGCAAACCAATGCATTTTCAAAGCACTGCCTTCCTAAAGATTCCATTAAAACGTAACATGTTGAGATCCATAATAACCACAACAATATTTCAGTGATTAGTTAATTAAGTTAGTTTAATCATAAAAAAACAAATACAAACTTTTCGATTCATTGGATGAATAAAAAATTTAATATTTTTAATGTGGGCTTGGAAAATTGTGCTATTTTCAAACATTATTGACAATATAAATGAATAAAAATAGGTGCTATAGGTGCAGCGAATGATCGTAACCAAAAAAAAGGACCCTCATTATTATTCTTAAAATATTCAGGGTAGTTCAACTTAGATTTATTTATATTTTTTAACCTTGAAATTTAGCAGGGGGATTTGAGAGCATGAGATTTTTCCCATTCAATCTAGGAAGGGGAAGAATGTTCCTAACTCGATAATCCTGGTCGGGTGAATGAAACTTATTTTTTCTAAACGTAAAGATGACTGCTACACCTCAAAGGGCATTATCTCTGGTCAACAATGTAACAGAAAATCAGTATACTTTAGATGTAATCCTGAATTCTGTTCTGCTTTGCTGTTGTTTTTTGCTTCCTGTAAAGAGGAGTAAAAGGCAACAGATACAGGCAGCACAGACAGTTATGCCACCTGTTTACAGATAAGTCTAATCACTCACAGCGAATTAAACATTAAGGCGTCTTTCTCCTCTTCGCAGCATCAGAGAGGGCTACTGTTGAAAGAATTTGCTGTGAGGGTGTGGAAACTGTTTCTTTTATTGGAGTTAAAGCACTGCAAGACAATGACATTCCAATTGTCAAATATAACCCGAAAATCAAATAAGAGACAGATGGATACCAGAAGCTTATAGGATAGAAAAGCCTCATGTTGAATCCAAAGTAGCTCAATACTGAGACTGCAGAGCTGACAGAGTATTAACATGTTTGTCAATAGGCATCAGATACTAACAGCACTTAGAGGATTATGTTGCTGTCATTTTTTCTTCTGACTATACATCTATTTTTTTAATTAAATTAAAATACTGTCAATAATGTATAATCTTAGTACTTTTGTACATGGGTAATGATGAGGCAGTATTGAAAGCATGTTCCTACAACAATACTGGTTACTTTTTTTTTTTTTTTTTTTAAATGTACACTAAATAACAGGCTTGTTTTATTTGTCGCATATTTAGTAATGATTATTATTCAATGCCATTTTGGCTCGACTAAACTCGCTCTTTTTTTGGTTTTGCATTTACAAAAATTGTGGATAGTTCCAATTTTTTTTGTATCAGGAGCCAGGAGTTTTTTGCCTTTTTCAGAAAATTGTTTTGGTTTACAGAGCAGCCAACTTCACTGTTCTGGTCCAGTCTTACGGCTCAGTGGGCTGTTTTCAGTTTTAAAGCTTTTTAAAGCCCAATAAATACAACCTGTCCAGCACTAAACGGCAAACCGAAAAAGTCAGCGAGTAGCTGTCAGACATACAGTCAAGTATTTAGCAGCTAAATAGCAAGAATTTTTTTTCTGGGGAGGTGGTGGAAACCAAAACCAAGCTAAAAGAACAATGTATAATGCACTTACAGTCATGGAAAAAAGTATTAGACCACCCTTTTTCTTCGATTTTTTGTTCATTTTAATGCCAGGTACAACTAAGTAGGTACATTTGTTTGGACAAATATAATAATAACAACAAAAATAGCTCATAAGGGTTTTAATTGAAGAGCTGATATCTAGCCATTTTCCATGGTTTTCTTGACAATGATTTTGGTTATTATCAAGAAAACCATGGACAATGGCTAGATATCAGCTCTTAAATTAAACTCTTATGAGCTATTTTTGTTGTTATAATTATATTTGTTCGAACAAATGTAGCTTTAGTTGTTCCAGGCATTATAATGAACAAGGAATTGAAGAAAAAGGGTCTAATATGCCAGAATCACAACTCCTATTTACTGCTGCCTTTCTACTCACTACTGCCTCTGCTAGGTGACTTAATAAGCAACAATATGTCAATTATGTGAAAATATGTTATTGTCAGGTTAATTATTATTAATTGTTAGTGACAGGTTGTTGTACTGCCCCCTAGTGGCAAAAAAACCCAATTACTGCAGGTTTAAGCTATGACAAAAAGTATTAATTTTTCACAACAAAAAGATTCCCAAAGCTGAATTTATCCACTCAAACCACAAGGTCAGAAATCTTTTTCCATGAAGCTGGTAGAAATTAACTGTCTAGTTAAAAGGACACTTACGCAGGGCAGGGGGCCTTCTAGTTGACAAGCTGGATACACAATACTGATACATCACTGAGTGTTGCAGAAAAAAAGTCTGTTCTCATCCTCTCAGTATCCAGTATCACAGCCAAGGAAAGACGTTTTGACAGTATTGACTCTAATTGTTGGTTGTAAAAATAAAGCACTTATAATTAACTGCTCGGTATAGTTGTCTTTGAGCTTCGGGGCTGAGGAAACTGCCCCAGTTCCCACCCACCCCCCAACTCAATCCTGCACTTCTCAGCTATAATCTGACATTCGGCTGTCAAAGCATGCCCACTCACTCAGCAGTGCAGCTGTGTTGTTATTGTTTCCCAGGGTTATGTGAAGTTAGACCCCAACCCATCCAGCATGAGGTAAGCACAGATCGGCCACCACACTGCACAAGGTAGTAGCAACTGCTGTGTACTCCCAGAAAATGTTGCCATTGCCTCAGGCGACACTGTGAGTGTGTGTGTGGGCTTAATATTAAAGTCCTCACTGTTCTCTCAAATAAAACTGACTGTCCTGTATGCAAGCAAAGGGATGGGGAACAACACACACACACACACACACACACGCACTCTCCTCTCGTTCATCCATCTGCCCAGACACAAGTCACCCCTCCCACTCAGCAAATGAACATCATGTTGTTATTTATAGACGACCCTGCTGCTGTATATGATACATTAGTCACAGGGGAGGGCATGCACAGACACGCATACTGTACACTCATTTACACACACACATACACTAGGGGACTAATAATCCCAAAGTCATTTGATGTTCATTAATGAAATTCATCTCTTGTCATGTGCAATAAAAGTCTATTGTGACCTTCTGGCTAATTAAAACACTGTGGTATCCAAAGTGTGTAAGTGGATTTGTTTTTATCCATCTTATCTTATATCTGTATATCTACCCCTTACACTCACTGTAGCGTAGGAGGATGTAGTAAACCTGCATATATCTGTTGGTATACATATTTGGCTAAGGCTGCCCCTAAACCTATGAATTTAGCTGCATCATTGTACACAGAGCAGTGCAGGGGCAACAGTGTGGCAGGCGGCAAACTTTGCAAGCCTGTCTCAAAATGATGTCATCACAATAGTAACTGTGGTGAAGTTAGAGAAGAGTAATGGAAACAGGCAGCAGCGTGAGGACGGACAGCGTGAGGTAGTCTGCTGGCCGCTGTGATGCTCTTAGCTTCAGTGATCTAGACAGCTCAACTACTTATAAAGCAGACCATAGTACAAAATCTACTACTGCCGTCCAGTGTTATTGACTCATCAGCTCACAGCGCTGTCAGCAGCCCGGCAGTTGAGATGCTCTGCAGTGAACTAGGATTTTATAAATGAACAATAGCCAGGTTGAAAACTGATGTTTCCGCATCAGAAGCCCCTTTCAGCTTGAGTTTCCTCAATAGCCCCGCTACAGTGCCGCGACGAGCTCTGCCGGCATTTCGCCTTAAGACTTTTATACTGATCTACAATGTCATTTAGCAGGCGCTTTTATCCAAAGTGACGTACATTTGAGAGTTAATACAACACAAGCAAAGTTGAAGTCAGAAGAAGAAACAACACAAGAGTAAGTGTCATGGGTTAAGTTTGAGTCCATTAGGACACAAGTGCTTTTAGGTTGTGCGAGCGGTCAATGCGAACAGTTTATTTTATTTTATTTTTTTATTTATTGTCCTCATCTGTGTAGATCTAGTGTGAAGGTGTTCCATAAAGAGCTGGGTATTTAGTCTCTTCTTAAAGATTGATAAGGACTAAGCAGATGGGTTGGCGTTTGGAAGTTTGTTCCACCACCGGGGCACGATGGAGGAAAAGAGTCTAGTTTTTACTGGTTCCGCAACGGCATAATAGTTCACATTGATCCCGTAGACTAATTGATTGAGAAGTAAATGTCGTGGCTAGGAACGGCAGTCTGAAAGAGGCTAGAGATGAAGAACAAAGGCATTATTTGGTATTGGCATTGATCTTAGGTAAGGTTTATTGTTACCTCTTTAGTAATCTAAGGCTACGTTTACACGAGGTCTGAACAGAAGACGCAAAAGTGGCGTCGCGTCTTCACTTTTTATTCCTCGTTTAGACGAGCATTTTCGGGAGGAAATCTGCGTGCATACGGTGACGCAAAAGAGTGTGAAATTCGATTGTATGCATGCCAGGCGGCATCACTTAAAGCGATAAGAGCATCTTTGGGTATGCAGAAGTTTTCACGCCACACGTTGTCATCAGCTACTACTTCAACAAAGCTATCCACCATCCACTAGATCTCCCAGGTCTCGTTCACAGCCGTCTGGCTCGCCTGCTGCATCCAAAATGTGATAGAGGTAATTACAGATCCTTCTCTGTTCACGAATACTATCTCTACATATCCTGTACATTTGGTGGAAAGACTCCTGTAAGTTTATTAGAGCTGTCAGAGCAGCTTGAAGGTCCGACGCATGGAAATAATACCACGTTTGTTTATTTTCCTGTACTGGAGCATGTATGTGACGTAAACACATACGTGACATGAGCAGATCTGAGCAGAGTTTTGCGTCTTGTCAGTGTAGACGGACACGCTACGGCGGAGCGTATTTAACTTTTCCACTTCGGAGGGTGGTTTCAGATTTTTGCGTCTTTAAGCCCCCAAAACGCTGTCACCGTCTAAACGAAAGGCACTTCCGATAAAATATTTTGTCGTTTTTACCCGCGAGCGTCCTCGTGTAAACGGGGCCTAATTCATGCCGTTTTCATGTGTAATTTCTTTGCCGATCTGCCTGAATTATCTACACTGACCTCATACGGATCCCCACATTGCATTGCCTTAAATCGAAACTGTTGAAGACTGCTTAAAAACATCTGAGCCCTTATGTCCCCACCACTTTTCAACACAAAGTGAGGCCCTTGATAGAGCGTCACTCAGACTACCATGCCCTAGGTTATTTTGTCATAACTGGCTCTGATTATTGGCTACTCTGAGAGCCATATGGAAAAGCAGCTACATAATGAACAACATGCTGTTTCTGGAGTTGTTTTCAGTAGTTGGTTCAGATTTACATCCTTACTTCCAACGACTCAGCATCTAAGAGCCATTACTGGTTTACTGCAAATGATGCTTAAAACACGTGAACATGAGTTGTTAACTTGATTCATGTCCGTGTGTACTACCCACAAATAACCCATCGCTCAAGTCTCTCCCTTGGGGTCTTGAATGCGTCTGCTGGTCAGTGGAGTGAATCAGGACCCACTGGCTGACTGAGGATCAGTAATTAGTGGGTGTGCTGGGGGTTTGGATTAGCATATGAATAGAGACAGTGGGAAGTGGGATCAGCGCTCTGCAACCATTCTTCATTGTGCTGCTGAGTATCCATCCACACAGCAGGCCTTCTGCAGGCAAGTAGCCGGATTCAAGTAAAGTCATACAAAAAAGTTGCAGCATCGAGGTCTGTACACGGTAGTTTTAAGCCTCGCCAATTAAATTTTTTAGTTACTGGGGCGGAATTTGGTTGCTAAGCAATAACCGTCAAGACTCACATGTATTAACTGGAATGTTTTTTGTTGCCCAGCAACAATTGAAACAGAGTTCAGCTGTGGGGGTAAAAAAAAAATACAGAAAATGTATACATCCTACACTGTTATAACTTTTGTCAGTGTTTGCTTATCTGATGTTTTAAAACAGATCTATCTATCTATCTATCTATCTATCTATCTATCTATCTATCTATCTATCTATCTATCAAAAAATTAACACACAAAACATACTGAACAATTGTTGACTGTCTCTTGAAAAAACAAATTGAGTTACCTTACTATAACTACGATTAGCCACATAGTAGTAGATATATTTCTTTCTCTCATTGACACATACATAGGAAAAGTCAAGTTAAGCCTATCTGCAAAATATATATATATATATTTTTAAATATATTTTTATTTATATAATATTTTTACTGAAGCTTGTCATGTGTGCATAAGTGTTATTTCTCCATATGTCTTTTTCTCAATATAATTATATAATTATATATATATATATATATCATAGCCCTTTCATCAGATAATGGTTACAGGATTTACTTCTGTGCTATCTCAAAAAATTGCCAGTCATGGAATGAGATAAGTTTTTAAGGGTTTTTTTCCCCCCATAAGATAAGCTTCATTAATTAATCACTGCATGGTCCCAAAGGAACACACACATACAAAAATCTGTATGTGTGTTCACACATCGGAATAGAACTGATGAAGAAACATTTAGCACAATCCACATATGGCACTCATCAGATATTTTTTAACATCTAAAAATGTGAATGTGCAGTTTTATGATTATAGTGCTTTCTGCTAACAGCAGTCAGTGTCGCTGCTGTGCAGATCCTCTAAATACAATGTAAAGATACCTCTACCACAATCTGTATTTAGTGATTCAGACTATGCCTCTGCAATGCAGAACTTATGGGCTGCACCAAAAAGCACCTGCTCATTGATAGCATCTGGAAAGGCCAGCCAATGAGGTGGAAAAGGTGCTATAATGCAGGGCCCTGCTCATGTGAATTCTTGGGTTGCTTGTTTTTTTGTTTTTTTGTGAGCAAAAAGGAAATGGTTTAATGTTCCCAAAGGAGTAAGGAAATGGGTTTTTTGTAGCTGAACGCTATCTTGATCTCTTATCAAGATCATCTTATCTTAGGGGAGAATGGGGCTCAGCAAAAAAAGTCTTTCTCTGCAGAGTCTGAACACACAGCGCACACAAAATAATAAACACACAGTGGATGCAGGGAGGGTGGCGCCACTGAGGAAAAGAGAGATAGAAGGATATTCTGAGAGGAGTGAAATGTTTCCATAACATACCAGGTCTGTGTCATTTATGCCCACTGTTGTGCACAAAGTCTTATATCTTGTCACTTGTGGGTAGAGGCTGCAGACAGCACCCAAAGGAAAGAAACCAAACATGCCCTCAGGCTCCTTCCACAAATAGAGAGCTTACACTGGGCCAACAGATCCTGCGTGACAGGATCAGAATGATCAGAAACGATTGTGTTCCCCCTCCTATGACTCACTATACTATACACAAACAACTCAGTATTTTCCAAGTAAGCATTCAAAGTTATTCAGGACTTCATCCAAGCACGCCACTATAAAGACATTTTTCATTTGCTCTTGCTGGGTTATGACTTTGTGGATCCAATTTAATTGTTTATATTTGACAAAACAGCTTTTGTGGATTAAAGGTTAAAGATTCGAGCCGCATTTTAAGGTATGTATCGATTGTTTTTGGTTCTATTTAAACACATGAGTTAGTTTGAGACCAACTTTGACTGTGTATTTGAATCCACAGGCTTTAACTCACACAAGACACAACCCAGATGACTCGTATTCAAAGTGATAATATGCTGTTTAGTGCCAAAGATTCTAAATAAACTGTTTTCCATACTAATAAAAACAGTGTACTATCTCAATTATGCATAAAGAGAGCAGACAAGTAACTGAGTGACACAAGACAAGTTATGAGATCATTCCACTGAGGTGGGTCAGACCAAGACAAAAAACAGACACAAGTCTTGTGAAAACACAGAATTATGTTCACTGACTAATCTGTTTATTCTCAAACCTCCTCTTCCTTCACTGTTTAAACTATCTGAGCACGGATAATACTGAGCAGCTGGAGGATAGGAGAGAGGCGGCTCTGTGCAGAGGCCACTGTCTGTCGGACCCCCACGGATTATATAGACAGTTGTATAACTGAAAGGTCACCAATTTGATGCCAAGTTTAAGCATAAAATGTACATAAAAATTGGCGACATGACAGCTTCTTAAAAGTGAAGCAAAAACATCTCTGTTGCCCCCTGGTGGCTGGCTGCAGTATAGGCCAAACTAACAACCCAAAGTACGTATCAAATGATCGTTTTAGGTAGTCCTTATGACACTTACATGTTTAAAAGTCTTTTTTCGAATAAGTTGGGTTTTAATTAGTTATTTTATGTTATAAAGGGAGTGTGACATAACGATTGACAGCTCGATTGACAGCTGTTATTGACTCATTATTGGTCAGGCAGATGTATGGGCGGGACCTAAATACTGTGGCTCCACCACCCTGTTAATTGTACAACATGGCAGTGCCCGTTTTCAATATATTTTAGCTTTATTTTTATAAAGTATGAGAAAGTAGAGACATGTCGTAGGCAGTTGTTTGCCCACACGTTTGCAATTTACATTAATTACAGCTGATATAATCTGCTCATTTCAACATTTGCCATTTTTTTACAACCATAGGAAATGTTTGTCTCATATATTGTTCTTTGCTAGCTAAAATGAAAGCGAGGAGAGATAACAAATTTGATAGTCAATCCTGTATCCAAATATTGTGCTACCCTGGAACATGATGAAAACCAGCTATCAGAAACATGCTATTCAGCTGCTATATATTGCTATATTGCTTTATTATTTGTTTCCTTAAAAGAAAAAAGAAAATGTCATGGGTTTATAAAACACATCAGATCTAATATTTATGATGAAAAATAACTTCAAAATGTCAGGATGTACATTTAAATTTCTAAAGCAATGTTTTCCTTAGTCTTTACTCCAGCTTTCTTTTCATCTCTTCCTTTCTCTCTTCCCTCATTATTTTTCTGTCTTAAAGACTGTAATTATATTCACCCCAATGAGACGAGCAACTCATGTGAGGCAGCAAACAGACTCCCAGTGAACAAATATCGATGCCTCTGCTGTCCTTGCCGCCATCAGCACTGCGTGTACCACCGGCTAAGAAATAAAATACACAGATGCAGCCTGGTGAACAGGGTTTGTTGACACACACAGAAGTTTTCCATTCTGCCTGACAAGAGTGGGAAGGTTAGAGGTGGGGTGTCTGTTATCTTCATCCCAGCTCGGCCAATTTCTCTAATCTCTTGTTCCATTCACACTAAGCTCTAGCATGGCCACGTGAGGCAGATACTGACAGCGATGGCAAACCCACTTTTTTTGGGAATGGCATACCACCAAACAAACCCTGGCCCTGTGGTAAAGGCTGAGAGCGAATCTCAGACACAACCAGGTTTGCAGGCTTTGATGGGAATTAAGATACACATTCCCTCTGAGTGAGACAAGCAAGGAACAAAGATCTCATACAGGTTTATAGGCAAAAGAGAGAAATGTGTTTATGTCGGTCTGAATGTTTTTGTGTGTGATATCATCGATCGCCTACCACTGAGGATTGTGAAGGTTGTGTTTGTGTTACAGATGGAAGTGGATCTTGTGCCCAAGCCTAACCCTCTAAAACAAAACTCACTGTTGGAAGACTGTCAGACTGTAGACACTGGAGGTAAAAGATTCATCAAAATAACATGGAACAGCATGTTTGCAAAGATAGTGAGTGTTTTTTGAGGTGGCGGAAAAAATCAATACAGTATAGTGTCGCGATATTTTGCGTGGCAATATTATATTGATTCATGGCCGCCAAGAATAGATATTGAGCGTTACCACGGCCTGAAGTTAGAATTTTTGCCGTTTTTGTTTATTTTTGGAGCCTGCCATTTGTCAATGAGTCGTCAATATCAGTATCGATTTACACTTTGTACCGGCAGATGCTCAATTTTAAAGGACTCGTATAGGGATCATGGCCAAAAAACTTGATTGGGAAATCCCTACTTAACATACTACAGTAGAGGAGCAGAGGATAAAATTTGTTTCCAATCTAAGTACTTTGGTGATATCAGAGGATTGCATTTGCTTTGAACTCAGTATTCGGCTTCATGAAATACTGTATCAGAATAAAATCTCATTAGCATGATGAGCATGCTTTTACCACCTCCATAAATGTTTTCAAAAGTGACTGTAGTTAACATTATACAGTAGCTGGTAAATGTGTGCGGCTCGCCTCTTTCATAGTGGCTCTTTTCACATCCATACTCAGATGTTTGCAAAACAACAAGAACAAAGAAGGCTTTTCAAAAGACCAAATGCTAGAGACGGTTGAACATAGATTCAAAATGCAGTTCACGACTGCTGTTAAAATGAGTCCTAAACAATGTCATTGGCTGGTGGCCTGAAGAGCTCACAGATGGTCCATTTTTCCTGCTGAAAGGAAGTGTGTGGTTGCACGTCTGATGCTGTTAGTGTTCCGGGAGCTAAAATCCCTGCGTAGGTGTGCGATGTATCACTTAGTGTAGTTAATTGCATGTGCATGTGTGTGCATGTATGTCTGCCTTTGTGTGTGTGAGAGAGAGAGAGAAGAAGAGAGAGAATAATTGTGTGTTTCAGGTTGAGGGGCAGCTCCTGTCTCTTCTGCTCAGTATTCAGCAGCCGTCGTCTCTGTGACGAGGATTGAGAGAAGCTCTGTTTAGGTGCTGTAGGGGGGTTGATGCTGGCTGGCTTGATGCATCCTTTCAAAACCACTTTTCTTCAGAGGCACAGCACATGGATGACAAGCTTTTCTACACGTCAACAACAACAAAGGTGGTGAAAAAATACCAAATATATATTCTTTTACTTGTAACAATATGAGAGCAGGAGATGTTATACTAAAAAACAATTCCTTTCAAACAGAACCCTTCAAACTGAAATTCACATTCGTTGCTAATAATTTCATTTATTCATCATCTGCATTTGTTTTGACTCATTGATCAGGCTTATAATTACCAATAAAAATTACAGTCATTAGTCTGAAGCACCCCCTGTGTTAGTTTTCTCCTTAGGCCATTTTCATTTTCATTTGAATCAGGACACGATGTTACAAAAGGAATGGCGACGTCAAAGGACTACTTATCGCTATGAGATTTTACAGTCTGGTCATCTGCCACATTTACTGCATCTCTATCTGCCCTATGTGCTCTGCTCCAAGCATTAAAATGATTTAGAAGGTATTATTCTGAGGTAAAATAGTTACGTAATGTTGCCTTTAATAGAATACCGTGTCATAGGAAATGTGTGGAAATCAATGGAAGCCTGGAATGGTTGAATAAAAAAATACATCAAAATGTTTAAAACTCTATGGTACTATGGTTAACTCAACTATGGTTTACAATAGCTTGTTGTGGTAAAATATAAGTGATTTGTCATGCTGTAAATATGCTTAAGTATAGAATAATACTAATCTAGTAATAGTATATTTTTTCAAGAGAAGTAGTTTTTCCATTATATTTGTTGTTTATTTTAAATGCTAAGACAGGCCAGGGTCAGGTAGGACACAAACCAAAGTCATCAAAGGTGAATATAGATGCTTTGTCCAATGTACTTATTTCATAGATTTTCAGAATTTGTCTATGTTTTGGCCAGTCAAGTACTTAGTGCATGTTTCTGCCCCTACAAGTTTATCTGACTGTCAGTACTCTTTCAAAATGTAAAATTGATGATCATGCATTTCTGAGAGGACAGGAGGGGATGTGCCAAGGAAAAATATACAAGTCTTTATTTTATGGTGCAATATTTTGAGCTATAACTGCAAAGCTAACAAATGTAATGACATATCACTCTTTTGATTGTAAGAATCAGTGTTGCAATATGCAAAAGACACATGAAATTGAATTCATAATTGAAATTGCTAAAATGATGTTGGGTTAACAGTTATTTCCCAATAATATTCATATTTGGATTCAGCTCAGTGCCAATGAGTTGATTGGTGGAGCATACCAAACTTCATTTTGTAAATTAATGCAATTCAAATCAATACCTAATGATGTTTACACTTGATTCATTTGCAGCAGAATTAAGTAGGCTCCATTGTCATTATGATTAGAGAGAGAAGAAACAGAAATCAGTTATAGGAATGGGGAGAGAGTTTCTAAACACCATGGGGAATCAGCTTTTCCATCACTCCTGGCGTTTCACATTGTACTTCTCCTGAAAATATGCAGATCTTTGCAAATGAACTCATTACCTCCAGTATTAAATTAGCATAGAGTGCTTACAGACAGCCTAAGTGCTGATTATGGGAACGATGGGATGCGGACACCTATGGGTGCTTTACGATTACAGCCTGAGCCGAGGAGGAAGGGACAAGCCAGAAACAGCACCTGTGTTGTATGAGGTGCATTGTTCATGGGAGAGGCAAATGTTCCTAGAGAACCTTCTCTAGTGTGCTTAGTCATAAGACAGTCCCATTATTGGGTGAGCTGTGGACACTTGGGGGTAAATTCACAAAGAATGGGTTGTGGCCGATGATAGCACCATGAATTGCGCGTCACCTGCAACCGTAGAAAGGACCTTTTCACTTGGTGCAAATGCGGCCATGAAGTTTTGAAGCTGGGCTGAAATTGTCTTCTTTTTACACATGGTGTGGGTAGTGCTGGATGAATCACTGACTAACTCCCAGTCTGACATGCACTTGGGCTGTATTTATGCACTGAGGTTCATTTGCATAGAAAGGGTCCAATTTTGCACCAAATGCTTGCATATTACCTCATTTAAATATGTGCAAATAGAACCAGAGAATAGAGACTCAATTTCCTTGGCAGCACAGTTAGGGGTGCAATTCACCCTCTGCAGGTGCTTTGGGAATTACATGTTTTGTTTTTGTCTTGTTTGCACATGTTTAGCAGCTAAAAAAAGCCTTGCAATCCTTTTGTGATTTCGCCCCTATGTTGTTTGGCCTCTGCCACTACTTTATGAATGTGTGTGTGAATGGATGAATAATGACATGAAGTGCAAAAGTGCTTTGAGTGTTTACCAAGACTAGAAGAGAAACCACAGTAATCCACAGTCCTAAGTATCTGGTGTGATAATGCTGAACTGATTTCTAATTGGTTTTTTCTTAGTTCTTAAGAGGCGTTATCAACGAGCGGACAAAAGAGCCTTCACACTTCTGCGACAGTGCTTGTTCCATTTTGAAGCAGGACAAACATGGCGGTCACAAACTGGTCACAAACTTTCTGAAATTACAGTTAACGAGTAGACGAAAATGTGTTTCTTGAAACAGTTTTGGTGATCAATAGGCAACGCAGGAACCAAATCTTTGGACAGTGAGTTGCGCTGGACGCCAGTCATCCTATCAAACTCGCCTTACTTGAGAAAAAAGTTGTATTTGGCTCTGTGGGGGACACATCGGCTGGAAATCTGTCTGAAGAGTGACCAGAGGCATCTGCCAGAGCAAATACAACATGAGCTCATGACGGGTTTCCAGGCTACTGAGCTGAGCTCAACTTGAAAGACTGCAATGATCAAATGCTGGCAAACACATTACAGGTTTTGTTTTTGCCAGCTCTGTTGCAATATCCTAACATATGTATCCTGTTCATATCTGAAAGTAATTCCTCCTGTCAATGTGGAGCCAGATAAAAGGTCATCTGTGTTTGACCCCGAGCCGACAGAGCAGCACACAGTCCAACATCCTCCGGCACTCTACAGCAGGGTTTGAAAAGCAAATGAAGGTGAAAGATAAGCTCAAAAGTGTGATAAAAAAAAGAAAAATTCTTGCAGAGACTAATCTGAGTTTCGCCAATAGGGAGATGAAGCACCAGTGTTTGAGGATGCCTTGCAGCTGTTACCAGTCCAGTCCGCAATTCTGCATGGTTGGGATTAGTTTGCTAGCTGTGTATCCAAATATGAGTTTCTGAGTCAGTGAGCACAGTGAGCCCCCTTGTGAAGTCTGTTATGAGGGGGAAAGTGGAGTCTTGAAGAAGAAAAATAAGTAGCAGCAGAAGGTCAGGTAAGTACTAACATGTCCGTCATTCAGCTCACCAGCTGTGTGTATGTATGTGTGTGTGTGTGTGTGTGTGTGTGTTTGTGTGTGTGTGTGTGTGTGTGTGTGTGTGTGAGTTAGTGTCTGTGTGTGGCTCTCCTTCAACATCACAGGAGTCAAAATGGAGAAAAAAGCTGAGGACCTCGGTGACATCTGAAAACCGCAGCATCTGAGGATCATGTCATAGAAGTTAATATGATGTGATATTTTATTGATTTCTTCTTGCTTGCCCCCTTCGTCCACAGGGCTCCTCCTTCAGGACACTTCTGCTCAGGGGTTGCTTCATTCTCCTTGCTGACTAAACTACAGTCCAGCCCAAAATCATAACATGTAAAAATCATATTTCCAACTTAACAGAATTAGTATGGCATAATAAATAATGTAATTTAGACTGAGTTTATGATTACAGCAGGCAGTAACCTCCTGGTCTGAGCAGTGAAGCAAAACCGGAAATGCCTTAAGCCTGCATTCTTTCAAAAATCCAACAGGGGTCGCCAACGACAGTTGCAAAATAACTCCAGTCCTATCTTTCTTAATACATAATGAGATGACTTCTCAATTGATTTATTACCTCAAAAAAATTGTCATGGCAACATTATGATCTCAGTCGCTAGTTTCAAGTCTCCTTCAAGGCAATATGATGTTTATTGTGTAATTAATGGTCCCATTTAGAACAAAATAAATGATAAAGCAGGGAATGATTTGGGGCGTGGCTACCTTTGATTGACAAGTCGCTAACACGTCAAGCTGTCATCAGGAGAGAAGCAAAACAAAACAAAGCGTATCCATGGCACTGTGTACATCGAAACAACTGTGAACTTGTTTGTCGTTGTCTGTATTTTCCTGTCAGAACTTTGTTTTCAGTTCATGAAAGTTTATTAGAACTTTTGGTCATTTTCTAATGTCTTGTTCAGAGTTTGGTTGTACTTAAAGTCACTCCAAGGAGTTAGCTGTTCAATTCTTCCGGTAAGTAACATACATTTTGTTTTGGCATTAACGGTTTCTTTTTTAGATACATCCCTCCTGGCACCTCCCCAGTCCAAATGTGGTCCTTCCCGGTTTGAAAAAGAAAAAGATGTTGACGGCAGTATAGCAAGATGGCGACAGCTGTAACACTGAACTTCTTGCTTCAAACAGACTGTCCAGACTTTTACTAAGCGACTATAGTTTAATAAACTCCCCTCTGGAAGGGTTATCGGGACAGGTACGGCGGATACAACTCCAGTCACTTTCATGATTTTTTATTACGTTCACATACACAACAAGCATCCACACACTGGGTAGCTGCTACACTACGATAGCCTACCTTTAGTCAGCTTATTAGTGGCGTTAATTAGAAAATTTTATAGTGATGTTGATTAGGGTGTAAACCTGTGATGCAAACATAAACACAAAAACCCAGAATTAATGAATTAAATCATACACTAATTCATACTATATTTAAACACCACCAATGCTAGTCTGTAGCTACTCACCAGCTAGGTGTACCAGTCCTGACTAGCAAGTAAATGAAAACAAAACCAAAAGGTGAGACACCTGCTGGAAAGTTCTACACAGACAGTCCACAAATCAATGGGTGACATCATGGTGACTACGTCCATTATTTACATACAGTCTGTGGATTACAGTCAAGTCTTCAGATGCCACCAGAATAACTGTTTGATTTTTTGTTGACTTCATTTCAATATAATTTATATTTTGTATTAAAAAAGGACACTCAATACTGCTGACTAGGCAGAACCACTTACTGTAGCAGAGTGTGTAGATTTTATGCTTTTTAAGTTAACAAAAAATTAAGCTTCATATTATTAGCTGATAATTATCAGCTTTGATTTAATTATCTGAATAAAACATAATATAAATCTCCCATCATCAGCCCAAAACATTTTTTTCATGCATCCCTGATTTAAATCATGCATTTAAAAAAACAATGAAATTTGCCACTCAGTAATTATATTTTCTTAATCCATCTTTAAATTAAAATGTAATAATTCTCTGAAAATGCAATCTCACAGTTAGTTTTAATGGCTTCGACACATCCTCCGTTGCAGATTTACTCGGATACAAAAGGGTTGCTATTGTGCATAATTCCCATAATTCCACTTAATTTAAATCAGTGGGATAAGACTTGCAGGTGGACCTCAAAGGCACATAAGTGATTAATCTGAATGAGAGGTCTGGAGGAAGAATTAACATGATTTATGGCCTTTCATGCCGTTATTTACTACTTGTGTCAAAAGCAGCCAGATAGAAGGTAACTCGTGAGAGCATCCCAATAAGGACAGAGGAAATCAAAGATAGCTAAAGTGTAATTATCTGAGGGAGAGAGAGGAAGAGAAAAGGGAACCCGACTGAAATCCTTGTGTCAATATAAGTTTGTCCACAGGCAAACAAACGTTCAATAAACAGAGTTAGACAGTACATGGCAGAGACACACAGTGAAACACACGCATTTCAAAATATTTCTTAATTTGACAGCTGGCAATAAACTTGAATAAGAAAGAAGGAATTGTGACACATTTCTGTTTCCAAAAATGCAGAAGAAAAGATTGCCACTCTGCAGCGCTCCGTCAAGTGAATGATCAATATTCAGTAACACTCTTCTCTGATGAGTCATTCAACTAATGACACAGCTCGGATCAATGGTGTGCTGCTGGAAAATTCAAGTGATTCTTATTCTAAACTAAATGCACACCCTCGGCAAACATAATGAATATTTAATGACAGTGACACACATTCTTACATCAGAGCAACGCAGCATTTTCTTTCTTTATCGTCAAAACTCGGAGCAGAATTGTCAGTATCATTTATAGTGCTCAGGCAGAATCTCACAGTTCAAGGTGAATGATAAGGGAAAAGCAGAAATGCTAAAGAATTTCCATGTCAAGACTATAACTGACAGTCAGGACTATTCCATATATCCTTTGTCAGCACTGACGTTGACATATGTTGTGTCAAACTGCATCCTCTGTCAATCTGATGGGTTTCTACTTATGTTTGGTGTGAGAAGTACTAAGTTTAATAGCACAACAATCAGTATGTTACATGAAACAAATTATTGCCTTTATCTGACTATAACTGGACAACTGAAGTACTTGTAAATGTGTTAGTCCGACAGATGTCGGAGTTCTCCAACTCTGATTAGGAAACCCAGACAATGCAATTGCAATAGGATTTTTGTTGGCATGTATGACAAGACAACGCATGTGTGCATGCTCCATATGCTCCACCCCCTGCACTGGCATATGACCCCGGAACAAAAACATCCAAGAAAGACGGTTGCATAAGCAGGTCGCATTAGCTGGTCGCATATTAGCTGGTTGCATTAGCCGGTCGCACATTAGCCGGTCGAATTATCCAGTCACATTAGATGGTCACTGATCAGTAGCGTAGACTGTATACTGTATACTGTATACTGTAGCGATGGCACAAAGTCAATTAAACTGTGCATGTAAACGCACTGAGTATGTAAAAAAAGAGACTGGTCTCCCCTCAAAAAAGACCCAAAAGGTCGTTTGTACAGGCAAATACGTCAATTTTTACGTTTTTAGACTGCCGTCCACCCCCCTCTTACGGCCGTAATAATAATAATTAATGACGCCGATTCTTCGTTAAAATGCGAAATTTGCACTTGGGGCGTGTCAGAGGGGTGGTGGATGGGTCGTAAAAACGTCAGACTTCCACCCAGGAGTACAGGGTTCGTGTCTGTGAAAACATAAGGTGATTTAAATATCACTGAACTTCTGTGGCTCAAGTTTTGTGCATCCGGTTTTTACGTAACTATGTCACTGCCAGAAGCCACGTCACCTTCGTGAACTACTTCACTTCCGGCATTAAAGTATATTTATTTAATATTTTTTTTGTCTTTTATAACGCCTTACCAGGAAGTTTCTTGCCCTAAATCTATATCAGTGGTTTTGTAGCCTAATTTCAATGAAACTGAAGCCTTTTTTTAACAACTGTACGTTTACGTATAATGACGTGTGTGCTGTTTTTAAGCCTGTTCTCATGTCAAAAACGTCAATATAGGTCGTATGTACAGGCATAAAAAAAACGAGCAATACTGACATATTTATTTACTGTTTAAACTGTCTTTTATAATGCTTTACCAGGAAGTTTTTTGCCCTAAACCTAGGTCAGTGGTTTTGCAGAGAACTCGCCGTTATACCGTGGGCTACGATACATACTTATCTGCCGTAATTAGTGGTACTGACACACAACCTCTTCTGCCATTTACATTTGAAGAACCGGAAAAAACTCCTATGGGTCATTTTGACAAACCCTCATATGTTTCATTATGGGTGGTGTTGACAAATGTCCTATTTTGTCGTTTAGTTTGGAGATCTTGTTGGTAGAAAGAAGCCTTTGTTGGGATTAAATGTATTAAATCACATAGGCAGTGAGGGTATTTTATTTTGATTGAATCCTTTAATATAAAGGTCATATTATAATCTAGAAAAACAAAGTCATCCTTTCTGAACAGTAGCAACCACATAACAGAGCTGTGTGTGAAGCATCAAAGAGAGACAGGTTCTTTCATTATAACTCTGCTGTTTACATACTGTGATCAGCTGACCTTTTCAAACAGAGCCGCAGCACTGCAAACACGGGCGGGAAATCAGATGTAGAAACTCTGACCTTTTTTTAATTTGGCAGGAGCTCAGTCTGATAGTGGAGTTATCAGACCTTTCCATCAAAATTAATACGAATCGACATCAATCAAACATGACTGTGCATTCTTTCAGTCTTCTGGTTGGAGCTGGGTGATCGACCCCAGTAGCTGTGCATAGATGATGCTAATTCTACCTTACCTAGGGTCATTTCCATTTCCTTCAGTTAATTAATGCACAAAACATATTAAATTCATCTGGCAGTATTAATTGAAAAATGTCAATCATTTTCTTGCACAATTCACCAGCTCGTGGTTTGCATCTGACTAATTTCTTATATAGTGGCTGGAATTGAAATGTAAATTACTGCAAACCATTCATATCCATATGCAGACCACGTGAGACTGCTAGCTCACACTTATTTGATAATGAATGGCGATGTCTCTTTACAGCGAGGTCACGCTACAGCCAAAGGTATGAGGACACTTTCTGCAGCGCTTTGCATTATTATACAATTCTCTCCAGGTGAGCACTTGGAATTATTCTTGCTTCAGAATTAAACTCATTGGAGAAATATAAACATATTGTTTGTTTTAATGGTTGCATTTTAATTATATTATCTATAAACCTATTTAAACCTGACAACATGGTCTTATTTTGAAGGTCATATCATACATTTAAATATAATTTATATTTTGTATCTAAAAAAAATAAGCAATAGACACTCAATACTGCTGACTAGTCAGAGCCACTTACTGTACCAGAGTGTGTAAATTTTATACTTTTTGGGTTAACACAGAAATTAAGCTTCATACTATTAGCTGATAAGTATCAGCTTTGATTTAATAATCTGAATAAAACATAATATAAATCTCCCATTATCGTCCCTGATTTTTTTTTCATGCACCCCTGATTTAAATCATGCATTTAAAACAAACAATGAAATTTGCCACTCACAGTTTTTATATTTCCTTGATATGTCTTTTTGATGAAAATTTAATAATTTTGCTAAAATTCAATCTCAGTTAGTTTTATGAAAATAAGATTTTAATCTAAAAAATCTTAAATAAACCTGACTACAGTCTTTTACAGACTTTTTGAAAGTCATATCACACACCATGCCTACCTATCTTTTAGATACATTTTTAAAGTGTAAATGACATTTCTCAGGTCTCAAAACCAATGAGCTCTTCATCTTTACAAATCAAGACTCAATATTCTAACACTGGCATAGCTGTCAGTGCAAACAAGAGACTGCTCTCTCCACAAAAATGACAGCATTGGTCAAACAGGACCCAAGTATTCCAAACTGAAAAAATACTTAAAATGGAAAAAAAAAATCATGGTAAAAAAAATGGTAAATTCAATACAAAATGACAAGGACTAAACCTGGAATTTCGACTACTTGGATATTCGTTCATTGGGTAGATATTCAGTTTACAGTTTTGGGATTTAGATGTGTTTTATTTAATTTTTTTCTATACTGTATAACCAGTTCTTAGAAATGAATGCTTTCCCTCACCATTTTACCCTTATTATTACAATATGTTGCAATCATCATGTGTCACAATGACAATGGGTTGCAGCCAGACTGGCCTCCCCTCAAAAACGACCCCATAGGTCGTTTGTACAGGTAACAAAAAACTATTCTTATTTACACTTGAGAATGTCCTCCCCCGACCTCTGGTGGCAATATTAAGTATGAATGACGGTGAGGCGGAGTTCAAAACATGGAAGTTGCATTCAGGTCGGGGGGTGGATGGGTCGAACACACCCACGACTTTCACCCAGGACAACAGGGCTCTTGTCCCATGTGAAAACATTGAAATCACTAAACTTCTGGCATTTCCATACGTTTATTTACTTTTTAAACCGTCTTTATGAAGGCTGACCAGGAACAAACGCTCATATGGGTTGTTATGGGTGGTATTGACGAACAATATTTTTTGTCATTTAGGTTGGATCGGTTTAAAAATGTTCATATTCAACATTCTGTGGTTTTAAAAACATTGAGATTTATTCAACATAATCTGTCGTTTGCTGAAACGTTCAATGCCAACATTAATTCCGATTCATCAACACTGGTTTCCTTTAATCCCATTCTAACGTTAACAAATGTTACGTTCCTTATGGGCCTTTTAATCTCAAAAACCTACAGTATTTCTTTTCCTTGTGGTATACCGAGCACGAAATCAAATCCCAGATCAAAGCAAGTGTTTCTATATTGTAAGCCGAACATCACTCTTCTTCCCATGACTTGTTTAAGCATAACCACGAGTTGAAAGAATTGCCCCACTCCACGGTGAAGGGAAAATATATGTTCTGTCAGAGACATTCATATCAGTGAGCTCCATGTGTCTTTCTGTGCCTTTTTTCTCTGCTATAATTCCACAGACACAATGTGTGAGCAGTGGTATGACAGCCAAATCCACCCATACTGTCCTCAAACCAAAGAGCCATTTAGGAAGTACATGTACACAAAGAGGAGTACATACTGTACCATTAGTTGGGGTTGATTCACTTTGGGACTGATTGCTACAACATGGATACGCCTGTTTATTTAGTATAAACATATAGTCACACACACACACACACACACACACACACAGTAGTGATTGTAATACATCAATGTATAATGAAAAAAATGGGAAGCAGGTTTGATAAGAATTCAGGAAAAAAGAAATAAATAGTCCATGCTAGATAAATAGATAGTCCAGAAGACAGATTGGTGTATCAGTATTATAAAGATTGATTTAACTACAGTGATAGAGCAAATTGTATACTTGCTTCAGGATATTGCTCTCAGTGCTCCATGCTGAGGTTTTGCTGCTGCTCCACAGATAGATATGAGCCATCTGCAGCAGCTTCCACAACGGCAGCACTCCGCTATCACACAAACCATCTAATAACGTGTGCCAGATAGTCAGATGCTGCACAATATTACCTTCATCCAAAAGTGTTCCCCCGGGAGCGACACCCAATCAAACTCACTTGTCTTTTGCCATCCAAATCATGTTATACTAATAATGTTACACACTCAAACAGGCTTACAGGATTACAACCTTCTCTGGAACCTAGAATCTGTGCTAAAAACAAACATGAAAAGGATTTGCGAGAAGATTATTTCAGTATATATGTATGAGACACTTCTATCTATCATGTAGAAGTAAAAGCATTCCAGCAATTCACATCTATCTTTAATTTAAAAAAGCCAATCTGAAATCCAATCCTCTGCAATATTGGGGAATATTCATAAATGCAGATTCAGTGACAGAAACGTGGTGCGTTTAAAGATTTGTGACCGCCCTATGAATAAACAGAGCTGATCTGAATAATGTCCAGTCATCCAGCTATCGATAATGCAAAGGTCATTCATTTAGCAGTTGAAAGTTGTGTTGGTGTGTGCTTTGTATTTTCCATTCCTAATTACAGATAGCAGCAGTGCTTGTTTAGCTTATGCTACATGCCTCAGGGGAAGAGGACACAATTGCCTGCTGAGAAAGTGAGAGTAATTTGTTCCAATTTAATATTTATCTATCGGAGGAGGAGGCTGAGTTATCAGAAGGAGCTAAATTGAAAGACGACCAAGCGTGCCCAGACAGAGTCAGCAAAAAAACCCCAGAATAACAGCCAGCTCCAATGACCCTTAAACACAAAATGAAGAAATAGTATGGGAGGAAGACAGGGACACTTTGTGCATGCATGTGACATAGTGAGGGAGCAAAAGGACGATGCAGACGTTGCACATATGAGCATGACAGCGGGGCTCAAGCACAGGCACGTATCTATTGCAATAAACACTCATAAAGGTGTCACTTTGGCACGGCTAAACGTATCTTAAATGTCATGTCAGTCAAAGAAATGTGTTGATTATTCATTATGATCATTTGTATGTTAAAAAAAATTAAGAACTTTTTTCACTGTAAACCTCAAAAAAACACTGTTCACACTGTTCTCGCTCGGTTGTTTTTCCAATACACAAGTCTGGAACCTGCCTATCTCTCACTAAAAATATATATTTTTTGTCATAAAAATTAAACAATCCTTCCACCAGGCTTCCTGCAGCATTAGCTTGTGCTACTACAGAAGATGCCAAATACAGTCATGGAAAAAAATATTAGACCACCTTTGTTGTCTTCAATTTCTTGTTCATTTTAATGCCAGTTTAGCCATTTTCCATGGTTCTCTTGATAAAGATTTTGGTTATTACCAAGAAAACCATGGAAAATGGCTAGATATCAACTCTTAAATTAAACAGTTATGAGCTATTTTTGTTGTTATCATTACCACCAGGCATTAAAATGAACAAGAAATTGAAGAAAACAATGGTGGTATATTATTATTATTATTATTTTCCCATGACTGTATATTTTTTGTTATAAATGTTAAACAATCCTTCCACCACGCTACCTGCAGCATCAGCTTGTGCTATGACAAAAGATGATGTGGGAGGGTCTTTGAGCTCTGGCTTTTTCTTGGTCACACAACACGACGTTAAGATGACTCATTTTCCACACACTGGCTGATATAACGAAGAGATTTGGCAGGGCTCAAAACCAATTTTTAAAGGTGGTTATCATCTGCTTTTGGTTGCCGAAACTAAAACTTTGGTTGCCATTTTTAGTCAGCTTTTACATTCAGTAATTAAGATACTATGCAATTATACTCAGCTTAATTATGAAAGTGTGGCATGAACAAATAAAAGCTTTATTAAAGTAACTCTAGTTTTATCTGGATTCTAGCTGCATTGCAAGGAAAAGTGATTCAGGCGGACACGGATGAGGAGAATGAAGTTGTAAATACAGAACAGGAGGAGGACCTTTAAAGCCTGTAACACCTCCAATTACTGTTCGAATTAACCTTAAAGCTTCCATTTTGTGCCCAGTGTATTAAACTCTGGATATATGGATAGCTTTTGGTCACACTCAAAGCTCACTGAACTAAAATGTATGGTCAGGGAAAATTGTGTCGGATATGCCTGCGTTAACACCAGAAGCACCTGGCAGCAGCCCTCACTAAAAATCCTCAATACAAAATGTGACTTCATTGTTCTGCCCAGGGTTTCAGAAATCAATTCAAGCCATGACAAGTCTACTTTTATGTTAATCCAGTCTACTGTCCAGGTAACTCCTTTAATAATGCCTCAATGAAATTAGAAAGAGTTCCACATGCAAATACAGTGAGCAAAGGAGAAGTGTTATTATCTCTTACTTGGGCAGCGCTGTGTTCATCCTGAGTATGTCAGCTTGGAGGAAGGCTCAGTAGGCTTCATGGGAAACTGAAACCTAATCCCATTTACTCTGGTATTTAACCACAAGGAAATCTATCCCGTCTACTTTTACAGTCTGTAATCACTGTCCAAGATCAAAGACGAGACTCATATCATTTCATGTTAGGCGTACTGCTAACAGAATTTTTCCTGAGCAAAGTAAAAGACAGAAGATGGCAGAAAGTGAACAAAAGACTAATTTTTAGACTTTGATTTTGGCAGTTTTGGACCTCAGCTTTTTGTTGTTATATGTTTGTGTCATATTTGGAAGGGAAATGGTATAGAAATATGCCCACAGAAGCAGCCACTCAAACCTCAAATGATTCTGAAAGTATGATCATAACTATGCATCACAAATGTGTTATGGCACTCAAGTATTGGAGTGAGATATTAGAAGCATCTGTTTTTGCCCTAAGACTGCACTAGAGTGCATTCCACAAGCTACAGTTACATTTTGTTTTATTTTTCGGGTGGATGGCTGATTTGTCATGAGGATAATACCACCATTCAGCACACCACCCTTGACCTCGGGCAACTGAGAAGAATCTGCATTACAGACACGAGCCAAACAGTGTCTTAAATCTGTGTATGATTGCATGAGCAGAGAAAGTAGCACACAGGGTAATTCAATTATTTCTCCATCTTCTATGAAGATATACTGTGTTTTAGTGTGGATGGGCGTAATGCGAGGAATAGAATTCTAATTAAGTTGCCCCAATGGCTGAAGACTATAAAATCTGCCAACAGCATTTTTTTCATCATCAACTTACTCACCCTGGGAATATAGGGGGTTCTGTTCAAAATGTGTAATATACGGAGAGGATTGGGGCCAGGTAGGAGAAGAAAATAATGAAAGGAGGATTTTATTTTTCATTATGCTGTTTGAGAAAAAAGTTGAAATGGCAAGAATAAAGTCAACTTTTTTTTTATTAAAAGTTGGAAAGATATTCACAGATTCGTGTCAATTAGTCCTCAGAGTAACATTGTTTTCAGAGAAACGGCGTCTATCAGAACAGTTAGATAGACTGTAAGCTACAACCTGATTTTTAGAATGTCATAAAATGAGCAATGACCAAAATATTTAAGGGTGTAGTAGTATTAAAATCCACCTAAATCTACCTAGTAGGCTATTACAACTATTGTTTTGGGGAAAATCTGCTTTTATGTAATTTATGTGATTTTTTTAGACATTGTATTATATTATATTATATACGTATTTTCTCAACATTGTATTTAAACTTTTTTCCTCATCATTTTGACTTTTTTCGCAAACTTAATAATGATTTATTTTGCCTTTGTCCCTTTACCTGGCCCTAATTCTCTTCTGTAGTAATAGGATTTAAGAGGTTTATTTCATTTTTATAATTAAAAGTACTCTTATTTTTATAGAAAAAAAGGCTTCAATGCAGGCTCATTTGGTGTTTCAAAGACACAAACGCGTTGCATTGGAGAAAGACTCAATCCACTCAATAATGGAAAAATAATCATCTAAATTGATTTAAGACAACTTAAACCCAAAGTCCAAGTGTTGCATTGGGTATTCTTATCTCAGGGCTTCCACAAGATCCAATAAGCTTTTCCCACAGCTGCACTACACAGATAAATCCCTCAAAACTGTTGAAATGGAGAGGGCTGGCCTCAATTCATGCTCGAGCACAACATGTTAATGATTCCAAAGATAATACAACCCTTAATTATTTTTTTCATTATGATCCACTAAAAAGTGATTATTCCAAAATCAAACACTGCTGAGCCGCGTATTGTGAGGTTCGCTCTCTATTTATTGATTTCTTTAAACTTCATTCAGAGAGAATAATCCAAAGCGACGAGAAAGCTTTAATGACAGCATCAGTGCTTTTCAAATCGTGGATTAAGCCAGTATGTATTGTTCTATTTGTTGTCTCCTGCTGACTCGTCTAGCCGTGTTTACTAAAGTGATACGTGTCGGGGAATGTGTCACCCCCCCCCTCGACTCACCTTCGCCAGATATTTCAAAAACATTTTATCATCTTTCAATCGACACAACCCAAAGCGGGGCTCCCACTCTGGTATTTTTTTTTTCATCAAAACATGAAATGAACAGCTTCGGGCTAAACAATTTTTATTGTGTTTAAAAGAAAGCGCAGGGAAATCTGATATGAGGGGAAATCTATTTGTCCATGTATCCAACATTACAAGGCCAACCGCAGCAGCAGGTTTGGCAGAAGGAAGGAAAACACAGTCCATCACAAGCTTATTGATTCTTCTCTGTCTGAGCTGAAATGCAATCACACGTCTTCTTTTCAGCAGCCTCCAGGTGTGAATGTGACTATGTTGTGTCTGTGTTTGTTAGCCCTGACTGACTGGTGACCTGTCTACGATGTATCCCAATGCATGCTGGGATAAGGTTTAGCCCCACTACAGAGTTACAAACTAACAGAAAATAGCTAAAGCCTGCTCTTACAATGCTAATTTGTATGTCACCAGATCACTACATGTCAAATCAATATGCATGTTGGTTTAAAGACATCCATGAATGTGATACAAAGGCACCAACAAGCTTTTATATCTGTAGAACAGCCAATTAAAGCTTTCAAGATCTCATTTTAGTATTTTTACTTCAGCTAGAAATCCCCCAAGTTACCCACAGTGACCATGAATCAGGAATAAATGTTTAATTCAGCTGTAAGTTAATTATTGTATTGATTCATGTCATTACCTCCACCAAGGAGGTTAGGTTGAGCTTGTCTGTTTGTCTGTCAGTCAGCAGGATTTCAGAAAAACTATAAACTATATCATCTATTAATATATATCAAACAATAATTGTGTCAACACAAATTATTTTTCACTTTTGTTCACTTTTGCAAGATAGGGAATGTGTCCTGCATTCATGTGCTGTTGTAATAATCAGAAAAAAGAGCTCTTCATTATTTTTGCTTCAAGAGCTCTTCATTATTAAGGCTCACCTGAATAGTTTACTTTGCTCTTTGTTCTCATGCAAATACTTGAAAAGCTTGTGAAAAACTTCCCAACTCTGGAATGGGACCATATGAGGAGCAGCAATGGCCTTGGTGGAGGTTTCTCCAAGTGCCATTCTAGTTTTTCTTGCTTTACCGAACTGTGTTTTGGTTGTTTTTCTTTTGTTGTTGTTGTATTACAGAAATACGCAGCGACAGAGGTTTATGAAATAAAAGTACTTATAGTTATAAACTCAAACAAGTTCAGTGAATATTTTACATTTGGAGCACGGACTTAAAAGTTTTCACAGCTTTTTGGTTGAAGGAGGTAAACAATGTTATAAAGTAAGTTTTAATACTAAAAGGAGAGGAATTTCTCAGAGTCAGAAAGTGAAACGCTGACGTCCAACAGCTGCAACAGAACAAACTGGTTTTGTTTGGCAGCATAAAAAGTGAAAAAGAAGGAAATCAGTGGTGCTGTCAGCAGAGTAGCAGTGGACCATTCAACTCCCGGCGAGGTTTGAGTAATTCATTTATACATTGTGATATATAAAGCCTTATAATCTATATAATATCGGAATATTGCTATTATTGTGATGGAGATATATTATTCACCTCTTTACATTTACTGAGAATGATGTCCTAGTCAGAGGAGCGTGTGACAGCGCTGATTGGAAATGTTTCTATTCGGGCAGCACCGATGGTAAAGGAGACGCTGAGTCTCCGGTGTCGGAGCTGGATAACAGTAAACAGCAGAAGACAACAACATTTAATGTCCTTGGCTGGTCTTCTGTTTAAAGAATTTCATGATCGCAGGGTGTATTTATTTTTGGATTATGTTTTAATGATAAATTATGTAGTCTAAACATGTTTTGCTTTGTCACTATTAAAAGTCAAAACACCACAGAGTTTTATCACCTCCAGGCATCGATACAATAGTCTAAGATCAATTCTCCAACTCAGACGTGTTGACTTCACGCTGACTCAAATTTGCGTACACGAGCTGAGAGCAGACGTGAGATCTGATTGTACCCTCCGCTCACATCCAAATTGATAAATGCTGAGGCTTGCGTAGAAATGATCTTACGCCCACTTTACGCTCACTTTCTGACGTACGCTCGTTTGATAAATGAGGGTCAATATGTTCAACTAACACTTTTTGCGGATATCATTATCTGTGATGTACTTGCCTAACAAACATCACATTTTAAGTTTTCTTCAGTAACAAAGTAATCCAGTAATAGGGACTGCTAATAGTTTGTTTGGCAGCCTTTTAACATGCCAGTTTGCCAAAATGTAAAAATAAATACAGGCCGAGACAGTCTCAAGCTGACTGCAAAGTGAAATTAGAGGCCTACTTCCTGTTTACATACCTTAAGGCTGCTAAATTATGGTAACTCCATCATCTAATATTCAGGCCAGTAGAGTGAACTGTGAACCATGGCTCCCATTGTGCGGGGGCAAGAAAAGAGCAAAGAGTTATTGTATTTGAAACTTTACACTTACACTACACCTGCTGAGCTCATTAGTTTGATTTACATTCCTAAAGTCTTGTATCCTTGATTTGATACGACCTGCTGTTACCAAGAATACCGCGGTGCACTTGACAGTTAGACACAAAGTCAAAGTTAATTTTGGGCGAGAAAATGTCAGAACATTCACCTGTTGCAGGGAACAGAAATGGGGACAATGGATTGCACATAAATACGTCCATGAGAGAATGCATTTTCATCTCGAGCCACACCGAAGGGTCATGGCTTAACCTTCACTAAAAAGTGTAGCTACGAAGACAGCACACATCTGTGTCAGGGTCAGCCCAATATAGCTCCGAACGGCCGTTCAAAATTGAGGGCAAAGCCTTTGATCTTGGGAGAAAGCTGGTTGTGCAAGGTGATATGAAGAATGCAACACGAGGAGGAAACAGGGAGCAAGAACACAGAGCAAGAGGGACTAACAAATAAACCATCACCTATCCGTTTATACGACCAAAACAATGTTCCAATGGGCTGTTTCCATAGTAACGTACTGCCTGATGTGCACATACAAACACAAACCCGAGGTTGCAGTCCCATCAACTGCGGTTTCCACTGCATCAATAGATGAGCAGGCTAGATTAGCAGAGTGTTGTATCTGATGTGGGTCAGCCTCGCTGAGACAGACTCTATTCTCCACATAAAGTGGGAGAGCACTTAGCCATTGTGACCAGCAGACTACTGACTGACTCATCCTGTGGTTGGCAGCTTCTCTTAGTTTGTGAAGCTTAAAGTCTCCCTCCAGTCACATTTTGTAGTTAAGTATGCTAAACTTCTCTGCTATAATTAGTTCAGTTAGATTAGTTAATTAAAGAGTAAAAAAAATATGGCTGGAATCATGTCTTCTCTTTCTGCTTTTTAAAACAAATTCTGGGTCCGGCCTTGTGGCCCACCCACTATCAAGGTGGTGGGACTGACGCGAGTATCGAGACAGCAGGCGGCCAGCTGGCACCGCTTGCAATCTGCAGCGATAGTTTTGCCGTCTGCTCTATTTTCTCAGTCAGAAGAAACATCGGAGAGATTCAGCAATACATGTGTTGAAATTGTCCAACCACTGAGGCAGCAATATTATCTTTCAATGCTTTGATCACATCACATTTGACATATTGTTTTACTAGGTGGGCACAAGCTTCTTGTACAACACTAAAACCTGTAGAGTCAGTATATCAACAGGCTCTTAAGGAACTTGACGACAAGCCAAAAACCCGTCACCACTGTTACTGCCTGCAGAATCAAAATTTGATGAGCTGAATCAATCTTATCACATATACTGAAACTTCATTTAATATGAATTTAAAATCATGGTTTAAAGGCATTCAACTGTGTGACAATAGTTTTACTTTATTCATTACTGCTGCTCAAGGGCTGCAGCTAGAAATGAGCTGATATACTGTAGCTAAACTGGCAAACTAAAGTTACAGGGACAGTACATATTTGTTAAACTGGATGAACGAATGTTTGAGGCACCAGACTAAGATGAATAATGTGTTGTGAACCATAATCAGAGTCCAGCAAATGTATCAGAATGGTGGGGTAGTTAGCATGCTTTATTTGTTTATGTTTTTTGTTAGCTTGTTAACTTGTGACAGGCAGTGGCTGTTTTAGGTTTCTGTTCCACCTTTTGCACATTAGACAGCTATTAGTTTTCCAAGTTGTGACATACCTAATGCAGCTTGTCCAGGCTACATTTAAATTGAGTGAAGTGCACATATTTGTCCTGCTTCTGCGTTTTAGGGGACAGAAAAGGGAATCTTTAAGTGTGACATACTATAAGTGGTTTAAGGTGAGTTAACAAATGGCAAAGAACTTTTATAAACATTTTAAAAAATCATATCAAATCATATGTATGAATTGCCAGAGCACACACATTTGAGATAGAGCTTTCTTTCTACCCTGAAAGGCCCAACAAAAAAAAAAGCAGATGAAAAAGAACAATGACCAAAACACAGGTTTGACTATGAACATTGCCGTCTGTGACAGTCAGACAAGTCAGGTTTCCTAGCAACCCGGGGACACAAAAAGCATGTGTCTAATATTTAGGAATCTTTTTAAAATGTAAAGGTGTTCTATGGTATTACCTAGCAATACAGTGGATAGCTTCAGTTACAATCATCCTCTTTTGTTCTGTAAAAACTTACAGCCTTACAAAAAAGGTCCTGTATCTCTTGCAAACAATCCCAAATCAGGTTTAAACCATTCGAGATCAAGCTGAGGCTGATTCTCACCCAATACAAAAATCAAACAGAAATGATTTGGGGAAGCAATTAAGCCATTTGCCATGGGAGGGCAAGTCCAGCGTTTGAAGCCTAATCTACAATCTGAAAACAGTTTGTTCTGGGTTAAATGTCTTTGCTTAGCTGTTTGCTCGAATCTGACCTCAAGTTTGCGTTTCACCTTGAAGGATGCACATTTATCTTCCTCTATCCCAGGAGAGCGGGAAGGACAGTTAGTCATTGCTCCAGCTGTGCTCAGAGACCAACTCAGAGGGTGGGTCATCGCAGAATCTCTGAGGCATTGCATTCTGGATCAATGCAGACTATTAGCCGTGTTGTGGTGATATTCCCAGAGCTTGTGCATGTCTTTGTTAAAGCCAGACCTTGACCTCTGATTGAAAGGGTTAAAGCTTGTTGAGAGTCGAGCTTGGGAAATGCGCAGTCTGTTAAAGGCTCGCACAATCATCAGCTCTCTCCCTTGCTCTGTTAAGCGCATCTACCGAATCAATAGACTATCATTTTTAGTTTTCATTGCAAAGAGCTTTCTTGAAACATGCCATTACTTATTCCATGTAAGGCGGGCGATTCTTTGCGTCCCCACAGACCTCTGCTGTGGGAAAGTCTTTACTGATATAGGGTTTTAAACACAACAAGCACACAAACACATAGACAAACATGATTTCTAAAGTGTGCAGCTAGCTCTAATTAACAAACAAAATGCTACAATCATTCAGAATACTAAATAGTAGGGCTGGGCGATACGACCTCAGATCAATATCATGATTAGTTGAACATTTTACCTCGATTAGGATGAATAAACAATTATTTGTTTTTTTACCCCCATGGTTCACTGACATGCTCTCTACTGTTGATATGCTTAACTATTTGTCTAATTAATAGGGCATATCTTTGTGATTTAAAAAAAATAATTAAACACACAGAGATTAACTATTTTGTGGTTATGGTATTTATTGAATATTTTGTCCATTGTCATCTTCCCTAAAGCCAAAATGTGTCCAAACAACAGACTTTGCATTTTTCTTGGGAACAAGCCACTCAAGTGGTTTGGTTGGTTCGGTGTAGTTGCTTCCATGTCGTGGAAATAATTAAAATAATAGTCATGAGCAAGATTACGTCGGTTAGATTCATTTTTGATTATTGCCAAGCCCTACTCAATAGCTTTGAACATCTGGAAGAGCACAAAATACTGTTTATTTTATATTTAAATTAGTAGTGCATGGGAGGAGCCCATAAATTTGGTTATGAAGAAATAATGACCAAGACAAAACTTTCTAAGCGCCGGCTGCCGTCATAACAGCCCACTACTCATTTAAGTCCAGCTGGCTAAAACAGATTTTATGACAGTTTGCTGTCCGTGTACACGTCAAAACAATGCAAACAAAATAGAGAAATGTCTTATCTCTCTGTATCAGTCTCACAATGACAATTTGACAAATGTTTTGAAATAATTGATGACATAACACATTAAACACTGCATTAATTGCACAGAAATCCTCATCACATGAGAAAACACTGATAGCAACTTCATAATTGCAGGGTGCAATTAAAAGGTGCATTTTCCTTATTTGTGACATAGATTTTATGGGCTTACAGTAATAAATGAAAGAATGACTGAATTATCTTTATTTACATTGAGCTTTTTAAAGCAGAACCATCTCTGTATCAGACACTTTTTTAAATCGCCTGTCTCATGCAACAGATTTTTAGCTATGCAGCTGTCTGCACTGGCTTTGTGCAAGCTCTACTATTTAGAAATAGAAATATCTATTGCTATTAAATTATGAAATAATTATGATCAGCGTATATGATTGAATTGTGGCATCATTGTGTGCCAGAGGCAACCAAAATTTGGGTTTTTTTTTAATGGCCAACATTTTTCTCTGGGTGAGCATGCTCCCAGACCCCCCGAGCAGGCTGCTTTGTGCCATTGGATGGCATCTCATTGTCCTAGTAAGAAGCGCTGCCAAGAAATGTTTTAAGATGGACATTATACAGTAGAGAAATACATTTACTCATTACATTTCAGCTGACATAGGTGCTGGTACTGATATACTATATAAGAGGTAAACTATCAGGGGTTGTACTGTATAATCCCTGTTGTCTAATCTGTCAGACTCTACTGTATATCTGTGTATCTTTAATACAGTACGTGCACAGTTGTCACAGTTGATGGCAGCTCAGTCACTAATACAATAATGTTGGTTCTAAGATACTTGGTCGTCGTGTCTTTCATTCTGACGAGAGACTTCTTCTGATGCAAATTGTAAGAAGAGGGTATTTGGTCACAAGCTGAGAGAACTAATTACCATACATGTCAGGTAACAGACAATAGTGAGGCAGTCCAGCAGGGTAATTAGAGGCTTTCATATAAACCCAAAGCTAGTTGATTTAGGTCATCGTGCTTTTTAGAAATTCAAAGTTTTCAAGTTGTCAGGTCAGCAATATATAAAGCTGTACTGAGAAACAAAAACAAGTGCTCCCGTTCTTTCAAATAAGATAACGCTGCAGCTCCAGCTCCAGCGGAAATATCTTGAACCTGACTCAACTTTTTCCACAAATCAATGCCACGATTCTTCCATTTACTTAGCAATTGCTGTGAAGGTTGATAAAATGATTTCTGTGGTGAGTTGTAAAACACTAGCCCAATATTATAAAATCCTCTGCAGTGTTTTGGCATCTATTGCACCTTCATATTCATGGATCTTACTAAAAATATGCTTTCTTCGATTGTACTTCATCTGTAGTTGCCATTTCTTAACATATTGTCGTTTGCGACAATAATAAGCAAGAGCTCACAAATATAATACATTTTCATTTTGCAGCTGGTTTTGGCTAGACAACTTAGTTACTTTGAATACCACCATTGTATGTGTTCTATACCATGGTTAACAACCAATCAGCCTGCTTGATTTGAGCCATCTTATAATTTGTAATATATGATGTTTAATACTGTGTAAACATACATACATAAAGTATAATGATATATATTGAATCATTGGTTACACATTTTAAGATAATGTGCAACTACCCACATGGAGTTCAAGTAGTAAGTAAAAGACACGGTATCTTACACTTCCTTATTTTTTTCCTGACTCATGACATTTCCCATACCATTACTGTTTTACTGTGACAGAGAGCTCTTTTCTCTGCAGGCAACAGTCAGAACTGTATTCCCATAATGAAATGGTTTTCAATTTATTCCTTACAAGATAAGCTGCCATTTTCAATCTGCTCAACATACAAGTCCACCAGCTAGAGGAGTAATATCATCCATCTCGCACCGACTATTACATTTTTGTGTGGTAAAAAAACTGCAAATCAGAGAAAGAGTTAAAGACATAACTTTACATATTTCTTACGGATACTATCTGCTCAATAGAGGAGATATCCCCAGGCATTTCATTAAGTCTAATACTCTTGACCGCAGCAGCATTAACAATGACAGGGGTTCGACCTTGTCAGTAAAAGTACCATCACTGAGAAGGACGTTAATCACGATCGGGCAATTATAACTTTGAGGAAAGTCAAACACAAATAGGAATAAACTAATCAAAAATGTAATAATCACAGAGACTCCAAAACAAATGACCTTTAGTTCAAGCTTCCTGCCTTTGATATGAAAGAATCATTTTCAAATTCAAACAACACGCTGAAGTTGTGAACTGGGGTGAGCTAATTCTAGCATTTTGAAAATACTGCTGGATGTTTTGACAGCAGGGTTAAAACCCAGGAAACCGTCCGCCTATTTCCAACAGAAGATGAAGACAAAACTCTCTTTGAACCAAATTACCTAATTTCCATTCTCATTTGTCACACTCTGGGATTGAGCTGGGCCACAATAAGCCATCACCATAGTAGCACATGGCAGCATATCTGGCTGTCTCTCATTGGAGCAGGGCCTATTAGACAGGCCTGGTGGAGTCAGAGGAAGGGTTCAGAGGGCAGATGGGACTAAGGTGATGTATTATGCATGGATAAGAACTGTGCTCTGGAGGACCAGCTGAGGCCTCAGCCGGAGAGGGGCAGACTGACCCAGCCAGACCCATCACACGCGCGCTCCCTCCGCAGCACCTCCCCCCAGTCCTCTGAGACTGCTGGCAGCCTGTGCTCCTCCATGACCCTGGGCACAGGTCCAGCACTATTGGCTAATATATGTGGAAGTCAGTCTTTTGTGCTGAAATATTAATTTGGACACAGAATGGGCATTTGATTTGATACAACTGACTGAGCTATCCCCACTGCACTATAGACAGGAGGATTATAACCTTGTAGGCAGTATTCATTGTTTTTTGGCAGCATAAGGAAGGTAGAACAAGCAGTGAACGCGACATTGACATTTTATCAATTCTTAACATTATTACATGTAATACAGTGGAGGTGTGAATCACCAGAGGCCCCACGATATGATTTTATCCCGATACTTGAGTCACGATACCATATTGTTGCGATTTTAAGCAATTTGCGATATTGTGAGTATTGTGATACACTATATTGTGATTTTAACTTTTAAACTGCATTTATTGTCCACAAAATTAAATTCAATCAAGAATTGTTTTTTCAAATAAGAGAAAATTCTCAATCTATAAGTCTCACTTCAGGATTTTATTATTTCTCCTCAATAAGAGTCAAACCCACAGACTGACCAACAAAATGTTCAGTCAAATTGAACTGAACTGATATCAAACATGTATGGACGACAACAACTGCAACATTTTCTCAAACTTTCCTCAACTTTAAGCTTCACTGCTCTGACATTTTTTTTAATGAAACAAACGCAACTAAAGGTACATTTGTTGATATCTAGCCTTTTTCCTTGGTTTTCTTGATAATAACCAAAATCATTATCATGAAAAACCTGGTAAATGGCTGGATATCAGCTCTTAAATTAAACTCTTTTGAGCTATTTTTGTTGTTATCATTATATTTGTCTAGACAAATGTACCTTTAGTTGTACCAGGCATTAAATGAACAAGAAAGCAAGGAGAAAACAAGGCTGGTCGAATCATTTTTTCCATGACTGTATGTCCTCTAAAGTAGGAAAAAAAGCAAAAACCCAACTCCAGTGGATTCATTACAAAGGTTGCATTCACACCAAATCATGCAATGCAGCAATTTTTGCAGGGTTGTGGGGCAGTGTGGTGGCTTATATGACACATTACCGCCCAATGCAGCACAAGTAGACGTCATATTTAACAATTGGGGGTTTTGATGATTTTGTGCCTTGTGTTAGAGCTTGCTGCAGGAAACATACTAGCAAATTCCCCACAGAATTGCTCCAACGAGCATCCATGTAGTCACAAACTCATTTGGGATTAAGTGCTTGTGTTGTTATTTTACCCTCATAGTTTATTAAACTCTCTTGTACCAAAGTTGTTTTTTGGTTCCCCTTCAATGGCAGGGATGTTTACCGTACCATCTCACCAACTTGCTTATCTGATTGGCCACTATGATGGGTTGTGTTTTTCCAAAAGAGGATTCTGTTTCAACATTTTGCCACAGGCTGCTGCATTAGGGTCTCCAGCATCGCAGCCTATACATGCTACCCCTCACGCAAATCAATGGGATGGGAATGAGAAAACATTTTCACTGTAATGCCTGATTAGGTGTGAATCCACCCTTTTACATCACATGTTGTCAGCTGATCTACAAATAATATGCGAAAATTGAGTGTAGCTTTATGTCAAAATGAGCATCTACTTACTTCCATACTACATGATTTCAGGGATTTAAATAACACAGTATCTATGTCAGTGAGTTCAGAAAAGACTTTGTAAACACTTACTGGCAAAGCTAAGTTTGTACACTTTACAGACGTACTGTATTGATTCTCTCAAAATAGCAGGCAACATCAGCAATATTGATTTGCTCTGTGTTCAATACGTATTACAAATGCCTCACAATTACTGCCTTTTTTGTGAAAATTTCATTACATGAAATATTGATCCGGTATGTTTCTATATTCATTGTTTTAGCTCTGAGAGATTGTGCAACTCTGTACTTATAAAAAAAATAAAAATAAAAAAAAAGACACATGAATTTGCTTTTCTCTGTAAGAGTGACGGACGTGCCTGCAGCTCTCCACTGATGATTAGAGCAGAGTGGAGGTCGGAGGGGGTCAGATAGATCTTATTCATCAGTGTCTCCACTCAGTCACTGTCAAAGTCACCTTTAATGGCCTCCAATCTGTGTCCATGTCCCCCTGTGCTCAAACTCTCCCTTTCTCTCCCCCCGTTCCTCTCCACTGATGACTGACAGCACAGCTAATGTAGTCACAGCCGGGTACAGCACAGGAAGGGGAGTTACAGAGAGGGTCGGTGGCAAAAGCTCAGCAGCCAATCTCCTCCCAGCTTGACTGCAGTATACACACCAGATGGGCCCTTGGAGGAAAAGAAGGAAAAGAAGCTCTACAGTGAGCTGTCTGTTGCAGGACAATAGTAGTGGTTTGTTAAAATTGCTGTGTTCTAATAATATGTCATGATAAAAATTGAGAAGGTGGAGAAGGTTTTTCAGAGATTTGAGGTCAACTGCCTCATCAAGTCAGTGTGTTTCTCAGCTGGTGTGAAGTGAAACAAAATATAGTGGCAACCAATTTGATCTGATCACAGCTAAAAGTACAAAAAAAGAGGTGAACTATGAATCACATAGTGTATCTTAGTCTAGGAAATCCCTTATGCTTATATAACATATATTTTGATAGATTTGGGATCATAGTAATCTAAATTGAGTCATTTATCCTTTATTTATTTTCTCGAGGAATCATTGAGGGCAACCCCTCATTTACAATGATGTCGAGAGTACAGAGAAAACACAAAACAGAGTACAGAGAAAAAACACAAAACAGCATAGACAAAACACATGCAAACACATTAAAAACAATTACAGTGAAAGGCAGAGTTATTGGTTATCATAGTTTTAAACTGGCCCATAGTTATAATTGTGTTGAGTTTGACTGAATGTTGTAAGATGTTCCAGGTAGATGCAGCAGAAACGGTGAAAGCAGTTTGGAGCCATGGGAACTCGGAGCAAAAAAACGTCTAAACGTTGCAGCTGTGGTATACCAGGGTTTGTCGAGCTTGTGATTAAATTGCTTTCAAACCATAGACTGTATAAAAAAGGTCAAAACCACCAAAAAAAAAAAAACAGTTTGAACAGCGCAGTTTTGGTGGGTAACGCAAAGTCTGACAGAACCTGGAAGCAGTGGAACATTTCACGTCTTAATCTATTTAATTTCTTCTAATTATAATGATTATAGCTTACATTTAATGAAGACCTTAAATTCAGTGTCTCAAGAAAAATCTAATATTACAAAAGACCAATTTTAAAAAGTACGTTTAATATAAGGAAATGTTGGCCTCTGAAAAGTATGTCCATCTATATGCACTCAATACTTGGTTGGGGCTATTTGACTTGAACTACTGGAAACGGACTTTGATGATATTCTAATTCATTGAGAAGCACCTGTGCTATGCTGGAGTTTCCCTTGTAGAAAACAAAACAAAGTATAGACTCATACAAATAAATTCCCTCTCAATCATCACATATGAGCCACAAGAAGTGTGTGGTTGTGTCTGTATCTGCAGAGACCCAGCCCTCTGCCTCTATTTTCTCTTTTGATTTCATTTTGCTGGGTTTGGGACATTTCTGTACATCAAGCTTTGGGCACAAAGCTAAAAATATGGCAGACAAAGTCATATTTCCGTCAACTAATGTCTATGTGCATTTTGAAAACATTTTTTTCGCTTGCTTGAGGTAGTTTTGGAAAAATAGTAAATACACTAAATGGGAGCTGAAAAGGCTTTTCCCGACTAAGTTCTGATGAAGCGAACATTTACATCACATGACCCAAAAGAAGAAGAAGAACGGGTTTGTGCTTTCTCTTGTGGGTGGCCAAAATTGTCCGATTAGCTTATTTTGTTGTTGTTTTTTCTCGCACACGCAATTTCTACTTCTTCTACTGTTTATGGACAGATTAGCCTACAGCAGACCTGGGCATTAGGTGACCCGGGCCACATCCAGCCCGTTGGCAGTCCCTGTCCGGACTGCGTGAGGTTACCCGGAAATTAGAAGTCAATACAACTACAGTGCTTTTATTTTGAAGGCGATTTACATATGTGCGTGCATGCATATGCACCTGCATAGAAATGCGTTCAACAAAAACACCATGTTACCTTGTCACCTTATCAAAAACACTTATTGCTTTTTGCAAGTTAACAAGTTGTTGCATAACATACATGTTCTTGATTGTTTTTGTGGTTTGAATGTATGTTGTGTTTAAAATAAATGGGAAAGTGACATAACGATTTTTACAATTTTTTACTGCTATATTTAACTTACTCCACATTAACATAGTCTTATCATAACATGCATTCTTACCAGTAGCATCTCAAGAGCACATCATTACTGCATTTTATAAAGCAATGAAATTCATGTTGAGCAGAATTAACTCCAGAGTACAGCCCTCCGCAAACTTTACAGTATCACATGTGGCCCCTTGGGAAAATTAATTGCCCACCCCTGGCCTACAGCAATACATATACATATACAATACATTACACTGCCATCTTCTGATGAAAGTATGTTTATGCAGCTTTATTCATTTGCTCTTAGTATTCTTTTAGTACATTGCTCATTCTTTTTACATTTTGAAATAATGCATGCTACCGACTTTTGTGGGTCTACATTGAAATGTTTTATCTATTACTAAGGAAATAATTTTAATTTTGCCAGTTTGCCATCAGGGAATGTGTCATTTGTTGTGGCATTAAAATGTCAAAACAAGATTAGAAATAGCCATTAACAATAATGAATACCCTTTTTTTAAATGTCATGATAACGTGTCAGAGTTCCAGATTTTCTATTACCACAGAAATGTTCAAATTATTGTTATATTGAATTATCTCTTATCTTTCACATAGTACAGCCTGGACCTGACAAATAAATATACTGATTTTTCTTTTCTTTTTAAGTCACAGGAACACATCAGCCACTTTACACTGCACGGAGCTTCTTGGAAAACAAAAAAGGCAGCAACCCTTCCTGATAGACACATGCTTCATGACATTTTTACTTGTGCTAAGACTAAAATGAAAAGAACAGCGTTCAAAAGAGTGCTGACAGTAGAAGTACCTGGACTGTGAGTAAATTAACAAGACAGAGTCTGCTGTGTTGTTGAAAGAAATATGGCTGCCTGTCATTTAGAGGCAGAATAAGATAAAGTACTAAAGTGAAAAAAGGAGAAAGGAGCGTTCAATGTCAGTCAACAGTCACTCTGTAGTCTTTACTTCTCCTGTCCTGCCGTGCAAGAGGATTTTCCTTGAGCTTTGAACGCTAAACACACTTTTTAGCCTCACAGAGAATCAGACGTGAGGCTGAGGAAATCAAAGAAACAGAAATGCTAAGCAGGTACTTTGTTTGGATCTGTGCAGTAACCCATTTCAGTTTTGTATAAATGACAACATATAAAAACGGCCAACCAGCAATTAGAGTGAGAGTAGATTAGAGTACATGAGCGCTTTTAGTCTGAAACATCTGTTACATTTTAGCTCATACAGTAAATTTTTCAGCACAAATTAATTTGTATTTGTGTGAGGGAATACAAATGACACTATAACAAATTAACACAACAAGCATATGCGCATTTAATCGCAAACAGCTCAATCACACCCTTGACACTGGCACTTCAGCTGGATGCATCCTCCCTCCCCTAATTGGAGCTTGTAGGAATCCAGCCTCTCATCTCCTCCTCTTCCTCCTCCACCCTCACAAAGGTTACATGAAATTATCAGCAGGAACATGAGCGAAACAAGAAGAGAAAACCAAGCGAGGGAGATGTACTGTAAGAGAGAGGCTGCCAATTATGTCACGTCCCCATCGTCTCTATTTGACGCAACAATAGTGGTTCGGTGAATTCATTTACTCACAAAAAGGTGCCACGCTAGCAGTCCTCAAACATCAATCCTCGAGCGCTCACAGTGCTGCATGCTTGGGTGATTGAAGCTTCAGAAAATTCATTTTAAGGACACTGTGGTCACCTCTGAATAAGAGGACTTGGGAGGAAGATTCAGTGAAAGAGAGAGGCGGTAGAAGGAAAAAAAGACATTAACTGTTAGAATACTTTCTAACACTATTCTGTTCAGTGGATCTTTCATTGCACTGAGGGAATTTAAGTGGCAATTGACTCTGATGGAGGAAATGTAACCTTGTTGTTGCACCCCTATTACACAAAGTCAATATTTTCATTTCATCTGAGGCCCTTTGCCGGAGCAGCTCAGAAATAGCATTCTGTGTCTTCAGAAACAATTTGCACTGGTGCAAAATGAAGCATGAAGTCTACTCCTACACAACAAGGCTGCCAGGTATTGGCACAAACTAGATACAATTCTCTCTTGTGATTTCTTAAATTCAAGCATCTTTTTGACCTTTGTTCTCCGAGATCACATTATCCAGCAATTTATAAGGTGGATTACATGTGGCTTGTTTTAGATCAATCCAAGAGAATCTCACTGCATCGCATGTTGGTCTGCAACTAATGATTAGTTTAAATTATTTTATTTCATTGGTTTTTTTTTTAGATTCGTTGAGCAAGTCTATAAAATGTCAAGAACAGTAAAAAAAAACAACAACTTCCCATTGCGACAGATTACCGAAGATGAAGTCTTAAAATGACCTGTTTTGATCAACCAACAGCACATAAGTATTTAATTTACAGTGATATTAAATAGAGAAAAAAAATAAAATGAGAAACTTGAATAATTAATCATATTGGCACAGCAGGAATTTAATTAAAAAAGGTTGTGCTAGAAGATGGTGACAGTGTGATGTTATCCAGGATGTGTAACAGAGCTGCACTAAGGTATTTCACCACTATTGACTGCAAAAGTTTCATTTAATTTGTTTTGCTGGAAATTTCTGGGAGTCTAAAACAGTTAAATGAAAAACTGCCCCTGAAACAGGATTTTTAAAAGAGTGACAGGTATTGTTTGGATTTTATCGATAGTTCTCTCTACATCTCTTTACTGATACACCATTGGTTCGGCACTCTTATTGGTTCACTGCTTTTGAAAAGTTTCTTATTAATAAAGAACAAATTCAGAATCAAATTACAATATATTTATATTTTAAATATTACTACATGTTATTTTTAGAGAAGCAATAGTAATTTTTACAACAGTGCAGTCACAATATAAACTATATATATAAATAAATATAAAATGTTCATATAATACATGCGATATGAGTTACTGCCTGCAGGCATGGCTCATAGAGAGAGAAGAAGGGCTGATTTGTCTCAGCCAGTAGCTACGTTTACAGGAATTTGCCAAATTTTTAAGATATGTTGCAAACTAAGATTAAAAAAAAGTTCACTATGAGCAGAACTAGCACTTGTGTAAAACACACAGCTGTGAATGAGAGCCTATGAACAGTGCAAATTGAAATATTACTTTCCAAGTTTGCATTTTTATGCTTGTTGAACAGGTGTATTAATAATAGAAGTGGGGGGGGGGGGGGATCAATGCAGCATAGTATCTCAATATTATATTGTTTCATGACTGCCAAGTACCAATACTTAGCGTTCCGACGGCCGGCGGGCTGTCAATATTTAGCAGGCTCACTTTTAGGAATATCCTGAAAATACTGGCATATGAAACTAGAAGATCTAATGAATTTATATATACCATGTGCGTCAGGATAGTTGTCGAAGTAACGCTGCAAATTTATGTTTTTCTTTAATTATTCATTAAAAAATCAAAACAGTGAAGCTTAAAATTCAGGAAAGTTTGATAAAATGTTGCAATTGTTGTCGTCCATACATGTTTAATATCAGTTCAGTTTGACTGAATATTCTGTTGGTCAGTCTGTGGGTTTGACTCTCATTGTGGAGAAATAAAAAGACTGAAGTGAGATGAATAGACTGAGAATTTTCTCTTATTTGACAAAAAATTCTTCATTGAATTTAATGTTGTGGACACAAAATGCAGGTAAACAGTTAAAACCCAAGACTCACAATAACACAAAATCCTTAAAATTGCAATACTATCGCATCATGACTCAAGTATCAGGATAAAATTGTATCGTGGGGCCTCTGATGACTCCCACCTCTAATTAATAAAGTATTAGCTTTGTACTTGCCAAGGTGTAACTGCATGTGTAGTAACAAGTGTAGTGTGAGCAGCTCAGCTTCAACACAGAGGACAGAGGAACATCAAAACATTAAAAAGCAAGGATGAAAGAACCAGTAACGTCGGTAATGTAAATTAAGGCCTGGGGACCTGAATTCCCCAATAAATCCCCAATTAATCTACTGTTTGTTGTACCTGTGCATCCACGAGGAGGTGCCTCATCAGGGTCATGGATTTCTGCAAAGGCTCCTTCTCGGTAAAGACAGGCTGCTCCTGCTCCAGGGGCTTGGGTCCAGTCACCATGATGTTTGCAATCTGGTCATTCAGGCTGTTCAGAGACTGAACAGCTAGAAGGAGACACAAACATTTAAGTCAGTTAGCATACAAAGTAGGGATGCGAATAATTAATTGATGATTGAATAATGGTTAAGAATTTGGTCGTTCACGTGGAATTTTTAATCGATCTGTGTATTTTTTTTATTTTAATTTGATCTATGACTGCGTATCAGTTCTCACTGAACTGAAACACGGCCGAGCATTCAGTTCTCCGGCCGTCAATGAGTCAATGAGCTGAGAATTAAGTTGGATAAAGCTACAGTTTGCAAACTGAAAGTTGCAAAACACAGAGAAATACAAGAGTATTAATTTAAGAAAAACTAGCTCTCTGTATCAAACCTTGCTAGCATGAATTACTAGGTTTAATTTTTATCAAAAAGCTTATTTAAACACAAAACACACTTAAATATGCAAGATTACTGTAAAAACTAACCTCATACCTCTTCGGGGGCTAAAACATAAAAAACTGAACTCCTTGACGTTATCTTTACAGTTCAGTTCATCTCACTTGAGTTAGTTTTACGATTGACAGGAAGCTTCTTTTTTTTTGCTTTCAAAATAAAAGCATCCGTTATCAAAACTAGATAGTACTGTATATATATCTTTTATTTTGCCCATGTATGCATGCAATTAATCGATAAATTGATTGTTAACGTTATAGATAATGGAGTTGGCAGGTTTCTTCCAAATGCCCATCCCTAATACAAAGCATTTGTTCTGTTTGGATATTGATTTGGTGATTAAAATATCAGTCATTAATCTGTTGAATTTAACTGGCATTACAAAAGACAATAAAAAAAAAGCTAACTTAAGTGCATCATAAAATGCTTTCAGTGCCAGAGGGCCATTACAGACACACACACACACACACACCTTGTGTTTTCAGTTTAGAGGACATTACATTGACTTACATTCATTTCCTGGAGACTTTTCCTAACCGTAACGTTAAACATAGTCTTCACCCTAAAATTGAATTAGTAACATTATGTAGACTTGTTGTTGAGTCCCCACAACGTGACTGTGTAAACAGATTTATGCCCCCACAACATGAGTAATACATGGCCACACACATATTTGTTCCTCCTTTGTGGATGTACTGCCAGATTCTTTCTGAGCAGGAACAACAGACATAACAGAGTGAAAGAACACGGTTTCCTACTGTCACACTGTCACTGACTTTCTCTGTCAACGCCCTTTCTGCTCCAGAATGTTCCCTGCCGGCCCGAGAGCCATCCTGTTTTTGTTTCCCTGTTCTTACCCTTGTGTGTCCCTGGCAAACCTCTCCTTTCAGGTTTCCTCTTCCACATTAAAAAATAGCCACCCCTACTGTATTTCCTACATCTCTCTCTCTCTCTCTCACACACACACACACACACACACACACACACACACACACAACACACACATACACACAAAGACTTCCTCAACCTTCTTCCATTTGCCATTAATCCCCTTTGAAAGGTCACCACAACTATTTCCGAGGCCACCCACATGGTGGAAATGTTGGATAAATGAAACGTGGGAGAAAAAGCAATTTCCATATTTTTTTGCCTTTTTAGCATAAGTATCTTTTGTAAATTTCATGAGCTGCTACACTAACCCCTAATGTCTCATTATCCATCTTTCTCGGCATTTAAACTTTGTTAAAACCTCAAACTTGCAGCTTTGTCAGTTAGAAAGGTTGACAGAGGTGCAGTGATCAAGGATTGACCTTCTGTCCAGAGGTCATCTGATACAGGCTTTGAACCGTTAAATCTTCTGTTCTGCTGGAATCATGCACTGGCACATTTCTGCCAAATTAAGAAATCCAACCTGCTAAATCCACAGAGTAGGACGATTTTAGGCCAAGAATCTGGATAGGGTCTTTTTAGGATGCAAATATAAAGCTTCTTTCGCACACAAAAGCCCACGCAAAAAAAAAGAGCGAGAGCATAGATTAATGTGTTACATAACCAAGAAATTCTTTTACCGTGGCTGACATTTCCAAGCAAACAAGCTTTGAGTAGGAAATTTGACAAGTCGGCACTGAAGGCGGCAGAGATAAGAAGGGGAAGAGGGGGCTGGAGAGGAAGGCTGTGTCCCCTGGAGGTGAACAGGCGTCAGATGTTTGAATACATGAGTGGGCTGGTTGTCGCCCGAGTTCACACTCACTCTAGCCAGTTCACCTCTCTAAACACAGCCTTAACATATAATGGACTACAGTGTGCTGGAGAGTTTTCTCAACACCTTTTTATAAAGTTCATATACAATTGTTGACTTAAAGGCCAAAAGCAACATTTTCTCCTCTCCTGCTACTTTCAACACATTTTTCCTGAAGTGGAAATCACACATACACTCAGCAATAATGTATGAAACTTCTTCCCTCCTGCAGTCGAGCTTTGGCAGATGTGATTCCAGCTGCTTACTCTTAGTGCCCTCTACTGGTCATGTAATGAACATGCAGGCATTTGATATTGGTCATATTTCCTGCTCATATTCTGAGAACACAAACACTGAACAGGTTTGGGTTTTACAACTCAGCACAGCTTTGAGTATGTGGAATAATTTAATGACAAAGACAAAAAAAAGTGCAGAAGCAATGACAGCATGGAAATTTAGCTCTGAGATTGGTGGAGCATTGTTTAGTGCTTTGGATACATTTTTTAAGAGCTTTTTCAGCCATGTAGGAGTTAATGTGAGCATGAATGGTTGTCTGTCACTATGTGTCTGCCCTGCAACGGTCTGGAGACCTGTCCTGTTCAGCTGGAATTGGCTCCTGAATATATCTTATTATGGAGGTTATACTGCATTAGTTTTAGAAAGTCATAACTTGGCAACAACTCATGTTTGTAAATTGAGTGGGGAAAATCCTTATAAACACCTAATTAGAGCTGAAATGCTTAGTCTTAATCTGCAACTACAAATAACAAAAACAAATGGCAAAAATCAATTATTTGGTTTGGATTTTGCATTTTGAAAACATTGGCAGACATTTTTCAGTGTTCTGACACTATATAGACCAAACTTGCTTGATAAAGAAACAACACTACTGCAAACTACAAAGTCAATAATAAATGTAATAGTTAAATAAGACCTCTCTGACAGAGTAAAACATATCTTACAAATCTGAATATAACATGTATAGCAGGTAGAGTTTAGGGTAAGCTGTTGTATTGTATTACATTAGTCATTACAGGTGTACCTAATAAAGTGGCTGTCATAAATTCAAATTTACTTACAGTGTGATCATGTTATCTATCCATTTACTGCATGAGAAATCAAAAGGCTTTATTGTAGTATCAATGACGAAGACGTTTTAAACCTAGCAACAGATTTGACAAATTGCCACTGTACTGTAAACATCATTGATCAAATTAAAATTCAGAGCTATTGACCATGAAAGCTACACTATGCATTGAAATCAATGTGGATATTTTACCGCAGCGCAATGGGCCTTTTACACAAAATGACCTTTATCCTGTATATTCAACATTGATTGTCCAGATGCCAATACAGCGATCATTAAGCCTTTAAATCAACAAGGTACAACCACACAGTGTGGAAGCAGCAAGCATCATTTCACAGACAAACTATTAACCAGCACACAATCAATCCTTTTCTTAAAAGGTGTTTGCTCCTTGTGACTCAACAATCTTCATCTGCGAACAGAAATAGATTCCCCCTACATCTTGCCTATAGCGAATCTGAAAAACTGATGAAAGAGAGGCAGAGTCATGGAGACAGAAAGGAAAAAGAAAGCTTATATTGCAGTAGTTAGGTAACAATGGAGGCAAAGAAAATCCAAAGAGGGTTGAATCGAGGGCAACTGGATTCAACACTCCATGGATAACCAAGACATGGATGACTGAGAATCTTCACAGGCATCATGCAAAGAAAATAAAATTGTCATTCCAGCTAGGCCCTTGCGCTTTTCATGTCTCCTTTCTTCTTTCTGCTGTCTCTCTTTTTTCTTTCTGCCAGTGTCTCGCCAGCATAGGCAAATCTCAAAGCGCCTTACATGTCCTCCTATAGAGAGGGAACGGCACAACAAGTGAGGAGGAGAGGCCACAGTGGCACCCTGTCGGGCCTTTATCTGTTCAGGAGGGAAAACTCTGGGTGCCAGGGGAAATAAGATCAGGACAGATGAAAAAATGTTTGAAAGAATGTATGCAGCAAACCTAATAGGATAAGGTGCAGCAGTCAGGCTAAAGTCGAGATAAAAGGGGCTTATTTCATGGGAATTGTTCGCAGCACACATGAAATCTTGGAGAAATGTTGAGAAATATGGAGAGCGATGAGCCAAAATCCATTTCTGGGGGTTTCTGATGTCAGACTTACATTTGCGGCTATGCAGTGAGCTGTACAAGGTCACAGCTCACCACCAACTTCTTCATTTTGTTGTGGAGTATCGAAAAACTTAATTTAAAAGGAGATGTGTGTCGGGTATAGGATGACCTCTTGGCAGAAATGGAATATTTATAATTGTGTTTTTATTGTGTAAAATCACCTGAAATTAACAATCACTGTGTTTTTTCATTAGCTGAGAATGAGCTCTTCATATCTACGTAGGGCAACCTACTTATTATATCTCTTCAATATGATAATAATGTACAGCTACATTTGTCCTACGATTAATTAATAAGATCTAAGCAGGCTTTTTTCTTTATCTCCTCTAGTGAAGAAAGGCCTTATAAATAAATTAACTTTAGGTTCATTCCATCAGCAGACATCAATGAGAGTGGGCACTTCAACAGTTAGCCAGTGTGAAATTAAAAATGTGAACCTTTATTAATTAAAACCGTACAAGGATCACCATTTTTCATACAATGGTTCAATTGTTTGAAACTAAACTTGTTTTCTGCCATGCACACATCTTTTTAAAAAATATGCTGAATTCCCTAATTTGGCCACTTCCTTTTCTAAAATCATGTTGGGTTTGCATCAAAGTGTCCAATAGCCACATAATGGGTGACAATTCCAGCAAGCAAATACTTCCTTTGTGTTCATATGGATGAAACTAATTCCTGTGGTGCTTAACTGGAAGCCTGGCATGTGTTTTAGTGTGTGCATGATTAAGCACATTTTAAAATGATGCACTTCTCAAACATCTGGTGAGTGGAACAGATGGGCTATAAGGGCTGCAAAGATTTAAAAAAAACTAATGAAATTCTATACTCAAGTGTGCGAGATCATAAATGGCATCGTTAACATCATAATAATAGTTATTTTGGGCGATGGTACACTCTTGATGGGTTCTGAAGATATGCTTGCAAATATGTAGAGGTGTTATTAATTTAACCATTTAATAAAATACTGTTTTCAGGGAGAAAATGGTAAAAAATAAAAAATGAAAAATAAAATAGACAAGACAGCAAGACAGGTTAACTAAAACCAAGACAATGACAATGCAAGGACTCAAATGCTAAAAGTTAAAACTGACCAGTTATCTTAAAAACAGAGACATCCATCCTGATCAAGGTGGTTTTATCAACATCAGAAAATGTTGTGCCATATAGATTATAATTGAGGGAATTCAGCACCCGAGGCATTTCAACAGATAGTAGTGTTATACAACACTGCCCCCTTATGACAACAGTGAAACACCACAGCACTGGCTGCATCTCAACGCCTGTAAACTGAGGTAGTCTGATGTTGTTTACGGCACTCCCATTTAATTTAATTACACTGTGAAATGAAGGCAAATCGATCAAATCACCGTAGTGAGAAACAATCCCAGGCCTCATATCATTAAAGATTAAGACAAAAGATAACACAGTAATCTTTAAATTTATATCAAGTTTAAGTCTGTCTGTAAGAGCAAAAATACATGACCATGCTTTCATGCTCAGCTGTGTCCCATGAGGATACTTTCAGCATAAAATTTCACCTTGAGTGATGCTATAACGGTGCAACACCTGATGTGTGATCACAGATGTTTGAAGTGTTTTCAGAAGTTCTCTGGGGGTTTTAAGTGTCGGAGCTGGAGGGAAATATGAAAATGGGCCATCAAAAGGAACCAAATACTTTTGATGAAAACGAAGTAGAATACTGTAATTGTAAGCATCAAAATTATCTTTGTGCAGCTTTTCTTCACCCAGAATGAAAGTGTAATAAAGCTGCTGTAATAAACTTGACTATCTGGCAGAAAAGTTACAGTCATCTGGAAAAAGATGTACTACATTCGGACCCATAAAGGACACATAGACCCATGTGCTCACACTCTACATTGTGCTGAAATGAAGTCAATTAATGGATTAGTCTATCAACCACTTTTTATATATATATGATAAATTATTTAAGTATTACGTCAAGCACAAATGTGAAATATCTCCTGGTTCCAGTTTCACAAGTGTGAAGCATTTGCTGCGTTTCTCTTATCTCATATAATTGTAAATTGGATATATTTGGGTTTTTGAATCTAAAGATGTCTCCTTAAGCTTGTGATGGGCATTTTTCACAACCTTCTAACATTTTTTGGACCAATTATTTAAACTGAATAATGAAAATAAAAAAATATATCACAGCCCTACACAGCCCCTCTGCTTGCACACACAAAAACATGGCACACAAAATAATTTAACACTCACATTCAATAAATCACAAGTCATTTGGGCTGTGTATTGGCAAGAATATGGCGATATGATACGAATCATGATATTTGCTTAAGATTCAATATATTGTGATATAATGCATTTGTAAGCAAAGCAAAAATATTGTGATTTTTTAAAATTTAATTTTACAAAAACTGTCATAATATAAGGAATACATCACCATATGCATAAAGTTTGAGTAAAAAATGTACTTTCTATATGCAATCAGAACAGTGGGATCTGCATTTGTCAGCCCCTGTATCATCCAACATCATATTTGTGCAATCTGTCTCCTATGAATCTTTGCATGTAAACCATTGATTAAAAGTCAATATTGTATAAAGTCATATAGTCAAGTCAAGTCAGGTCAAACTTTATTTATAGAGCACATTTAAAACAACCGGGGCCAGGGCAGGTTCTTCCAGAGCCCAGGGGCCGCTGCCACCAAGACACGGTCACCTTTGATTTTAAGTCTGGTTTTAGGGGCGGCCAGTAGCAGCTGACTGGAGGATCTCAGTGTTCTGGCATGAGCGTGGATTTTAACGAGCTCGGTCAAATACTGAGGGGCTAGGCCATTAAGAGCTTTAAAAACAAACAATACAATTTTAAAATCTATTCTATAAGCAACCGCAGCGAAGCTAGGACAGGTGTAATGTGGTCACATTTGCGTGTGCCAGTAAGGAGACAGGCAGCTGCGTTTTGTACCAACTGCAGGCGGTGCAAAAGTGAGTGGTCCAGGCCAACATACAGTGAGTTACAGTAATCCGGTATTAATAAAAGCATGGATTACAGTCTCCAGATCTCTACGTGGCAGATACTCTTTTACTTTTGATAAAATCCTTAACTGATAAAAGCTGTTTCTTACGACCAAGCTAAACTGATGATCGAATTTCAGCCCGCCATCTAGTATTACCCCAAGATTTTTTACTGAAGACAGAATGTTGGTTGTAAGCGGGTCTGCTGGACCACAACCGAAAATAATAATTTCTGTCTTGCTTTCGTTCAGGTTAAGAAAGTTTGAGGTCATCCAGGATTTGACATCATTTAGGCAGTGAAGCAATGACTGTACGGGGTTGTTGGGTGTTAAAGGCAGATAAATCAGGACATCATCAGCATAACAATGAAAAGAAAGATTGTACTTTTTAAAATTTGACCCTAGTGGTAGCATATACAGCAGGAACAGAATTGGTCCAAGAATGGAATAATCACAAAATATAATGTTGTGACACTCTCACATTTTCTCACACCCTACGGGTCATGGCCATATGATAACACCATAAACAGCTTGCACATATGTTAAAACATTATGCCTATTTATAGGCACTTACACTAATGCATATAATGCCACCAAAACTCCCACCTACGATCCCAGCACAAGATCTACATGCAGCCAATAAAGAGGCAGAGATGGTGCAAAGTGAGGAACACACATAATTCGTTCGGTGGAGCTGAACCCCGGGGGTTCTGTAGCTGTGAAGCAGAGAGCAGCGAGCAGAACTCTCATCTCTGCAGAGCTCATTAAACTCCACTAATCGTATCTGTTACCGCTGTAATGGGCGGAATAAAGGGAGAGGAGCAGAAATGGGATGAGGTTTCCTGGAGGTGGTTAGCTGTGCACTTAAAATGCTTTGTGTGTGTGTGTGTGTGTGTGTGTGTGTGTGTGTGTGTGTGTGTGTGTGTATGTGGGTGTATTTATGTGAGTGTTTTTGTCCGTGATAGAAAAACCCGGCACTGGCTCACCATATCTGTCTATTTCTCCCTCCAGCAGAGAATGCATCCCCCTCGATTTTTCCCTTCTGTTTCTGCTGAGCTTTACATGACTGAAGTGCTCTTCTTCTCTCTGCCCTCATTCTTGGGCTTTTCTGCTGCAGTTGTAACAACATCCTCAATTGTTGAATGGATTACAGAGCAGCTTGAGCTTGTACTTCCATTCCAGCAAGAGAGATAGAATAATAAAATTAAAAAAATGTTTCTGATGTCTGGGCACAAAGGGACAGCAGCTGCAATATAATTAGACTAATGTTGTTTGTACTTTAACTTCATCTTCTAATAATGTAGCCTCGTAAACACTGCCAGGCTCATAAACAGACTCAGGGCTCTTAAGTTGAAAGGAAAGCCTAATGTCTAATGCTTTGTTGTCTTTGGTCAATTTTGATCACAGCCAACACAAAGCTCTGCACAAACAGGAAGGATCCAATACACAAAGCCCACCGCCAAAGTCTAGATGAGATTAAACTGTTATGTCGACTCACAAAAGTCTGGTTTTTATGCCTTGAGAACATTTTTTGAGTCTTTTTTTATAGATACTGGGTGGTCTGAGTGTTCGCTGTTCAGAGCACTTCTCTGAACTATAAGAGCTGTCTCTGTTGATACTGTCAAAGTTTGGATCTAGGCCAAGTATCTAGAGGCGGAAGAATCTTTGCCTGTGTTTGCTGTAAAAACAGATTTCCAATTGTTTATTGTATCTTCCCGACTGTGGTGATTAAAATGTGGATCCCGGGACAAACACCTCCAACTGAAGTTGAACTCCTGAACACTCCACGGGCATCTCACATCGATGAGGCAGGATTTATGAATGCGGCACCCTCATTTTCTCTGCAACGCTGTGTGAATTTTAAAGACAAAAATGCTCTCGCTGTGAAATGATTTCAACGCTCTTTAAGAGGATTATGCACTTTCTCTGAACTCACGGTTGAACAGTTAATGGCTAATGCTGAGTGCATTAGCACAAACATTACGGCAAATGAAAGCAAAAGAAATTTGAGTGCGACTAGAGAAACTGGCTTTAATATTCTTTTCGATAAAACTGAAAAAAGCCCTCCCACACATCACACAGCCCCTCCTCTCTCCCCTTTTGATGTTTGAAGTTTTAATATTCATGTTTTCAGTGGCGAAAGGTGTTGGTCAGTGAAAAGATTACTCCGTATAAAAGTATGGCTGTCTGTAATATGAGTAGACATATCTGCCACACCACTGCTTCTCAAAGTACACTTGAGAAGTGTGTCTACTGGCACCAGGAGAGAACGAGGGGGGGCATGAATCACACTTGACAAGACCATTTCCTTTCACTGTCATCCCTGCTGATTTGGCTGTGGGGGCTGGAAGCTGCTGCCAAAACATAAACAAGAGGGATTACATGTATAATGACAGTCCTCTGTCAGGGTTTAGTGTTTAAAGTTCAAACTGAATGTTTCATTTCATCAGGGAACTTCCATTTAATGAAACGGCTTCAGTGGACCTGTGTCTAATTAAATGAGATTTAAATAAAGGCAGAGCACTAACAACTCAAGGACATGCTCATTAAATCGCTGTGTTCTACTGCAGAGTTACCTACAAAGACATGATCAAGAAGTCCGAAGATGATAGAGTGAAATTTTTACAGAATTACAGGGTTGGTTCAAACGAATGACAAAACGCCTTTCAACTTTCCTTTCATAGTGTCTGGTCATGCAGAAAATTCTAGTTTTATGTGTCCAGGTTCTGAGATATCTATCCGGAAAATGTGTTTGTTGCGCTCCCTGCTTAAAAATGAATATCAGATTATATATAATGCAAACTTCCTGTAAGCATAACTGAAATTTGACGAAGGTATGTACGGAGTGTTGAAACTTCTTACTGATAATAAAATGAATATGTGCAGTATGGGTTTGGACAAAAACAAGCAGTTTGAAGACATCATATTGAACATCATATTGTGATGGGACATGTTTTTTTCTTAGCAGTGAGCATGAGAAATTAAACTACATTCATCTCCATTGTATTTGGAAACTGATATCTCAAAACCTGAACAAATTACACAAAAGTGCAAGATAAGAAGTGATGAAAATGTAGAGCTGGGCAGTATGACTATATCGTCAAAACTATATCAATGTTTTATATATTGTTAATAAAATTACCAAAAAACATGGTATGTCCTGATATATATCGTTATCAAGATATGATTTTGGCCCTATCGCCCAGCTCTGCTACTGGCGGAGTTTGTTACCTTTGGACACAGCCAGTCCCGCTGCTTCCTCACTTCAAGTCTTTAAACATTTCCAGTAGAGGAATAAAATCTATAACATTTTACAACTTTGCAGTTGGGTCAACACTAACTGCTCAGTCCTAACTGATCTTTGGGGTCAGCTCAGTCTAACAGCTCTGTGGTTTAGTAGCCTGCTGTGCTGTGCCACTAACACCTCAGCCGGAGTGAGATTACTCCCTTAGGCAGCAGAGCCTCTGATAATTACAGTGGTAGGTTAGATTTTAAGCCTCTTCACACATCCGGAGAATGAAACATACTCCTCTAACATTGGCTGGATCATATGATCTTTATCATCTATTTGTCCAATAGCCTTATATATATACAGCATTAAGGTAGGGCTTGATAACTTCTGTGAGAACCTAAACACAGACTTTTATCACCATCTTTCTGTGACAATGCCAAAATAAAACATATGTTTCCCTGAAATGGACCGTCCTGAATTTATTAAAATCATTCAAATTGAAAAAGAAATGTGTGTGGGCTTCACAAAGTGTGCCCACAAGTCAGCGTTCCCATTCAACTCGCATTTTTAAAAAAAACATTTTTATCCTCCCCAGTCTTGTGATGTTAGCCCGGTGGGGGGTCATCTCTGTCCCAGCAGTGCACCAGGTTTGCAATACACTGGCAGAAATTGGTGACTCTAAATTGCCCATATGTGTGAATGAGAGCGTGAGGCTGTCTCTATGTGTCAGCACTGTGATAGTTTGGCTGTCTGTCCACAGTGTAACCAGCTTTTTACCCGATGTCAGCTGCGATTGGCCCCAGACCTCTCCATGACCTCAGTTTGGAAAGCAGTTATGGATAATAATTGAATAAATTTTTGATTGCATTCATTTAAGTGTTTTTGACTTAAGTTTAATTCCCCATGCTCTGCATTAACTTTTGGACATCTGTTAGATTTCTTTGTTTTATTGGCTGAAATTGATGCAACTAAAGCATTTGAGAAGAAAAGTTATGGCATATGCCCAAGAAAAAAACCTAATTGTGGCTTATAGACTGTTCTGTGCGTGATTATTATCAATATATTTGACTGCTATTGCGTGTAGTTGGATATTTTCTTTCCTACCATAAATTAACTACAAAAGTTCCCCCTCGTGTTCTCAAAGTCACAGCAGGCGCTATTGCTTTACTTCAAATGTGCAACACTTGTCCTATAATCCTGTATGTGTTTGGGATTAAAGTCTAAGCTTTTATCACTCATCAATGATCTCTCGTCTCACAGAGGAAAGCTTGGTGGAGATTGATTGTCGAGATGGGAGAGCACAGACGCCTGAAGTGAGGATTTAGAAGCAGGAAAAGTGAGGGATTAGCGATTTGGATTGACGTGATTGGCAGGAAATTCACATAGCGTTGCTGACGCATCATCACCTGCCGGCTGCCGCTGCAGATAAATGCAGTCAACAGAAAAAAAACAACACAGGGAAGGAAACACGTGTCGTCTGAATACCAAAGAATACAAAACACGCTGCAAAACAATCACAAATGCAAACATAATCAACTTTGAGTGATTAGTGAGGATTACAGTTGCCTCTCAGATGAGCCAGAAGAGAAACGATTTGTCCCTAAAACATGGCAAGAATCCCCATGATTACTCAAATAGAGTTAAACTGTCAAGTTTTAATCTGAATCACATAATTCTATTGTTAGCGGGATGGGAAACTCTGACATAACACTCCCCAGTGCAATCCGTGCCTTCAGGCTTCACCCTTGAACATTCTGGAAAAACTGCAGCAGTGTCAAATATGTACCTGAAAGTGGAAATACAATGTTTACTTGAGAAGCAAAACTATTGACTCCATTTCCTTGTTTACAGTGCATCTACCTCCAAGGGAAGGAGAACACACATCTTTTCAGAAGAAATCCTCGGACAAAAGGAGAAAAGTCAAAATGTCTCCAATCAAAAAGACCCAAAGCTTCTTTTTGTGGTTTGTTGAGTTTAGTTTAAACACAGCATATAGAAGCACTTAGTTTGTGGACGTTTTCCGGGTCTCTCAGATGATGCCATTGGGCCCATAAACTTACACTGGGAAAGAGAGGTCTGTGAATCAGTGGATTGTTTTGTTTTTCTAAAATGCATAACTCCTGCAAAATGCCTCGTTTCACTATCAGAACATGATTCATTTAGTGCGATAACATTTTTGAAAGTCTAGAAAAGCCGTAGGATCAAATCAAATTCAAATTCAAAATTATTTTTTACTTTATTTATTCCTGAGGGGAAATTCAGTTAGTCTGTTAGCTCTGTTAAAATGAGACAGCCTGATGGCTGTAGGAGCAAAGGATCTTTTGAATCTCTCCGTCCTGCAACAGAGAGAGAGGAGCCGTCCACTGCTGTTTTTTTGGTCCATAAAGGTTTTGTGTAGCGGATGATCTGGGTATTTCAAGATGGCCTCGGACATCTTGACAGGTCATCTCTCCACCACCTCCTCCAGTGTGTCCAACCTGGCTCCAACCACAGAACCAGCTCTTTAGACCAGTCTGTCCAACCGCCTTGCATCTCTGTGTGTGATGCTGCCTCCCTGGCAGACTGCAGCATTAAACAACACACTACCACCACAGACTGATAAAACATCTGGAGCATCTTACTACAGATGTCAAGAGATCCTAGCTTCCTTAAGTAAAAAAAAAAAGGCGACTCTGCCCCTTTTTGTAGAGAGCGTCTGTGTTTAGGGACCAGTCCAACTTATTATCCAGGTATACACCTAGATACTTAGAACTTGGCACCACCTCGATGTCCACCCCACAGGTGTTCACTGGCTACCTGTGGGGTGGACATCGAGGTGGTGCCAAGTTATAAGGATCATCATTTCAATAATCATTTAATAACAATTCAAGTTAGCTGAGCTCTAAATTGGAAGTAGCCAGATCGGCCTTGGAGCAAGTACAGGCCCATTGATCTGGGTATCTATAATGCACACAAGTCTTACTTTTTTGACTTAATGCACCACTGAGCAACTCTCAGAGGAACTGGCAGGGCCCAATCTCCAACATGATATCCAGTTCTCTGTCCATGGCTAAGAAGGAGCTGAGACTTTGCTGCTGTCTGGCTACTGGCTAACATCCAGCCCTGCCAGTTTGTGGCCAGCCTGTGGTGCTGCTGTGCGTCAGCGCTGCCTGGTATTTTAATCACAGAACTGATAGTTTGTAAAACAAAAACTTAGTCACTACACTGCAGTGAGCTTCAGTTTAGACATTTTACACCAACCATATCTTAGTGAAAACAATACCAGCAACACACTAACAGCTGGTAACAAGGCTGCACCTCATTCAAAATTTTAAATGATTCTCAAAAACAAAAGAAGACTTGCCTGCAATCACTGCATCACATTCATTACATTATACACTAATCCATTATCTTTCAGACAACACAGAAGTTTTCACTGCTTTTAACAGATAGTGTTTTTGATAGCAGTCTAATATAAAGGAGCCCTCCGGGTTCATAGTAATATTCCCCAATATAATAAATATTTTTAACAAGATGTAGACCTGCTTAAAACCAGAAGTGACTCATAATTTACTAGTAGGAAATTGCTGTTGCTTATTTTTCTAGCAATTCAAACTTGCAAAAAAGTTTTTTTTCACAGACATCTGTAAACAGTACGGCACATACAGAGGAACACACAAACTCCAGCTTCTCTACTCTGTGCTTCATCCCTACAGTGTCCATCTCTAACATATAAGAGATGAGGTTTCCATAGATCAAAGACTCAGAATCAGTTGACTACACACAAAGGAGACAACTTAACTCACAGATACTCAACTTACAGCCCATGGGCCAAATACGGTGCCCGTTGACCATTTTATAGTTCATAAAGAAAATAAACTGATTCACAATTATATTTTTTCCTTTGTGCTTTGATTGTGCATAAGGTGCTAGGAAAAAAAGTGCAAGGAGAGGGTCCCCAGGCCACCCCAACAGATCTATTATATTATTCTGTCACTAGTAGTAGCGTTTTATGTTGATGATTTATGCTTATGAATCATTCCCACATTTAAGAGACTGAATAATGGAAGAGGTTCCGGTTATGTTTAATGTTGTATAAACTCTCTCAACTAAAGCATTTACAGCATTTCTACATTTAAAATGCAGTTGCAACTATTACTCTAAAATTCCGTTAAAAAAAATCTGATCTATCCATCAGGCCTAGAGTCATGTCAATCCTTGTGTCATGTTAATATAGTTAATAAGTCAGTAAATTTGTGTTAATGTTTATTCATTTTAGCCGATATATTAGTACATGTAATAATAATTATTAGTAGTGTTGTTGTTGATGGGTTTTTTTTTATTAAAGTGGCCCTTGGCAAAGCAAGTTGATTATCCCTACCCTAACCAATAAAGTATGTAGTTTGTAAATGTACATAAATCATGCTGTTTGCTAAATCAAAACATACATTTCTACTATGTAGTGCAAAAAACACAGGCCGCATATCATACAGTAATGGAAAAAATTATTAGACCAGCCTTGTTTACTTCAATTTCTTGTTCATTTTAATATCTGGTACAACTAAAGGTACATTTGTTTGGACAAATATAATGATAACTAGGCCTGCAAGCAGGACTGAATGGGACCGAGCAGAGTGGAGCAGTCGGAGGAGGCCACGTCGGGCGCGGCCCTCTGGGCTCAGTCCCTATGCGTCCCAAATGGCGTGTCTGTGTAAAACATGTTACTTCCTGTAGCCAGCGGGGGGCGCTCTGACTGAGTGTCAATATTGATATGTGGGTGTGTTCAGGGCTGGACCCTCATCACGCATGAGAAATTTGGGACAGATTGGACAATGTATGGTCAAGTGATACGGTCTCGTGTGTTGTGGCGAGACGGCATAATTTGCCGCCATGCCACGCCCACATAGTGTGACGGTCAGTAAAGCTTTTGATAACTTTTGATCCCAAAGGCCTTGTGATGGTACTGACCAAGTTTGAAGTCAATGGGATTAAATCTGTTGGAGAAGTTATGTAAAGTATGCAACGTGGTCATTTTATGAAAGGAGGCGTGGATAAAGCATAAGGGGCGGGGCTTTATGAAAAAATTGTGATGTAGAAGTGTTAAGGGCTGTACTCTGATGAAGCATGAGAAATTTGGAGCAGATGGGACAAAGAATGGAAAAGTTATAACGATCTCGTGTTTTATGGCGAGACGCCATATTTTGGCGCCATGCCACGCCCACATAGTGTGACTGTAGGTAAAGATTTGAATAACTTTTGATCCCAAAGGCCTTGTGATGGTACTGACCAAGTTTGAAGTAAACTAACCCTAGCCCTAACCCTAACCCTAATTAGGGTTAGGGTTAGGGTTAGCCACAACCCTAACCCTAACCCTAACCCTAATTAAGGTTAGGGTTAGGGTTAGGGCTAGGGTTAGTTTACTTCAAACTTGGTCAGTACCATCACAAGGCTTTGGGGAACACAACTTATCAACACCTTTACTGACCTTCACAATATGTGGGCGTGGTATGGCGCCAAAATATGGCGTCTCACCATAAAACACGAGATCGTTATAACTTCTCCATTCTTTGTCCGATCTGCTCCAAACTTCTCATGCTTCATCAGAGTCCAGCCCTTAACACTTCTAAATCATAATATTTCATAAAGCCCCGCCCCTTATGCTATATCCACGCCCCCTTTCATTAAATGACCACATTTCATATTTTAATGAACTCCTCCTACAGATTTAACCTGATTGACTTCAAAGTTGGTCAGCACCATCACAAGGCCTTTGGGATCAAAAGTTATTCAAATCTTTACCGACAGTCACACTATGTGGGCGTTGCAATATCGCCAAAATATGGCATCTCGCCATAAAACACGAGATCGTTATAACTTCTCCATTCTTTGTCCGATCTGCTCCAAACTTCTCATGCTTCATCAGAGTCCAGCCCTTAACACATCTAAATCATAATAATTCATAAATCCCCGCCCCTTATGCTATATCCACGCCCACTTTCATTAAATGACCACATTTCATACTTTAATGATTTCCTCTTAGAGATTTAACCTGATTGACTTCAAAGTTGGTCAGTACCATCACAAGGCTTTGGGATCAAAAGTTATCAAAAGCTTTACTGACCGTCACACTATGTGGGCTAGGCATGGCGGCAAATTATGCCGTCTCGCCACAACACACGAGACCGTATAACTTGACCATACATTGTCCAATCTGTCCCAAATTTCTCATATGTGATGAGGGTCCAGCCCTGAACACACCCACATATCAATATTGACACTCAGTCAGAGCACCCCCCGCTGGCAACAGGTAGTTGCATGTTTTATAATTAGCCCTAGCAGTAGGCTTCACGTAGAGACACAAAATGTGGTACACACATGAATCATGTGGAGACGCACCAAAAAGCCTCTTGGACCCATACCTCAAACCCAACTGAAAGTCTGCCATCTTGGTTTGAATTTCGCACAATTCTTCGTTTTTTCCCATTTCCACCTCGCATACTTTAACAAACTCCTCTGACAGATTTCACCCCATGGACTTCAAACTTGGTCAGTATCACAAGGGCTTTGTACTTTGGGGTCAAAAGTTATTGAAAGCTTTACCGACTGTCACACTATGTGGGCGTGGCATGGTGGCAAAATATGGCGTCTTGCCACAAAACTACACATCCTTATAACTTTTACATACTTTGCCCCATCTGGTCCAAACTTCTCATGCTTCATCAGAGTCCAGCCCTTAACACTTCTAAATAACAATATTTCATAAAGCCCCGCCCCTTATGCTTAATCCACACACCCTTTCATAAAATGACCACATTGCATATTTTACCAAACTCTGCCTACAAATTTAATCCCATTGACTTCTAGGTTGGCCAATACCATTACAAGCCCTTTGGGAACATATGGGAACATAATACACCAGACTCTATAACTTGACCATACATTGTCCAATCTGTCCCAAATTTCCCACACCTGATGAGGGTCCAGCCCTGACCACACCCACATGTCATTATTGACACACAGTCATCGCGCCCCCCGCTGGCTACAGGAAGTAACATGTTTTACACAGACACGCCATTTGGGACGCATAGGGACTGAGCCCACATCGCTTGTTTTGTCTTGTCTTTTGATCATACTTATGACTTCAAAAAGTAATGCACCATAACTCAGATGGCAGACTTCCTGTTGGGTTTGAGGTATGGGTCCAAGAGGCTTTTTGGTGCGTCTCCACATGATTCATGTGTGTACCAAATTTCGTGTCTCTACGTGAAACCTACTGCAAGGGCTAAGTATAAAACAAGTTACTTGCTGTTGCCAGCAGGGGGCGCTATGACTGTGTGTCAATATTGACACGTGGGTGTGTTCAGGGCTGGACCCTAATCACGCGTGTGAAATTTGGGACAGATTGGACAATGTATGGTCAAGTTATATGGTCTCGTGTGTTATGTCTCGTGTGTCTCGTGTGTTATGTCTCGTGTGTACGCCAGCGAGGGGCAACGCAGAGGGTACCGGAGAGGATCGCAACCACACCTGTCTCAAGATGGCCGACACCGCAACAATCACCACCCAATGTTCCGCCTCACCTCCATGCAGTTCCAGAAGAGGAAGCTATGCAACTGGGAAGAGCTCGGCTGACCCCTGAGGAACGTCAGCGGCGGCTGCAGGAGGGACGGTGTTTCTACTGCGGCGAGACTGGTCATCTCGTCAACTCCTGCCCAGTCAAGAAATCACAGGCGGTGAGTCAAACTCAGGCGTCTAAGCCGGTTATGCGCACACTTACTAAGGTCAAATTAAACTCTGCTCACGACATAGAGGCATTAATTGATTCAGGGGCTGACGAGAGCCTAATGGACTGGGGACTAGCCCGAGAATTTGGTATTGAGAGTCAGCCACTCACCAATCCCATCCACGCAAAATCACTCAATGGTAAGGAATTGTTTACTATCACACATACCAGTAAACCAATACAAATGCTCATTGACCACAATCAGGAGAAAATACAGTTCCACCTGTTCACCTCCACCTCTCACTCTCTGATCCTGGGACAACCATGGCTTTTTTTGCACAACCCACACATTGACTGGAAGACAGGAATGATTAGGGGTGGGGAGAGGACTGCTCCAAGAACTGTTTTGTGTCCTCTGATCAGAAGGAGCAGGTTTCAGAAATTAACCTGTTCTCTACCAACCCCACTGCAGACTCGGAAGAGCCGGACCTGACTTCGGTTCCACCATGTTATCACCATCTCAAAGCGGTATTCAGCCAAACTAAAGCTCTGTCTCTTCCTCCCCATCGTCCATATGACTGTGCCATTGACCTAATTCCAGGATCCACGATTCCCAAAGGCCGGTTATACTCCATCTCCGGACCAGAGAAAGCCGCCATGAACGAATACATCACCACGTCTTTGAAACCAGGACTGATCCGCCCCTCATCCTCACCCGCCGGAGCGGGATTCTTTTTCGTGGGAAAGAAGGACGGATCTCTTCGACCCTGCATTGACTACAGCCCGTTGAACGACATCACCATCAAGAACCGGTATCCACTCCCTCTTATGACATCAGTGTTCGACCAACTCCAACAAGCGAAGGTATTTACGAAATTAGATCTCCGTAATGCCTATCATTTAGTTCGTATCAGAGAGGGAGACGAGTGGAAAACAGGGTTTAACACCCCCAGCGGCCACTAGGAGTACTGTGTGATGCCATTTGGTCTCACAAATGCACCTGCCGTGTTCCAAGCCATGATCAACGACGTTCTGAGAGACTTTCTGGATCACTTTGTGTATGTCTATTTGGATGACATTTTGATATATTCACCTAACCTAGCTACTCACCAAAATCATGTTAACCAGGTCCTTGAGAGACTGCTAGAGAATAATCTGTATGTCAAAGTGGAAAAAAGTGTCTTCCATGCCGAAACTGTCTCGTTCCTGGGCTTCATTGTAGCCCCTGGAAGAGTACAGATGGATCCGGCTAAAGTTAGCGCTGCAGCTGAGTGGCCTACCCCAGACAGCCGCAAAAAGGTTCAGCAATTCTTGGGATTTGCGAACTTTTATAGGCGGTTTGTCAGAGGCTTCAGCACAATAGCTGCCCCTCTCCATACTCTTACCTCCACCCAGGTGCCGTTTCGTTGGTCCACAGAAGCTGAGAAGGCGTTCCAAGACCTCAAGCAACGAGTTACTATGGCTCCCATTCTCACCCTACCAGACCCACAGCGCCAATTCGTGGTGGAGGTCGATGCGTCAAACGAAGGAGTGGGGGCAGTATTATCCCAGCGGTCGGAGCACGACGGCAAGATGCATCCCTGCGCCTTCCTGTCAAGACGGTTGTCCAGAGCAGAACGCAACTATGATGTCGGCAATCGAGAACTACTGCCAGTAAAACTGGCTTTGGAGGAGTGGAGACATTGGCTGGAGGGGGCCGAACATCCATTCATTGTCTGGACAGATCACAAGAATCTAGAATTTATTAGAAAGGCTAAGAGGCTTAATTCTCGCCAGGCCAGGTGGGCGCTGTTCTTTAATCGTTTTTCTTTTACTCTCTCTTACAGGCCGGGATCTCGAAACATCAAGCCCGACGTCTTGTCCAGCCTGTTCGATCCTGAGCCTGAGACCAAGCAACCAGAAACTATCCTTCCACTGAACTGTGTGGTTGGAGCAGTTGCTTGGCCTATAGAAAATGAGGTAAAGCAAGCTAACGGTGGAGCCCCATCACCTCCCGGTTGTCCTAACAACCGTCTCTTTGTCCCCGCTGAGCTGCGTCCACAGGTGATTCATTGGGCTCACACCTCGCTGCTTTCATGCCATCCGGGAGTAAAGAGAACCATGTTCGTTATATCCCGGAGGTTCTGGTGGCCGGCTATGGAACCGGAGGTCCGGGAGTACATCGAGGCGTGTTCGGTCTGTGCACGGAACAAGACATCCTCCAGGGCCCGTACGGGGCTTCTCCAACCACTTCCCATCCCCTCCAGACCGTGGTCGGACATTTCCATTGACTTTGTCACAGGGCTCCCGGTCTCACAAGGAAACACCACGGTTCTCACCGTGGTTGATCGTTTCTCCAAGATGGTCAAATTCATCGCCCTACCGAAGTTACCCTCCGCCAAGGAAACTGCGGAGGTCATGATGAACATTGTGTTTCGTGTCCACGGGTTTCCCAGGGACATCGTTTCGGACCGGGCCCCCAGTTTGTATCCCGGTTCTGGAGGGAGTTCTGCAGGCTCATCGGAGCCAAAGCCAGCCTGACATCAGGATACCACCCGGAAGCCAACGGCCAGACCGAACGCCTCAACCAGCAACTGGGAACCGGCCTCCGGTGCGTGGTTCACCAGAATCCCTCGACATGGAGCAAACACCTGGTCTGGGATAAGTATGCACACAATTCGTTGCCTACATCTGCTACTGGCCTTTCTCCTTTTCACTGTGTCCTAGGTTGTCAGCCTCCTCTGTTTCCAGACAATGAAGGGGAGGTGTCGGTTCCGTCAGCGTACGCCATGGTTCAACATTGCCGACGCATCTGGGCAGCCGCTCGGCAGGTATTAATCCGACAAGGTGATCGGGTGAAAAGAACAGCAGATCGGAAAAGACGCCCGGCGCCAAACTACCAGCCGGGTCAGAGAGTGTGGCTGTCCGCCAAAGATCTGCATCTCAAAGTTGCCTCCAAGAAATTGGCTCCGCGGTTCGTGGGTCCGTTCCCCATCACAAGGGTGATTGGTCCGGCTGCTGTTCGGCTTCGTCTGCCCCGGTCTCTACGTGTTCATCCGACCTTCCATGTAAGCCAGGTTAAACCGATGAAGGAAAGTACTATGGTCCCGGAAATGTAACTTCCCTCTCGTTTCAGGTCACTTGCCCTTCCTCCTGTGTCAGGTCTGGTGTCTTCCCTGATTCCTGATTGTTTCCACCTGTGTTCCCCTCCCCTGTGTGTATATAGTCTTTGTCTTCCCCTGTCCATGTTGCCAGAGTATTCGTCGTCCTGTCGTTTGCTTCCAGCCCTTCACAGTCCTGTATTGAGTCTTGACTTTTTATAGTGTTTTCCTGATAAGATCAGAGTAGGTTATTTTCCTCATTCGGGAGCGTTTTTGGTTCTGTTATTTTGTGCTGTTGGTGTGTCTTCGGACTTTCTAGTATTTCATAGCTTGTTGTTTTATCATATCTGTCTACGAGAAATCCAATCAGTAAAATAAAGCCTGTCATTTCTACTGCCTATCTGCATCTGAGTCCTCTTTTTGCCCAAGCCTGACAGTTCTTTTTTCTTCTCTGTATACTGAGACACATTATGGCCTGAGCTCCCATAAAGCTCCTCCTCTAAAGACTGCTCTTCTTACTTTAACAAACTTTTCGCTACATTTAACTGTTAGCCGGAGCGGAAGGTGCTAGCAGGCTAACGTTAGTCTCTCGCTGTTTTCATCCTAAAAATATCTGTTTTCATCGTCCTCTATTACATGACCCAGTGTTAGTGTTGTAGTTGCCTATTTCCTGTCTTGCTGCTCTTATATTTTTACATAGCCTGTATCCGTTAACTCAGTGGTTCCCAAACTGGGGGGCGTGACCCCTAGGGGGGGCCCAGGGTTACAAAAAGGGGGGCGTGGCAAGGCTACATTGAAATAATTGAATTGTTCTCCAATGCTGCACTGTACCGATTCTTCGAAGGAACCAAAATGGGTTCCGGAAGAAAAGATCCACCCTCCCACAGATTCTAGCAATAAGGCGAATCATTGAGGAACTAAAGGTCTCAAAGAGGAGAGGCACCATCATCTTTGTAGACTTCTCAAAGGCTTTTGACAGTGTGAACAGAGCAGCCATGATGCACATCCTCCATAACTATGGAATCCCTGAGCAGATCGTTAAAGCCATAGCCATAATGTACGAAAACCCCACCAGCTTCGTTCAGAGCCACGATGGCCCAACAAAAGAATTCCCAACAACAGCGGGAATTCTCCAAGGTGACACGCTTGCACCTTTCTTGTTTGTCATCGTGGTGGACTATGCTCTGCGGCAATCAGTGGATAACATCAAAGACCACGGCCTCATGGTTGGAAGAAGATCTGGTCGCCAGAGCGAGAAATATCTGACCGACCTCTATCTGTGTGCCGCAGAACACACATCATCTGCCCAGACTCTGCTCATCTGATTTGAAGAGGCCGCTGCCAAAGTAGGACTCAAGCTAAATTCAAAGAAAACAGAATGCATGCTGATGAATGAGGACCCTATCAACCCTATCACATCAAAGGATGGATCACACATCAAGGAAGTCAAGGACTTTAAATATCTTGGTTCATATGTGGCTGACAGCAGAAAGGACTTTCTAGCCAGAAAGGGACAAGCCTGGAATGCCTGCAACAAACTCCTCGGAGTCCGGCAGTCCGGCATTTCAACCTCCATCAAGGTCTCTTTCTTCAGGGCCTGTGTTGAAAGCATCCTGCTATATGGTGCTGAGACCTGGACTATGAAGAAAGAACTACAAGACCGGCTTGATGGCACATATACAAGACTCCTCATGTGTGTTAGAAACATCTCCTGGAAAAGTTATCCAACCAAGGAGCAAATCTATGGTGAACTGCCGCCTACAACAACAACTGTAGCACGTCGAAGAGCGATCTTTGCTGGTCACTGCTATCATGCCAAGGATCAAGTAATATCCGACATCCTGCTGTGGCGGCTCCCCCAATCGTCCAGAGGTACCAGGCCTCATACATATCCTGACACAATCTCCAGGGACACCGGACTTACAATCCAGGAGCTGGGAGCAGCAATGGCCGACAGGGCCCGATGGAAAGACGTGTCATCTAGGATCTCGACGACAGTCGAAGGATGATGATGATGATGATGAGGCTGCACTGTAAAAAATAATCTGTTTAATTTACGGAAAAATACCGACAGCTGTTGTTGCCAGAAGTTCACCATAAAAATTACAGTGAGTGGTTTTTCTATTCTAAATTTCAATGTAAATATCAGCGAAAACTGTAATTTAGACTGAATAATCCTGTTATTTTTAAGGTCATTGTGTCATTCATTCACACATCATGGTATTTCTCCATAAATTTTGCATGAAAATGTTAATATTTTTACAGCAAAACTGTGTCTTTTTTCCAGTTTATGACAGAAAAAAGTAAAAGTTTTGTGCTATTCTTTGATTTACGGTAATTAAAAGTGTCTACGGTCATATAAAATTTTTAATTTTTACGCCTTATTTCTGATAATATATTCAAAATATTACGAATACAAAAAACAAGGATGAAAAAATATAACAAGACCATTCTTGCTTGTTGTGTGGAGGCCACCGGGGGGGGGGGGGGGGGGCTTGAAAGTATTTTTTAGATAGAACAGGGGGGCCTAGTAGAAAAACTTTGGGAACCACTGTGTTAACTTGAGTTGGGTTAACCCGTCATCTGAAATTATTATTATTTTTTTAGCATTAATCTATGTGTGCAACAGGGCCTCCGTGTGGCCGCGTGTCAAAAATACAGAAATTAAATTTAAAAACTAAAATAAAAAACCTTATGTGAGGTGTTCACAGCACTCGAACATACTTTTAACCTATATGATACTTCACAACAACATATTGAAAAGCCAAAGGAAACAGTTTTTTTGTAGGGACTATTTCTTTAATAATAATAAAAGTGAGGTCTTCTGTAATTTAAGTGAACTGACTTTTAATTAAGCCACAACTTTAAATAAAGAGGAGAATATTAAACAGACTGTGCCCTTTTTGTTTTCTGCCAAAATTCACAAAATACAAGTAGTTATTGTTCAGTTGTTTTGTATTACAATATTGTTTTGTTTTGAAATGTCTCAAAAAAATGGAACGTGTGTATTTAAGAAAACGGTTGTAGAAACTGGATTGCGTGCTTGTATATAACTTTGTTCAATAATAAATCAAATGTAATATATCATATATTGTTTTTGTTTGGTTTGTTTGTTTGTTTGTTTGTTTGTTTGTTTTATTCACATTTATCAGGTAGCATTCTACACAAATGTTTATCATGTGGACATGCAGAGGCTAGATGAGCATCACATCAACACCACAACTGGGAACAACAAAGTGAATAGTGTTGTAAGAAGAAGTAGGTATCATAAAACCTGTTGAAGCAAGCAATTCAGCCCCTATGTCCTTGGCCTTTACTTATTATTTATTTGTATCTAAAAAAAATATTAGAATCCTCCATTTCTAGTGGCTGCTATTGAAAAAACAGTGATACTGATGGCAAGATATTCCTATAAAACATTAATCACACATTCATTGAGAGCTGTCAGTAACCTCCCAAATTCAAAAGGTGCAGATCTATGGTGCAGATGCAGTGAATATGGTGCATTCATACCTATTATTAGCTTTAAGTAGATGGTAATTAGTGGAACAGCAAGCAGATAAAAGAAAAAGAAACATTGCATTTATTAATTGTGACATCTGTACCACCTACTGTAATATCCTTGAGGCATATTATGGTTTTTACTATTGTTCAGACTTTCCAGGCTTTCTGCAGCACCACGTCTGTATACAATATCAGCCATGTTATCTTTGTCTAGGTTTATTGCACTGTAGATAAAATCAGTAGGCTGGAGTGTTTTTATTACCTGTCTTTCTGGTCCTGTAAATGCTCCAGAGAAGACACATAATCTGTATTCAGAATGACCCCCATGTGTGACAGGATGTGCGAACACTTAAAGTTTATATTAAAGGTGGTTCAATGGAGGATAGAAGAGAGGACAAGTAGGCTGAGGCGAAGGAGATGCTGACCCTCGCTCTGTTTTCAATCAGGCTCCTCTGGCAGCATGCTCATTCATCTGAAGGTTAATGGAAGTTGGAGATGTCCAATTCTAAGCACAGGAACGGGCAGGAGGGGGTGCATTGTAAATTTTTTCAGAGTGTGCCAGGTGTCCCATGGTCTGCCGCTTAAAGTCAAATGACTGCCTTGACAGCAGTTTTGCTCTGCGAGGAGTGTTGAATAATAAACTTGGAAGGTGTCTGCTGTAAAAAGTGTGTTTTTGCTGCCACTGAGGAAACATTTGAGGAGTTTCATCACCTACGTACGTGCAATTCCAAAAGATTATTTGCATAGTTCAAAGTCTTGGCTGAGTGAACAAGCTTTCTATTTCACATGTGACTCTGATGTGACTCAGCTTCACAGATACGATGCTCTCTAACCCATGTGAGGAAGAGAAGGTCCACTGGTGCAGATGACTGACCAGCCTTCATCTGTGACTGACTTGTCAATAACCCGTCTAGACATAAAGTACATCAGGGCATGTTACATAATAATTATTTATATATTTTTTCCTCTGGCTTTGTTATTTTGTTTCATTCGGGGTCAAAAATTCACTGTTAATCCTCCAGATCGCAGATATCGTGAAGTGAAAATGCTTTCCCAAGACGAACTACAACCATAATATTATCTGATTTATGCTGCAATAAGCCAAAAATACTGCAGAAGAGCAACTGTGAAAACAGCATATCCTTACTAACTTGCTGCATGTTTATGAGCACAAGGCGCAACATTATTCATGCTCTTTGTAGACTGTGTATGTGATGTGATGTTCACACAGTTTTAGTGAAAATTAAATATTAACAAAGTTACTAATTTCTATATTTTATTCAGTATTATGTAAGTGTGACATTTTCCTCAGGTACATCCAAACCTCAATACAGTACTTTGAACGGGAAAAAAAGGTTCCCCAGCACAAATTTGTTTACTGCTAATAGGGTACGCCTCAGTGCTAATCAGCATACCATGCAAAATGCACACTTATATTCCATAAATCCTACAACATGCACAAACATCCTTTCCATAAAACTAAAAACTAACATCAATTGGTACCTTTGCATACCGAAAACTGCCAGCAAGTGCAGCCACCCTGAAGGTATGCAGCAATGTGTACCCAAAAGTACTGCACAGCCTGTTTTTTACGTTAACAATGAGTCATGGTTGTGATATATTAGTGCCTGAAGTCCTTTCTATACACACTATCGTGTAGTGAAACATTTTCCTCCCTGGTGGAGAATGTGTGAGATCATTTTAAAATCTGACTGAGTGATAATGTATCTCCTGTGGCTTAATTTCTTAAATTATTATGCATTTCAGCATGAATTTATTTTAATGCACATCCAAATGACAGCAGATGGGGTGTGAATGATAGTATTAGTGCACATGTCTTTTAAAGACTCAGTTATTCTCATCAATCAACAGTTTCCTTGAAGAGCAAACTAAATAATTATATAAAGGAGGAGCTCAAAAAGCTGTGACTCACCACGTGAGAAACAAAATTATGTTACCTTGCTGAGTGCACACACTGACTGTAACGGCAAACCTCTTGCAACGTGACTCCTTCTACATGATTAGCAACACCAGAAGCATGAAGCTAATCTCTTACTGCAGGAAAGCCCACCAGGCAAGGAGGTGTGAGGAATCTGTGAGTGTGCTGGAACCATAACACAAGTGGAAGCAGGAGAGGAATTAATCACTTCAAAGAAGACCAAAATATGTTCTACACCTGCAGTGGTCACATATTAAAACTTCAAATCACGTTCACCTCTCCTGAGCAGGGATTTAGCAGCGGTTTATTGAGGTATTAAGGGAATATTCAAGGGTAAAGTGATAGGTAAGAAAGGAAACCGTCTACAACTCTGGCTGCTAAACTGATTTATCATCAAGTAATCAGCAACCTCTTTCAGAAATCTCAAATGGCAAAAACACCACATATATTTCAGCTGCTCCTTCATACACTCTAAGAAAAACTGGTTCTTCATAAGTGCTCTGAAGACCCCTTTTAGGCTGAAGAATCTTGTAAAGTTCTTTGGGGAACTGGATGTTAAAAAGGAGTTCTTACACCTAAAGGTTTAAACATCTGCTTTCCCCTGTCAAATGCTCTTTGTAGTACTAAAAACAAAAATGGGTTCTTTAAGTCACCCTCTGCAGAAATGTGACCTGGTTTTGATTTTTAAAAATGTGACAGTTTGAACAATGCTGCATTTTTTGTGAACCTGGTTAATAAAATATGAGGAAATATGTCCAACAACTTGTATTGGTTTTATAAAGCACCCAGCTGAATTGAATAAAGGTGCAAGAAATGAAACAGGTTTTTCATGGGGATGTCTTAGGGTCACCATTTTAGGTTCTGCAAGGAACCTTTTTACCTATTGGTTCTTCAAAGAGCCATGTATTATCAAGTTCCTTAAATCAGTGGTTTTCAAAGTGGGGGCCGCGGCCCCCTGGGGGGCCGCCAGGGGGCGCTAGGGGGGCCTCAGAAAATTGGAGGGAAGATGAGAAAAAAAAAAAAATCAAAAACAAATTTTTTTTATTTTTTTTATTTTATTTTTTTAATAACCATTTGACAAACTCAGGGGATTTCAAACTGACCTTTGAGGCTCTTCCCCTGTCTAACTACTGGCTACATGTAAGAAAGGAGTATCCCACCTTGGCTGACATGGCACTGAAATGCCTTCTCCCTTTTGCAACAACCTACTTGTGTGAGTCTGGCTTTTCCACTTTAAAAGTGCTTAAAACAAAACATAGAGCACGTCTACACATGGACAATGACATGCGTATGGCACTGACAGACATTAAGCCCAGGCTGGACAAACTGTGTAGGAGCCACCAAGCCCATCCCTCCCACTAGTGTAATCTCTGTCTGTCACTCCCAGACACACACACACACACACACACACACACACACACTCACACACACACACGAGAGGTTTGATTTCTTTTGTTCTGTTCTTATCTGTCAAGAGTTTGTTGAAAAGTTTATTATTCATTGGGAATATACAGTGTTGAAAAGATGTTGTTAATAATTTTCTTATGCAAAACAAATGTAATAATTATTGAATGGTAAATAAAAGTAAGAAAATACATTCTAAAAGTTGATGTTTATTTAGATATTTTGTAGCATTGTCGGTGGGTTTGGGGGTCCGCGGCCAGAAGCTAATGCTATTTGGGGGGCCTTGGCATGGAAAAGTTTGGGAACCCCTGCCTTAAATAACATTGTTTGTTTAAAGGATATGTTTCCACAAAGATTTTTTTTTCTAGGGGTTCTCCCAAGGATCAATAGGTAAAGGTTCCTCTTTGGCATCCATATGAAGAACCCCTTTTGGTTCTAACTTGAATCTTTATTTTTTAGGGTGTAGGAATATACTGATTACGCAAAAATCACTTGATCATTCAGGACATTAAAGAGGGGGGAAAAGAGTATAATCCCATAATTTTCATTTGCCTTAACTATAACATAAAAGCTTTACTAAACTTTGAGCAGCATTACGTAAAGAGAGATGTGTCACCAGCTCCACAGATGAGGTGCTGTGTGAAAAAGTTTAAATAAAAAGAAGCAGCAGTATTTTGTAACTGGGTCATGTTGTCAGCTATGTATCTCTTCCTTTAGGGGAGTACAATATTTGTTTCACAGTTAAAGCTTGCTGTTTTTAGATGGCTAGGCAAGCAAAGTTTATCCGCACAAATATTATGAACAGCTTAGTTTTTTTAAGAGAAGGGAAAAACACGAATTGGCACCAGTATCAGCAGGTATGGTAGCGGTATCAGTACTGCACACTAAAAAAACAACCATTCTTACTCTTTACATAATAAGCAAAGCTATGTATTTTAACACATTATAGTGGGAAACTATAGGAAGCAATTTACTTAATTGTAATTGCAGCTTTAAACACACCAGAGAAAGGCAAAAATACTCCAAATTAGTGTTAGACATTAATCATTTTATATGCTGATTCATATTCAGACTGACAGCGGTTGCCGTTTGAAAATTAGGCCAAGAGACAATAGTAGACATGAGGAAACAGGAAGCTTTTGTCTCAGTTGAGTCACAGCCAGGAGGTGAGTATTTTTTGTCAAATATCTCAGGTCGTTGTGAAGTGATACTATTGATTCACAATCCTATCAACAGCCTTCAGATGTGTTTCAAATAGTGTTGTGCTCTTGCTCATTGACTTCTTAAACAGACATCACTGTGCTGAGGATTGTCTTTTATCCACAAGAGGAACAAGATCTTATCAATTTAATTATGGAACAGTGTGTTTGATAGCACAATCACACACGGGAGAGGATCGGTAGAAAAGACGGACTAACCTTGAAAATGCACAGATGTAAAAAATGAAGTTTGCCAGAATAATTTAACTATTTCAAAGACAGGAAAGTAAGTTGTCACACTCCCCCGACAAACGGGAGCATTGACTGCCGAGGGATTTTTGACACATTGCAACACTGAACACAGAACAAATCACAGCACCAGTAGGGAGCAAGAGAATTGTAGCAGGATTAAGCACCTGGCACTGCCACGTGAATGTGATTCATGGGGGGAAAAAAATCTGTCAAGTGTTTATTCTGCCAGGGTACCACCAGAAGGTTGTTAATATTCAAGTCTTTGGGCATGTGCAACACTCATGTAATGGGTTTTTTCTATGCGATTCAGGCAGCCCTTTGCATATAGCTGTGGGACTTGTGATCCAATGATGGGTGACAGCCAAAGATAACAAAAAATCCCCCTATAATTACTGTTCAGATATTGCGAGCCAGCGCTACTGTGGATTAGTCTTCCAGCAGCTGTGTAACAGTATGTAAGGTTGTTGCTAAAAATAGAAAAAAACACACCCATCTCTTATTCACACAATTTGCAGCTTGCTCACTTTCTTGCCCCCATCCCCTCCCTTCATCTGCCTCTTCTCTCCTTCCATCTCCCCCCTCTCCTTTCCCTCTAACGCACATCCGAAATCGCAGACATGCAGCACAAGCTTCAAAGAGCATAGATAACTTGGGGAGCGCAAGACTGACTGTAATTCAGCACAACACATGCAATGATAATGTCATTTTCTCAACCGGTGAGTGACATTTAGGTTTAATTCACACAGCACTCGCACCTATGCTGTGACTGATCGGTACGCATTAGAGGGGAGTTACTGCATATGAGCACCACTATTTGACTTCAAGTTGTCTTTAAGTTTCCTTTGACTGGTAGGAAAAAGCAACAGAGAAGGAATACAATGCGAGGGGGGGGGGGGCAGAGTGTTGAGCCTGTGTGTTTTCTGTTTGTGATAGTCCAAAAACAAATTGCACAAAGAAAGCTTGACATGCCTCCAAACATTTAGACAGTCATGGCTTTTCTGTTGATTTTCCACAGTGTTACACTGCCTGCTGCGCTCACCGCTCTGCCTGGATGTGAAGTGAGCAATTATTTCAATCGTTCGAATCAGGAAACGTACCCAATCTAATCCATTCTGATTAAAAACTCCAACAATCAGCGACCTACAAGCACCGGAGCAGGAGCAGTTCTATGAAAGGACACATTCAGAAATGTTTCTGTTGAAAGAAATATAGCCTAACTTTCCCAATGCCGAGGAAGGCCACGGATAGGTCATTGCTTTCCTATTGCAAAAATGTCAGCCTATGAATGAGAAAATGAAATCAGACAAAGTACAAGCCAACACAATGCAAAAAGAAGAAGAAAAACTCAAGGTCCTGCCTCAAATGGCAGTTGAATTGAAATAAAAAATAAATTTCTGCACCACAGTGGAATAACATACCCACCAGATATGAGGATGTTTATACAATCCTCTAAATCTGCAGCAAACCTGTGGGAAATCACAGCTCACTGTGCTCCGCATCAGGTCAGTCATGGCCAAAGAGTGGCATTTTCTTTTTCAGGAATTATGCGACACTTTATACCAGAACACCCGAGGGGCAGATTGTGTCACGCTGTGTCACGATCCTGAAAGTAAAAAGCGACAGGTCCTCAAAGCTCGAGCATACAATTCACACTGACACAAGTCACATAAACAAATGATGCACATTTGCACCCACATAAGCATAATTTGAATGGGGGATGTGGGTGTCTGGCTCACATTATGTATGTAAAGAATCCCTTCAGATATTGTTAATAATCATTTTTAAAAATCCATTAAAGTACATGAGTAAACAGCAATTCACTCTCAGATATGTTTACAAAGAGGAAATCTATAAAAAAAAAAAAATCATGTAGGTGTAGCATTTAATGCAGAAGCATCTGTTTAACTTCATGTGAATAATGATTAAAATATGCAAATTCTCAGTTTAGTCGACGATGTGGACAAACAAATGCATAACATAGTTCTCTATGATCAGTCTCAAAAAGAAGAAAACATTAAAAACTTCACAAAGGTGTTAATTGTGACTATTGTATTGGATTATATAATAAATTTTACAGTTGTTAATGCTGTAAAAATGATTAAATGTTAACTGTGATTTTAGTCTGCTGACGACTTTTTCTTTTTTCTTTTTAAACCTGTGGCATGTTCGGTCAAACAGGGATCAAAGGATTGCACCCAAACGCATGAAAGAGTACAGTCTGCTCCTGCAAACACAGCCACACCTGCACACACAAGCACACACACACACACGCACGCACGCACACAAACACACACACGCACAGACAGAGCGCACATATTTTCACATCTCTCTTGTGCATGAAAGAAGCATCACAGTCTATCAACATTAACACATCGCTGTGTCAAACTGCATTATGCTAAAATTGATTCAATATTGATGTAAACATCACACTGTATTATATAATTTTTGCCAGGAAAATGTGAAACCAATACATTTCATAAAGCCTTGCTGCATGAAGAAATATGAAATATAAATGGTGCCTTTTTAGTGACAACACAAGACAGACTAAATATATGCATGATATATTAACACCAACAATAACATGATTAAAAATACTGAGAGAGTGAATGATAACATGCACCAGCTTTAAAAGAAAAGTGAAATTATATATTTTTTTAATTTCCTACTGAAACTGGGACACGCATCAACTGCATACCAATATTGGTGGATTCAAATTTCTGTGTCAGCCTACTTTAAACACTGTTATCTGTCTTGGGCATTAAAAACAAAAGAACAGTGAATGCACACATTATTAAAACACATGCAATCAAGTTAACTTAACTTAAATCAGGATCATGTAAGGTAAATAAAACTTTAATATTTTGCAGACTTTCAACTGTTTGCACTCACTGGCTTGCATGAGCTGCCCCTGACGCCCAAACACCTGGGAGAAAGGGCTGCGGCTGCAGGTGAGCATCTCCTCCATGGCTGAGCTCCTCCGGGAGGGGAAAGGTCCTTCGTCTTCAGAAAGAGAAAGTGCACTGTGGGTCAGCTTCAGAGAACGGAGAAGGTCGCTTGGTGCGCTGTGGAGAAATCCTCTCCTCTCCTCTCACTCTCTCAATAGCTAATTTGCCTTTGAAGCCACCTCACGACCTCTCCTACGCTTTTCCCCCTACAGCTTCCCCGCTGACTGCAGATCAGTCCTGTGTGTCGTTGCCTCAGATGCCGTCAGAGTTGCTGCTGCTCCTGAGCTGATGGGAGATCTGTGTTGGGTTCGCTCTCAGCCCGCTCATTAGTGCTCCAGTGTGGTGCTGCTTCAGACAGAGAGCACAGCAAACACAGCATGAACAAAGCAGGAGAGAGGGAGAGAGGGAGAGAGAGAGAGAGCGATGAGAAGGAGAAGCCTGCTGCAGAGAGAAGACAGACTCTCTCCCCTGACGAAAGTGAGAATAGAGATGACTGTGTGTGCATGTGTGTGTATAGCCAGTTCTAACACTATCTGCTGCTGCTTGTAGTTTCTGGCTTTCCTCTTTCCTCTTTTATCTCCCTTCTTTTTAATCCAATCTGACACCCTTATGGTGAGTTGACAGGCGTATATGTTGGGAAATGGACAAAAGAAGCATGACAACAACTACGGCAGCAAGACAAATTCTGTAACTTTGCAGCCTGCTGTCGAATACGCGCTGCAAGCAAATACCAGTATACTCGATGTGGCCTGAGGTCTGTTCATTCAGGAGCATCCATATGAGAGTCAGCCTGGGAGTCATGGAGAGGGAAAACAGGACTTGTAATTCCTTAAAAACAAAAGCTAAACTAGAAAATCACTGACAGAACCAATCATGATTGTGTTGCTCAGCTTGCCAGCATACACACACTGTGAGAATCAAAGCCAAATGCAGGTCTCATACCCGTCAGTGCATTTTGATTTGGTGTACACCTCCACCCCACTTTTCTTTTCTTCCCCGTGATCTACTGTGTGTTGAATGTCTGGCTTCAAACCAAATTTCCTTCAGGATAATAAAGTTTGAGTTATTTCACCCTCCCCCCCCACCCCGCTTCTTCCCCACTTCAGGTATTATCTTCCAAATATAGACAAAGACGACTGATCCTGCGTCTCTTTATCCCTCACTCACACACAAACACTCAGGTGTACGCAGGTCTTATGCAGCACTTTGCTTGTGCAGGTGAAAAATAGCACATTTCGCGAGTCCCGCTCCAAGCAAAAACACAGATTCTGAACAGAAAACTCAAACTTGAAAAATCAGTTTCAAACTAAAGGGGCCAGTGGATCATTAAAAATGGATCCACATGCTTTATTAATGCCCTCATTACCATGTCTGTTCTGTTCCTGAACTGCATGCAGAAAAGGAAGAAGAGACGTGTATAAAGTACTTTATCCCAGTATCCTGTTTGCTTTATTGCTTCCACCCAGTGCAGCTTGGAGGGGGCTGCTTTCCTTTATAATGCCAGAGACGGGTTGTATTTTCTTTGAACCCAGTCTTATATAAGGTTGTCGGAAGCTTCTGCATAAGGAGATCTGCAAGCCTACATATGTTCAAATATATGAATGTTATTTAACTGAATAACTTTTCACGGGAGAGCTGGCAAAAACTGTAAAACTAGGTTCAGACTGCACCAAAAAAGTAAACAAAAATACACACAAAAGAAGAAACATGGAAGAAGTAACATTAAAGTAAACTTTCATTTTTTTTCACTTTTCATCTTTATTCAGGTAATAATCCTGTTTCCAGGATGCATAGTGATAAGATATCCCATTGTAGAGTTGAATGCATCTATTTGTGTCTATGTAAGATTAATAACTGTAATGGTGAAATAAAATTGACTTTGTTTTAGCCACAAATAGACATATAACATACTTTCTAGGATGTTGAATGGACCGACCAAGGTTGGTTCTAGCTGATTCACTGTTCTTCTTAGCGTCTTTTTTCCCTTCTGTCCTTCGGTCCTGCCCGGGCGTCAGCTATAAAATATCACATGGGAAATAAAAGCTCTTTTGTCTGTGTGCTGTTGACGAGAATCAAACACAGAGACAGCCAAAAAGAACAACTATGTAGAAACAGCCAATCTTGTCGCAGATGGTTTGCTTATGTAGGTCAAATAGAGGCATCAATATTAAATAGTTTTATAACCAGTTTAAAACTCTTTGTAGTTGCTTTAAACCCTGTGATCCTGAGAGATGCACTGATCACCTGCACATGCAAACTTAATCATCACCTCCATTCAAACTCTACTCATCTTTTTGCCTTTCAGCACAGACCTCCAGGACACCGACTGCAGAAGGGGGAAGAAATATCAATTCATTTCTCACTATAATACTGGTTTCGGGTTGAGTATTAATATTGTTTGTCAAACTTTCAATAAGGCTGACGAAATTAACGAGAAAGAGATCAAAGGTTTGGCTCTCCTCAGACTTCGGGGATGGATGTTTTTGTTTTCGATCATCTCTGATCATGTGTCCTCACTGCTCATCATAACTTCCTGGGAGAATTCAGCATGGCCCTGGGCTAAGAGCAGAAGCTGTGTTGAGCATACAAATGCAGCCTAGCAGTTTGAAGTTATTGCTGAGCTCTGGAGCTCTGGGAGATCCTGTACCTCGGGGCTGTGGTTTGTCGCTGTAGGTACGCTGCCACAACTCCTAACTAAAAATCATCTGCCAGCCACTGCTGCTTAAATCACCTGAAGGCGGGCCCCTTATTCCCTGAGACTGCAAGGGACTTTTAAAAAAAATTGCAATCACAAAAAAGGACATGAAGTGTATTTAATGCCTTTATATACAAATCTGCAATTCATCTTAAGAGTATCTGGCAGCTTCTGATTTTCTTCAATTCAATTATAAAATGTTCTCTCAACCTTATGTGAAAACTTATATATACATATCAAAAAACATTTGCTGGAACTTTGAACTGTGCGAAAAAATATATCCAAAGAATCCAAACCACTTGTGTTGATTTGACACAAAAGCACTCAAAGCTTCTGAAGAGTGAAAATATAAGCTTCACCGGGGAGAGAGCAAACCCACAAGCCTTTACATAAGAACACACCGCAGACTGAAGCAGCTCGCTTCACCTGCTGCTGCTGACTCGTGCGCATCTGCATTTTATTACACCGCTGGCTACCACCATGACACAAGAAGATGGGATGGGGGGAATTACGACGATACGTCAATGTCACAGACTGATCCCCGGCACAGCTTCGGTTTCCAGTGCATTCTAATAATAAAACTGAAGTATCCTAATAATCATCTTTCCCCTCGACTCTTATATTATCTGCCTGTTGCAAATAAAAGATTCCGCAAAGCTGCCAAAACTACAATTAAATTCATGCCCACTGTGCTGCATGTTGATGAACAAATTAAATTCAGGCAGAGATTACTTTTCGTCTGTTCGTGTTTGATTGAGAGAGCGAGCAGACCCAGGCCAGCACTTAGACTTGGTCTCTGCGGACAGTTTTAATTGTTAATTTCTTAGTTTTATAAATTCAAGTCAACATCCATGTTGAATATAAAAGGAATGAAGAAATCTGTCATGGCTTCTGCCATTCAAATGTGTTAGCTTGGTAAAAAATTTACATTTACAGTAGAGTTCAAAATAATAGCAGTCCAATGTGACTAACCAGATTAATCCAGGTTTTTAGTAGATTTTTTATTGCTACATGGCAAAAAAGGTACCAGTAGGTGCAGTAGATTCTCAGAAAACCAACAAGACCCAGCATTCGTGATATGCACGCTCTTAACGCTGTGCAATTGGGCAATTAGTTGAAAGGGGGGTGTTAAAAAAAAATAGCAGTGTCTGCTGTTGACTTTACAAACTGAAAACTATTTTGTACAAACTTTTTTGTTTCTAGGATTTAGCAATCCTGTGATCACTAAAGTAATATTTAGTTGTATGACCACAGTTTTTTATAACTGCTTCACATCTGTGTGGCATGGAGTCAACCAACTTGTGGCACCTTTCAGCTGTTATTCCACTCCAAGATTCTTTAACAACATTCCACAATTAATTTACATTTCTTGGTTTTGCTTCAGAACAGCATTTTTGATGTCACCCCACAAGTTCTCAATTGGATTAAGGTCTGGGGATTGGGCTGGCCACTCCATCACATCAATGTTGTTGGTTTGGAACCAATATTTTGCTTGTTTACTAGTGTGTTTGTGGTCATTGCCTTGTTAAAACACCCATTTCAAGGGCATGTCCTCTTCAGCATAAGGCAACATGACCTCTTCAAGTATTTTGACATATGCAAACTGATCCATGATCCCTGGTATGAGATAAATAGGTCCAACACCATAGTAGGAGAAACATGCCCATCATGATGCTGCACCACCATGCTTCACTGTCTTCACTGTGTACTGTGGCATGAAATCAGAGTTTGGGGGTCGTCTCACAAACTGTCTACGGCCCTTGGACCCAAAAAGAACAATTTTACTCTCATCAGTCCACAAAATGTTCCTCCATTTCTCTTTACCTTTACCTTGTACCTTGTTTGCCACGTAGCAATAAAAAAATCTACTAAAAACCTGGATTAATCTGGTTAGTCACATTGGACTACTATTATTTTTGAACACTACTGTATATGCTGTATATGAGTATTTAAGCACAAAACTTAAATGCACCCTTGTGATTGATCGCTTGCGTTTGTAGGGGATTTTTGCCCCCCCCCCCCCCGTTTTTATTATTGCACACAAGAACACCTTCGACATCACAAACATTTCTTTCAATGATTCACCATCGACTATATAAAGGAAGTGGACATAGTCACCATGACCTTACCCACTGGTATGTGGACCATCAATTTTGAAGCCTCAAGTTTGGCATTTTGGCTGTCGCCATCGTTTTTTGAGTCAGAAGTGACCATTTTTGCATGACGGGGTGGATCTGGGGAGGGATAAGCATTACTATGCCTCTGTCCTGACTGACTGGTCGCTGTGCTAGTGAATTGTCAGTCAAAAGGTAGTCTCGTCCTTAAGCATGCCCTGCATTATTGTCTCTTTTTACTCTAAATAGGACCATCATTTACGAAATAAACATCATGCTGTATCACAGAAGGCTTGAAACTAGTGACTGAGACCATAAGCTTATTAGGAAAATGTTAACTGGGGTGATAAATAAGATGAGAAGTAGGGTAATTTTCTCTCACTTTCTCTATGCAATCGGACTTCTTTTTGCAACCAGTGGAGTCGCCCCCTGCTGGCCATTGGAAAGAATGCAGGTTTATGACATCACTTTTCAGACCCGGAGGCTATGTCAATTATTAACAACAATCATAAAGACTTCTTTGAGTGCCTGACGTGTCATACCAATCCAGCCTTTTCTCCCCTCAAAAACGTCATTACAAAGTACACTGCAATGCGTCCGCTGCCATGTTGCTGACATAGTAGTGATTGGCGGCGAAGCGAAGTAAAAATGGCAGATTCCCGCCTTTGGTAGGAGGCTGGGGTGGTGGATGGGTCAAGTTATGTTGTTTACTTAAGTTACATGAATCAAGCTTTTGCGGCTTGCACGAAAGTTTTTGCCATAAACCAGTGGTTTTCCAACATAAATCCACAGAAACTGCAGTCTTTTTCTACAGCCGCAAACTTTATATGTATATGCAGTGGTGGAAAGTAACAAAGTACATTTATTGAAGTACTCTACTTAAGTACAATTTTGACTTACTTGTACTTTACTTGAGAATTTCCATTTTATGTAACTTTATACTTCTACTCCACTACATTTTAGAGGCAAATATTGTACTTTTTACTCCACTACATTTAGCTGACAGCTTTAGTTACTTTTTAGCATAATAGATTTAGCATAAAAAATACATTTAAAGTGATTTCACTTGTTGTTTTTAAATTAAACCTTGTAACAGTATATTAAATAGTTAAAACGATCCCCAACTTGATCAAATTACATTTGATTACTTGTGTTGCTTACATAAATACATCATAATATTAATCCAATAATATACTTGATATATATAAAACAATCTGAGTGGGTCCATTCTGCATGCACGTGTACTTTTACTTTTGATACTTTAAGTACATTTTGATGCTGATCATTTTTTACTTTTACTTTGGTAAGTTTTGAATGCAGGACTTTTACTTGTAGTGGAGTAATTTCACAGTGTGGTATTAGTACTTTTACTTAAGTAAGAGATCTGAATACTTCTCCCACCACTGTGTATATGTAATGACGTTTGTGCTATTTTTAGAACGCGACACTGTACTGCGAGCCGCAGTCGTATTACAGGTGGGAAACAGGTGTTTTGGGTTCAGCTGATTGGATCTTTTCTTGCACTTTGGAATCCTCTACCCTCTAAGGGCATCACAGCAGATTCTTGCCACTTGTTAATTTACAGCTTCTCAAGCAAACTTAATGACTAGTTATTTTTATCAACAAACTCCTCTTCCCTACTTTCACTGTACTCTACTCATCAGTTCTACTTTCTCAGCTACTCCTCCATGCACTGCTAACTTTGCTAATTAGATTTTTTGCCACAAAATTGGGCTCAAGCTGTTTTAGTTTTCTTGTGAGGTATAGTGTGTCACCATTGCCCCTCAGTAAGAAGGTTCTCAGTGCGACCTCCAACTAAAGCAAGGTCACATATTTTTTGTTCCATGTCCAATATTTTGCCATTTCTAGTATGGCTGAATATTTTCACCACTCACACTTGGTTTAGCATCACAGTGTGGTAAATGAAACATAGGAGTCACAAAATGGATCTTGGTTAATGTTAACTTCAAATCAGAGTTATCAGTTTGAACATAAAATGTATTGTCTTGATACATGTTTTAATTGAATATCTGTCACAAGGATTAGCAAATTGTAACATCGTAACCCTTTCTGGAATCAGGGGCTATACCACAACTTGAAGAATAAGGAACTGGATTAAATAATTGCCATAATCATTGTAGTGGGGCGGATTAGCTGAACAATCGTTCACTTTGTGATAAAAGCATGAAATTTGGTAGATGTGTTGGTGAATATGTTTCAAACAAATCTGGATATTGGGCCACCTCAAAAGCGCCCCCTAGTGGCCGTGGCAGGCATTTGTTATACAAATAAATCAATGATGAATAAAAACTGCCCTTTTAATAATACCAACTGGTGATGAATTGTATATTGTTGGAAAGCCTGATTAGTCACCTTTACAACGAGGTACAGCTTGTAAGGATCGTGCATTCATGGAATGAGCAACGGGGCTAAACGTGTGGGTAGCACCCCCCAAAAATGTGCATCCCCTGTGGGGCGGATTAGCTCAATAAATCACAAGAATTGTTTATTTTGTGATAGAAGCACACAATTTGGTGGATGTGTTGGTGGATATGTTTCAAACAAATCTGTATATTAGGCCATCGCAAATTCGCCCCCTAGTGGCCATAGCAGTCATTTTCTTCGTTAAAATTACAAAAAATATTTAAATTATTTCTTAAAATATTTTAAAAATTTAAACTAAATATACAAACGTAATTTAAAAAATGTAAATACACATATTAAATTAACAAAAATCCAGTTAGACACTCTTTCAGTTATTTTTCCTGCCCCACCACAATCGGGCTAGCCATCGAGCTAGCTAGCAAATGAGCTAGCTAGCATTTGCTTCCTGGGACAAGCAGTGCAGTGGACTGTCCATCAAGGTATGTCTAAATATTTTATTTCACCTGTTATAATTATGAATAAAATATGCTATGAACATCATAAAGGCTAAAGAGAAAAACAATCATCATGGGCCTTGGCCGAAAAGTAAATTAGCAAGATAGCAAAAATATGTACTTAAGCTAGCTAGTTAGCTTGGAACATGTATCAGTGGCTGTTGGGTGTGAAAGCTTATTAAGACACTGTTAAATTATGTCCTGTGGAATGTGGACATCCCTCTCTGCACACACACACACACACACACACAGGCACACACACACTATATGTAATGTCTCCTTTGCCCATGTGGTTCTTTTTTTCTTTTTTTAAATGTATTTTATAACTCCATCACAGTTAGTCAGGCGGCTTAGGACCAGATTTGAGAAGAAAGGGGACACGCCGGACAAAAGCACCAAAATTTTTCCACATGCTCTCTATCACCAAAGGTTTCAACTTTTGGTAGGAGCCACTTCATCAAGATTGCAGATAGGAGATGGCAGCCATATAAGCCATAAGTCTATGAGAACCAATATATCTTCCAAGCCACTTAGAAGGTCAATCTTGGTGTCAAAATATACATTTTCTGGGTCAAAGAATCATTTAAAGCTATTGAGAATATCACTGGATGACTCACTGTAAATAATTTGTTGATCAAGATCTGACATGAGATGAAAGCGTACCCTTAATTTGTTTGAGCAGTGTACATGGCAGCTAATCCACACTCTCCCGTGAACATTGATTCCAAACGGTTTCAACTCAGGATACCCTGCTGCAGCACTTGAAGCGAGTTGCCCAGTCTGAGTGAAAATGAATATATCTGTTTGATCAAATAATCATCTAGTGATATTCTCAATAGCTTTAAATGATTCCTGGACACAGAAAATGTATATTTTGACACCAAGATTGACCTTCTAAGTGGCTTGGAAGATATAGCATTTCTCATAGACTTTATATGGCTGCCATCACCGCAATCTTGATGAAGTGGCTCCTACTAAAAATTGAAACCTATGATAGAGAGTATGTGGAAAAAAATGTGGTGCTTTTGTCCGGCGTGTCCCCTTTATTTGGCTAAGCCGCCTGACTAAGTCACACACCTCAGTACAAGGATTTTGCCAGAAAGAGTAACCTGCTACAAGTAACCCTAGCAGAATTTTTAAAATGTATGATTTTTTTCTCTGTCTAAATGTGTTTTGTTTTTATTGTTGCAGGTCATACAATATTGAAAATTATTTTTTCTTTTTAAGGAGCAACAGAAGAATACAAGCCAAAGAGGAGGCCGTAGCCTGTGAATGGGAATATCAAGACCTAATAAAATGTTATACAAAGTTAATGTTCTTTTCTATTAGACTGTAATAAAGCTTTTGTCACTTTAACATGTCTCTAAATTATATTTGTGGTGCTGAAAACATGAAACAGCAGCTGTAGGGTAGGCAAAGCATTCCTCGCCAGTAACCACCGGCGGCCATTTTTAAAAATGGCCGCTTTTAAATGGACATTTTTAAAAATGTCCGCCACAGCCATCAGAATTTTTTTTGCGATGGCCCAATATCCAGATTCATTAAACATGTATTCAGCAATGAGTGTACCAAATTTGATGCTTTTATCACAAAATGAACGATTGTTCAGCTAATCCACCCCACTACACAGGGGGTGCACATTTTTGGGGGGTGCTACCCACACGTTTAGCCCCGTTGCTCATTCCATGAATGCACGATCCTTACAAGCTGTACCTTTTTGTAAAGGTGACTAATCAGGCTTTCCAACAATATACAATTCATCACCAGTTGGTATTATTAAAAGGGCAGTTTTTATTCATCATTGATTTATTCGTATAACAAATGCCTGCCACGGCCACTAGGGGGCGCTTTTGAGGTGGCCCAATATCCAGATTTGTTCGAAACATATTCACCAACACATCTACCAAATTTCATGCTTTTATCACAAAGTGAACGATCGTTGTAAAATATTGAGCTAATCCGCCCCACTATTGTACCTGCTGGGGCAAAATAATGTTAAGAGTTAATTGCTACTCCACAAACATATTCACCACTTTCCCAGAAAAAAGATTCCAATTGCTAATATATTGGAGGTGGAGTGAATGCTGTAAAAAATAGGATGCAAACACGTGTCACGGTAAATGGATTTTCTCACAGAAAGTGGGAGTGCAGAAGAGATGCAGTGGTATTACAAAATCCCCTCTCTATTGAATCCACTGCTCTAGTGGTTAAAGTGAGGAAAGTGTGCCACCACCTGGACATTTTATTACTTTCTAGAATAGAAGGGCACATAATGCAGAAAAGCTACATGCAGGTCAAAAATGTATTATAAATTAGAAGTATAAAGTTACATAAAATGCACATATTATAAAAATTTTCGCCAGGTGTGACTTATATTCAAAGTTTCATGAGTTTTGGGGTATGTTCAGGCAGTGAAAAATGCGATCATTTGGGAAGAAGAAAAAAATAAAATTCAAAATAACAATTCAAAATACAATAGAGACCTCGCAGGTCGTTGCCTGCTCGGGCCCTAATAATAATATTTTAGCATTAAAAATATTTTGGTTAAAGAGCTTCTACATACTGGTGTATTAATAACCTGTTTAATCATTTTTATGTTCCTGTAATGGTTAAACCATTACAGGAACATAAAAATGATTTTGGTAATTACTAATGCTGTTAATTTAAGACAGTTGTGGCATACACTGGTGGTCTAATAAATGTGTTATGTGTTTATATATGTATATTTCCCACAAAACATCCACTGACTAATGTATAAAAAAAAACTACCAACGCTAATGTGTTCATTTGATTTGATTACTAAAGAACGTTTGACACAAAATCATAATCTTAACATTCTCCATTTATTTTTAACACTCGCTTGAAAAAACTTTAGTGCAAATCATACAGAGGAACTGTTCAGATATTGATAACATGATTTTAAATTATTAATAAATATACATGACTCAATTTACACTTCGAAATGCTACAAGCACTTTTCACAGTTAAATAACAGTCTCCCAAACCGTCCTGTACATCCAACACATTGCAGTCTGTCTAAATGATGGAGATATTACCAACAAGGGTTGAAAAGGCAAAAATGTAAAGGAGGTACCATTACTCTCTCTCTCTCAGATACAGGCCATTGTCAAGTTTTAATTTGCCCAAATTGATAATACTCGACTCAATCATCATGAAATAATTACCCTGTATAGCACTGAATTTTTAAACTAGTAGCTTATAAAAATTTAAATCAAACAGATACAATTCATTACACTCACTCTTTGAGATCAGTGACAACTTGCCACAAACATTTCAATAGGTCTCTACAGGGTTCCAGCAAACAAAAAGACCCCATAACTTATCTTATATTTCCATTTTGCGGTTTATACATGTTGGAATTCATTAGACACACTCCACACAATAAACTGTTGACAACAGATTATAAGCAATGATGAAAAGGCCTGTACGCTACGGACGACAAAGACCTAAACAGACTGTACTTCTATTATGAAGATTAATAGTCCTTGAATGAGGAGAAAACACACAAAATCATATTTTTTGACAAGCATTTTGTGAAACAAGTGCAAAATAAAGCCTACAAGCGAACTGGACTACTGTAAATACTTCAGGATTTCAGAAGAAATGCAGTGAGGCCGAGCACTGGAGATGGCTCTGTCATTGATATTTGCTACTGTTAGAGTTGCATTGATGCATCCAAACTGTTCAGAATATGAAGTACTGGTGTTTGGCATTACAGTGCCAATAAAACAAAGGTTGACAATTTTTGTGGTGGCCCTTAAACTACAAAATCCAACATATTTAGATTGGGCTACATAGGGAAGCCCTTAAAAAAATGTGATAGCACATCAACGCATCTTTTCAAGTCATCTGCAGTTTCACACAGACTTTTGAAGAGACAAACGAGTTTATCCATCTCTTGGTAACCACCAAAATAAAATTCCCTATGTGGGAGTCACCAGACTACATTTATTCTTCATCAACATTATGCCACATTTAATTTTATTATATACATTTGATGGCACATAAAGAGAATTACTCTTCTAACGCTTATACAAATAAAAGGCAAACTGGGCCAACCACATTATATACAATTTTGATTTGCAAAGGCTGTAGCATTAAATCTACCAATGTTACATTCACACCAATAATGAAAACACTTATTATTCTAATCAACGGTGCTGATATCCATAAGCATTCTGATAGGTAGCTTGTGGCAAATATTACACTTTACTACAGAGCGTGTTACTTTTCTATGATTCTGTATCTTCCCTAAAATTACACTGGTTATTGTCCATCAGACTAACAGAGCAAGTTTCAGTGTTTAAGGCCTAATTGCATCAACATGATCCATCCTAAATTAGCTGTAGTAGAAGCTCACAGCATGCAGCAACAGTTTAAACCAAAAGGCCACAGACAACAGATAAGGAAAAGTGCAAATGCATGCTGAGAATGATTGCCACCTGCCATCCTCTCCAAATAACCCACCAAGTAGGAAATGAGAGCAGCCTTCCAGTTTTATTCCTCCCACCTCCTTTCCAATTTGTGAGACGTAGCAGTCAGATTAACTTCAAAGTGCAAATCCAAGCCATTGACAGAAAGTTTGTGAAATGAAGGAGAAATCTACAAAACTCCCAAACTACTACAAAAGCATTTAAATACATTCACTCACTGCAGTATCCTTCGCTGTCTCACTTCAGTCATTTAAACAGTGTGATGCAATCTGGGTTCATGGGCTTTACAGTGTGATTAACAGTTATCTCCCTTCAGTATCGTGATGACACGAGTATGTCTGAGGCGCTCCACACAGCAGGATCCTGAAAACAACAGAACAAAACATGTTTTGAAAGGGATATGGACATGAGGTTGTTTATAATCAGCTGGTTGTTGTACTGAAGATTTAATTGATTTATTTTCTTTATCTTTATACATAACATAATTACTTTGTTTTTGAAGAACATGGCAGTGCTCAGATCTTATTAGCATCTGTCCAACATTTTAATTGCACAATTATACTGTATATCATATTAAGAGGCTCAATTATTGTAGACTGTTTCAATCTTACCTGAACGAATGAGGAATTACTGCGCATGTCTTTTATATGTTTGAAGTGTTTTTTGTGAAGACATCACTTGATGACTATTATTATTTTGTAAACAATTGTTAAGTTTTAATCTCAAAGATCTCCATTTCATTTTCTTTGGCGGTACCTTTGGCAATAAGATCTGTCTGTTTGGATTTCTATTTCAATCGTTACGCATGTTTCATTGTCACATTGCTTTTTTCTTTGTTTGTTCGGCCATAGTTTGGCCAATACCATTCTGAATTTATTATCGTTATGCTGCAGAGATGTACCAGTTTACAAATTATATTCCAAAGATTTACAAAAAAAAATCTTGGTTTGGTACAGATCTTAACAAAAAGTTAAACCATGATTATCATTTTTCAAGCCCTAGTGTGTTGGAATGTCACCACAGACACCCAGTTTGTATGTACACTTAATATTAGTGCAGACTAAAGACTTAACAGACATCGATTTAAATAAAATGATGACTTTAAATGTACTTTATCTACCTGATGATCCCTGGTGGGCAGCTGTGTAGTCTTCAGGCTGTAGGACTCTGCTCAGAGCTGTTGCCGACGGCTCCGGCTGCTTCCTCTCGGCTCTGGTTGGGAGGCAGCTCATCCTTCTGCAGTGCAGCCTTTTGTGGTTTCACTATAGTGATCTTAATAGGGATTCCTTTGACGCTATGCTGCACTCTGCTATACTGTCGCATGGTGGGGTTGAAAGTGCGAACGATGGGAAGTTCATTCAGAGTGGGTGTCTCTTGTTTTGGCTGCTTGCTCTCTTTAATAACTATCTTACTTCTTTTGTTTGAAAAGACAGTTTGCACTGGCAGGATGGCGTGCCTTTTAGCAGGGCCAGAAGTCTGGAGTCTGGTTTTATGCTGAGGTGAGGCTTGTTTTTTCTCTTCAACCCCTCTATGCAGGTGTCCATCATTTTCCTTTGTCACAGAGATGCCTCCTTCTTTTCTTTTCTTCACCTCTTTAGGTTTCTTGGGGCAGACTGCCATGTGTTTGGTTCTGCTGCGTCTCATGGTGAACTCCCTGCTGCAGTGTGGGCAGACAAAGATCTCCTGTTGCTCATCCACCTGTGCATGTGACAGTTTATTTGATGAAGGAACCTGCTTGTTCCTTTGTGGCATCACCCTCTGGACCAACTTTTTCTTCCTTTTGTTCAGCACTTTGAACTTCACATTTACTGATTCTTGGTTAGGTTTGGACCTGTTTGAATGGCTGGGTCTGTTCGAAGCATTGAGTCCGTTGGTAGAATTAGTGGTAGACAGAACTCCATTTTGAGTTTTTGCAAAGTGACGCAGTGGGATGGGATTCTTTTTGGGTGTGTATCGTCTCTTATCGCTGGCGTTTGCACAAGCCAGGATATGCTTGTGTAACTCTGGCATGTTATCAAAGCTCTTTCCACACTTGGTGCACCGAATAGCCGTACTAAAGGTTTGTGGGATGTTGTGGGTGGTGAAGTTTGTGGCTGAAGCCACTAAGCCAGCAGGTGATCTGTTATGGTAGGGAAATGGAGGGGGCTTAAAGCTGGGATAATGTTGGTTAATGCCAAGACGAACATCAGGCCCTTTGATTTTGGCTCCATCTGAGGCCATGATTTTTATTGTTGTAAACAGTTCTTCAGCAGCCACATCTACTTCACCTTCTTCCTTTTTCACCACTTTCTTGAGTTCCTCTGAAGCATCGGGCACTGCGGGCTCTGTGTTGACTTTTAAGTTGTTGTGATTCTGAGGTCTTAGCTTTCCCTTTTCTTCTTCTGCGTATGTACACTGCTGTCCGGGATGCAATTCCTCCTGATGCTGTTTCAGATTACAAAGGTAGACAAATTCTTTTGTGCATGCACTGCAAACGTAAGTCTTGCCGACACCGTGGAGGCTTGATCGATGATCAAGTAAAGCTGTGGGTTCGCTAAAGAGCAGCACGCAGAACTCACATTTGTAGGGCCATTCATCAGCATGGTCACCGACATGATGGCCCAGTTCTTTCATCGAATGGAAAAGCTTATCACACACGTTGCAGATGAAATTCTTGGTGAAAGACTGCTGTTGTGCAGTACTCTGCATGTTGTTGGAGGATTTGTTCTCTTCAGCTTTCTCAGAAAGTGGTGAGGTTTTTGATGAGATTTCGGGAATGGAAACAATGCTATCAGCAGCCTCCTCTTCTTTTACAGCTGGTGGCTCTGCATTAACAACAAGCTCTGGGTCTGAATTTGATTCTCCCACAGTAGTACAATCAGATATCACAGAGGTGGCGGTGGATAGAGTTACTGATTCTGCGATTGTGGACATAACAATAGTGGGGTCCACAGTTTGAGGGTTGGGTACTGATACAATCTGTTGCTGTTCTATGTGATTAACAACCATCTGTGTAGGTGCTGGAGGCTCAGCAGGGTTTTCTTGTAAGGTAACGGCAGCAGGGACTATGCTCCCTGGGGCTTCAAGAGCTATTGTGCACTCTATCAACACTGTGTTGCTGGTAATGTTGTAAGAATTGATGAGGGAATCATTTAAAGTTACAGTGGGTGTGAATGGCACATCTGACATAGGAGTGGACTCAACTATAGGGGGATTGAGCCCTATTTGATCAGAGAGAAACACATGGCCAGGTAGATTTAGAGCCGGGTCAAGGGATTGGGAGAGAGTGACAGGGTTTGCAGAATTTGTAGTGGCAAATGCAGTAGTTAAATCACACTCGGAGAAATTTAATGCATTTTCAGTGCAGATTACCAGGGGCTCGGGAGATATATTTGGGGCTAATACCTGGATTGGTTGGCTTGAAGGGTTAGAAATATGTTGTGGTGCCAAAACTGTGATTAATGAAGGAGTAGTTGGGAGCACTGTGTGTGAGGTTGGGGAAGCAAATGCAAAAGTACATGGTGAGGCTGGCTGCAAAGCGACAGGGGTGATGGAGGCAGATGTTGGAGTCAGAGGATTAGAGGGAAGTGCAAGTCCATAAACAAGTCCTTCTACCATAGGATCTATTGGGGTCATCATATCTGGACCTGTAAATATGGTGAAGTCTGTGACTAAAGGTGTCTCAGGATTTCCTAGGCCTATATTTTGCTCTCCAATATTCATTAAGGCCGTCTCCATCAGGCATGTATTTGATTTTCCTTCTTTCAAAACTGCCTGTGAAACTAAATTTAATGTCAATTCAGATTCTGTTAGGGTCTTGTTTTGCAAGCTCAAATCCAGCACGGCATCAGCTAAAGCTACTTCTTCATTGCTTTTGACTGTATTAGAGAGATCCAGTGGTTGCTGATTGCAGGAATTACCGCCAGTTGTGGGGAGCCAGTTCTCTGTGGAGACAGGCTTCAGTGCTGGCTCCTCCACGGGTGGACTTGTGTCATCCTTCACATTGGCTGTTTGGTGCACAGGTGAACTATATTGGCTCTCCATCTGCCCTGTACTTACAGCATCACACTCTACAATATCTGGTGTTGCTTCTCTAGATGCTGGGTTCTGTAGTGGAGAGCTTGGTGGGGACCCAGTCCTTCTTTTAAACCTTCCTGTTCCAGCAGGCAGGACAGAGAGAGAAACGGGTGAACAAGGCTTCTGGCCATCCGCGATGAGTGCAAGTGTCGGTTTAAGGCCATCCTGCTTCTCCAGGAGCTGCTTCAGCTTTGGAGACAGAAACACAGTTCTTTCCTTCTGTGCAACTGTCGACTCTGTATTCTGAGGAAGTAGATTCTCGATTAAAGAAGATACAAGTGAAGATGAGGACGACGACACAACCACTTCAGACTCCAGTTCAGTTTTAATTTGTGGTAAAAGAGGTGGTGTTGCAGTTCTTCTCTTGGCCTGTGGTTGACCAGGTATCTCTTTGCCAGTGAGTGAATCTGTATTTAACACCTGGCTGATTTGGGCCGGGTCTAGAATCAAGGCATCCAGCCCAACTAAGGTTGAAGACCCAGAATGGACCTCAGCTGCTTCACAGCTACTGACTGTACTTGTTGACACTATCTTTCCATCAATGTAAAAGCTGAGATTCTCTGAAATATTGCTCGAGACATCTAGCATGTAATGTTTTGTGTGTTCCACTTGATTCTCCAGAACAGCTGCAGGTGCTGTATTGTCACCAAGGCCTGTTTCCTGTTGTGATATTTCACTGAATTCCCTCGGAAGACTTTCCTCTTGGGGCAGCTGGGTTTTTTCCACATGTGTGCCTTGTAGGTGCTGCTCGTGGACCCTGCGCTCATGTCGTCGCTTGTTGGTATGTGTAGTGAATATCTTTTCACAGTACTTGCAAGCATGATGTCCCTCTAATACTCCTGGTTTGTCTGGCTGAGCGGTGTGGTCTCCAGCCGACAAAACAGAAGTACTGGAGCTAGTCGGGGATGAAGTTTGGCGCTGCATGACTGAGCCTGTTGAATGCAGAGGCTTCATCTTCTCATGCTGCAACTGATCCAGATTTGAACCCAAAGACATGTTGCTCTTACTGCTTTTGGATGCAGGTGAGCTGTTGTTTGCCAAAGCATGGATGTGCATGTGTCGTTCTAAGCCTTGTTTGCTGGAAAAATGTCTTTCACAGTGCTGGCAGGGAAAAGAGTTCCAGTCTCTCTCAGTATCCTGGTTGGGATATTTGTGAGGATCTGGGTGCAGTGACTTAATGGTGGCTGGTTCGGTGTTAGGTTCCTCTTCATAAACGTTGTCGTCATCCTCCTCCTCCTCCTCCTCTTCTTCTTCTTCTTCCTCCTCCTCTTCTTCTTCTTCCTCCTCCTCCTCCTCTATATCCTCATTGTCTCCAGGTTCAGTGATGTACAAGTGAGGAGAGTCCTCCATCTTTTGTGGAGGTTGTATCCAGCTGTCTGAAGGCAGTCTGTCACACAGGACTTTTAACAGTTGTCACACCTGTTGAACAGATAAAGAAGATATTGTCATTTAGCAAACCCACACAGCTGTAGGGCCGTTTAAAAGATAACATTTATTTGGATCACTGTTAGCCACTACAAAGCTAACAACTACTTTTCCTGGGGTACACATAGGTAATCACACTATAAAAAAGTATATATACACAATATGCAAGTATAAATTCAAATTGTTTATCTGCAGTTTAAGTTGTCTGCTTTATCAAATGCTAATTATTATTATATTTTTATTACAGTTATATTGAAATATAATATCAGAAACATGTTGATATTTTCTAAATCTTATACATCACAACACAAAACACAAAAAATATAGAATTTGTTATTTTATAAATTTTGTAATCTACATGATTTGACTGAAATTTACATTAAATAAAAGTTAAGATGGTAACAAATGTAGAAAAACTTTACCCCACCATATCAGAAACTGTCTAACCACTAAGGCAGCAACATTATATTTAAATGACATATTGCTGTTTCAATATATTCAATGTGTCTGTATCTGTCATTATACATGCCAGGAACTGCAGTTGAAAATAAGCCACAGTGGCGAAACTGGCACATTTACAGAAATGTCTATTCAGTGCTATCACTATAACTTTAGAACTGTATAAATAAATAAATACATTCAATTATAAAGACCTTCCATTTCCTAAGCATCTAAAGAATAAATCAGTCTGTAAGCATTAAATTAAAGTAACATATAGAATTGTGGTAATGTCATCTTACCATTTGAATAGTCAGTGCAGAGAAGAAGGCGAATTTTGTTTGACAGATGAAAACACAGGCTTTTCTTTTTTCTGGAAGAAGAAAACAAACAACAAAGCACACATTACAAAAAGCGATGACACCCGTTCCATAATATGGCATGACACTTAAGCACAAAGTACTGAACGATAAGACGCACAAACTGATCAGAGTGAACAGCTGTGGTGTGGGAGTAGCTGAGCACAGTGTACTTTATCTCTTCAGTCATCTGGCTGCTGAATAAGCCTTGAGTTCTGTCTTGTTAACTTATGCTAATATCCCTCAAGCATATCAAGGTTACATTATGATCCAACAAACACAGCAGACACTAATGAACCCACGCTAAGTAACACTCTGTTGTATACAGTATAAAGTGTTTTCTTTTCATCTATTAGTTGCCTACGGTCAGTACAGTCCCAAAATACAGCTAGTCTGCCCCCACTCTGACTACTTTTTAAACCCTTGTATGGTTACCTTACATCACCTGCTACACTGATTACACACATTCACACCTGGCACCTCAATCATTATCGTTTTTATAGGAAACTTTCTATTGTTATTTGGAAACTTGTTAAATCTTAAGGTGGTGCATTATCTAGTGCTTGGTAGGACAAAATGGCAGGCCCATCATGTGTGCCAGATTTTCCACCTGCTCCTCACGACCGCATGCGCTCTTATAGCATTCAAATCACTTTTTTTTGTAATTTATTTTTTATTGACATTCAGAATCAGACATTTACAATGTATACATCACGTGAGCATACTTCTTGCATCTGTTGTCTGCCCTAAATGCCGAAATAATATTTTAGTTTATATCCAAGTAATGAAAAGAAAAACAAACAACCATAACAACAACAACAACAACAGCAACTAAATTAAACAAAAAAAACATGTATCGGTAAGGAGTAACCTTTCTCATACATCAAAGCCATGGTTTGTGAAAATAAAAATCTGGCCTATGAGGCGCGACATATTTGACCCAGTTTTCCCAGTATGATGTGAATTTCTCCGATTTGTGATTAACAAATGCTGTTATCTTCTCCATTTTATAAATATTTTTATAATATCCATCCATATATTTAAGGTTGGGCTCTCCTGCGATATCCTTTTCCTGGTAATACTCTTTTTACAGGCCACCAGCAAGATACGTATTAAATGTTTATCTCTTTTCGGCCTCAAATTACTTTTAACTCACTCGTATTTAACTGTTTGCTTGTTTAGCACGTTATTTCATTTAAAATTTAAATTAATCCTGCATAGTTATTGCATTACTAGCAGTGTTGAGGCAATTCTATACACGATATAAAATGTAAACAAAGACCTTATACCGAATGTTTATGCATTTAATTAGTTAAAGACAATCCTGTAGTGAGTTTCTGTTACACAAATAGAACTGATTCAGTCACGATATTGTATTAGCAGAAGCCAAAATTGTTCCAACACCATACAAGGGCCTACATACTGAATAATTTGAGCCAGTTTCATATTATTCATCTTCTATTTCCACCCATCTGCACTGCAACAGGCTTACTTGACACTCAACGCAAATAAAATTAATGTCTAAGAAAGTAATTTATATATATATTTTTTTTTATATTACCATTAAACTCGGATTAGCTATCTGCTTCACCTGGTGTGATGACGCGCCCCCGTCCCTGCACCATTGCTAGCTGCTCACACAACACGTCGTCACATTACTGTTATGCTACTGAGGCTGCTAGCTCGTCCACTGAAAGGTCAACTGGCTTCTCGACTACAGCCCTAACACTGTCGTCCTGACACACGAAAGCTGCTTACTGGAATAAATCCCTACAACCGACACGGTCCTGAGAAAATAGTCACTTACCAAGTGAAAGAAATTAGCTGTTATCGCCATTTAAGCAGTAACAATTTAGCCTCCTGCTAGCAACAATGCCAGCAGAATCGCGAGCCCCTGGCTACATGAAGGATAGAACGGAGCGTTAAGAACACTGACCGTTATACCCATCTATGGTTATAACCGTTATACCAACCTGCACGTTGCAGTTTCTGAACATTCTTGTGTAACGGCAACAAACTGGTTTGAAATAGTCCTCCCGTGCAGGTTGTGTACAGTTTTGTTCCCCAGATGTACCAACAAGATTCTACAGTTCTGATTGGTCAGCGAATATGGATGTCAAATATAGACCAATCAGCAACAGGTTTGTTCAGGCGCTGGAAGAAGAAGAAAAAAAAAATATGAGAGCAAAAGGCAGCTGTCACTTCACTTTCGGTATGCTTTTGCGAATCAAAAACGATTAACTATGTTGCAAAGTTATCCTTTGTTTAGCAAAATTTTTCATCCACAAGAATAAAGATATGAAATCATTCCCCAAATTACAATAACAAATGCACAAAAATTATATGATATCTTGAAAAAATGTTCCCACTGAAATGATTAGTTAAAACGAATTCGAATCCCCCTTATTGAAAACAACATTTAGACTTATATGTATTTTTATTTTTGTCTATTTATTTTTGTATTTATTTTAATTTTATTTCAACATCAACAATATTCATGTTATTATTCTAAGTTTTACTGTTGATTGATGTTCATCCAGCATTCTTTCTACACTTACGCAAGGTATGTACTATGGAAAACGTGCCAGAAATGTATTTATTTATTTATTTATTTTTGTAATTTTCAATAAAGCATTGAGCTGTCTCTTCAGACTAAAATGAGAACATTAGCGTACAATTGCCAGCCTTTACAAATGGTTTCATTAAAATATACACTTTTAATGTTGTAGGCTAAGATATTGCATATATTAATCTGATATAATACAGATATTTATCTAAGGTATTACAAATATTGATGCTGTTTAAAAATATATTTTTGGATTTTCAAACAAATTAAATATATTTTAATTATAAGCTTCAAACAGTCATATAGTTTGATAAATATGCACCCAATTTATGTTAAAAACACAGTAACATTTTTCACTTTATTTCTGAAACAAAACTATCCTGCGGTGTACTGAAAAGGCCAGTAGAGGGCGCAATATACTAAAGTCTCAATCTAAAGTACTTGGTAAAAAGGCTATACTGTAACTGTGGTCAGTTACATCAAATATGTATTTCTGAGTTATGTGCATGATATGAGTGTGTTAAAATGTGTATATTAATGGTTTTATTGCTATCATTTATAACTGTATGATATTTTATAAATATAGTAGGAGTGTTGAGGGTGTTCTATTAAAAATAGTTACTTAAAAGACAATAATGTTTGTTTGTTTTTTAATCCAAGCATTTTAATCCAAAATACGACCAAAAAGTGCATACTTCTTACATGATTTAATTTATGTTGCAAAAATATGTGCTAGTTCAGTGACAATATTAATGTGGATGTTTCCAGCCAGTCAATATCTTAAAAATTCTGACTTCACAATGTTATTTCTGTTTCACCGCTTTTGAGAGAACAGAAGCCAAACTGAGCTGACAAGTTAAAGATTTATGATGTGCAGCAGCATTTGTTCTTTTCTCCTGACCAGCTCTTTGTTTTCACCAACAATTGTCAATGTAATCATAATGCACTGGTTCATATCGAGCTCAAACCTACACGTATAGAAAGCTACCCTCTGGTTTCACATGGTTTTTTTTCAACCTCCAGAACCAACATAAATTACATTCTTTGAGACGACCTGTAGGAGTTCTCCAGATGAACATTTGTGACATCGTGCAGCACATGGGCGTGTTCTCATGGCACATGCATGGCATGTCCCTTATTGTAATGTATGTGGGCTGAGTGGTGTTTCGCTATCAAACATGCCAGACTCCTGCAAGCCGTAATAAAAAGATCATGAACAACAGGCCTCTCTATTCAGGCCTTCTCTGTATTTTCAAAGTTTGGGAGTCAACCTCCCAAACCTTGTTGTGAAGTTGCTCTCACGATGCGATGCGCTGAACTGACTGACATCTTGAAGAACAAACTGTGTTAAACAGTTTAGGATTCTCACACGTAGTTCATTAAGTGTCAAGTTGACCGTGATCATGTTTATTTTAAGCTTGTCATAGCACGTCACTCTGGACAAGGCTCCAGCATGTCGTTCACAGTCGATGGTGATTGCAGCTGTGGAATTCTGATGAGCAGTTCACGATTGAGTCTAATGGTCAGACACATACGTCAAATCACCATCTAAGCAGGTGCTGACCGCCTGGAGGCTTGTCACACACATGGCTAAGCAGTCAGAGAGTCTGTCATAAAGTAAGTATGAGTTTCACTAGACCTGAAAGCAATTCACCACATCTATAGCTTTTTCAGAAAACAGACTTGACTTTGTTGCATCATGGTTGCATAGCTAGAAAATCTTTGCAGGAGCTGTGCACCTCAGACTCCCAAACTCAGCTGAGGTACAGTGATGTTATGTGTAATGTTGCTACCACATGTCAAGGATATGCATCCTCTCCTATGTTACTCAAATAACCTGCTTCACTGCCAAACTTAAGGTCAACATGTGATACCTCACCTGGTTTGACCGTAAATAACCCTGCTACTATATTTTTGAACTAAGAAACAACATTGCAAAGAAGATTTAAATGCTCAATATCACATTTACGGGCATAATACATATCTGAGGTGTTTTTCTCAAGTGTTGGGGTTGAGTTAACGGACACTTTTGAAATAAAACACTGAATGTGTGGTATGCATACTTTTTTAGAAAACATACTTTTCTACCCCTTTTTATCTTATATTTATAATTTAGCTTTTTCAGGCAATTATCTCTTGTATTACTGCAGACTGTAATGAAGATAACATAAGATAAGCCTTTATTGGTCTCCAGAGGTGTTGCAGCTGCACAAGGACAGAAATAGTACAGATTAAGTAAATAAATAAATAACACAAAGTATATAAAAAGCTCAAATAAGAATAGATTAAAATAAAAATGCAGACGTATGTGTGTATGCACACTAGTTGTGCTGTACCTTGTATAGGAGTTGCATGTTCTTGTGTCTGCAGATAAAAACACTATGAAAAATAAATGCATTTAAAAGAAAAACTTGCATATAGTGTGTACTGCATATAAGAAACAACTGCTTTTGTTTAATTAGATGTGCCAATTAAGGGAGCCAGCATACAACTGAAGGCCACACAGAAAAAATGCAGCAGCTACCTTTACCTAACAGCACCAGCACTAATGACACAGTTGCCATGCAACCATTAGCTTTATTCAATTCATTCCTAACTTGACAGATGTTTGTTACGGGGGCGGAGTTTGTTACAGTAGTGTATTAAATGCAAGCTATTGGAAGGGAAAGTGTGGAAATGGACAGCTGAAGATTAACATACAATACATTCATTTAATGTCACTTTCGGGGGCTGCACATAATGTTACTGAGCAACTGTGGTTTAAAAACACCAATATGTCTATGAGTTATTTGTGTTCTTACGGAGAACTTTAAAAGCAAACAGGAAACTGAGTAATTGTGAGAGAAACGGAGACAAAGTGTGCCCCAGATTACATGCATGGCAGCATATCCTGTGGCAGTGGGCGCCGGTTCGTGCCTATGACTCTGCGCACAATGAAACATTCACCATCCACCAGAACATATAGGACAACAGAGACAAAGAGGGAAAGAGGGAGAGGTGGTCCACAACGTGTCTGTGTATCAGGCGGATCAGTGAGCAGTGCTTTGGCTTGAAACAATAAGAGTCCCTTATAGAAGATGTGTGCCACACAAGGCAGACAAAGCCTCGCCTGTAACCAGACAACATTTCATGTTAGTGCTTCATGTCGTGGGACGCCAGATGTGCAGGGAGAAAATGTTAATGTGAACATGTCGGAGCACAAATACAGATTGTACAGTGCAAAACACATGATACTGTACATGCAGTACATGCACACAACTGTAGCCCACTGTACAGTATATTTATGTCCTGACAGCACACACACACACACACACCACGCCCATGCTAATAATCCCCTGAAGTCCAATAAACACACATGTGCCCTCCAGAATCACTACCCCTTGTCAGTTTTGCACACACACACACACACACACACATTAAGATATGCACTCTGACCCCCATGAAGTAGCACACCATATGTACAAGAATATTGTACACACACACTTGTATACCACACACTCCCCATCAATCCTTCTCTCCTTTCACTGTCTCCTCGGTGCTGCCACACAGTCACACCCAAGCAGATTCAGCTATTCCTTGCATCACCCATACTGTATCTGACCACAAACACACAGTGCCTGTCACCCAACTTTATCCCCCCCCTCGCTCGCCCCTTCACCCCTCCACCCCTCCCTCACCAGCTGTCTGAGACACTCAAAACCCACGGGCCTATGGGCTGACATTTATCTCATGACATCACAAACCCACTGCACTCCACAGGCCTGACAAGTGGCACTTCTCGCACGCACACAGACCTGCACACTTCAATCACCATAGAATGGCATTCATGTCAACTCTACTGCAGAGTGCAGGTAAAAACTACTGCTGCTTGTTTACAGTAGCGTCTTGTATCAGGTAAAATTCTCTATGTACTCATAGATCTTATGTTACTGGAACACTAATCAAACTATCAAATCACTTCCTGTAGATTTTAACAAAGCATCCTCTTAAAACCACAAACACATTTCGCCCTACACTTTTGAGACGTTACGCCGCAGATCGTGGTTTATCAAAACACGGAACTGAGCACATTTGATGCTCTCAAGCTGTTTCTGATACGGCCAACTGTAGGTTGCACGACTGCTAAAGTAGCAAGAAGGTGTTGGGCCGTGGCCAGCTGGGGCCTCTGTGCTTTGTATGTGTATCCTCCACATGCTCCGGCTTCATCCCACCAGTGTTATCTGGTATTACATAATATTCCAATGAGATGACTGATATTTTTCATCAACCAAATACGCTGAATCTGAATCTGTGGGAATTTACAGTCAGATGTTTTGGTTTTGTCACTTTAAAGGCTCAATTTTGGGAAAATGTAACATCTTAACAAGAGGACACTGTCACAAATTGAATCAATGCAGTTGATGCAAGACTACCAAAAGGTTGCTCAGATGTTGAAAAAAAAAATTGCATTTGTTGCTTAGAATGGACATTAATAAAATGGATAAAAGAAAGACTCAATAAGTTCCTTAGGTTAATTATTAGTGTTGTGAGATTTCCGCTACTTTCAGCACTTAACAGCAAGGAGGACTGGAATGTACCACTTCATTTCTACCACCCAATGCTTTACACGTTTATAAAATATAAGTATAATTTATTTATAATCTATTAACCCTTTATATGGATATTATGTACAGTCTGGCTGGGCGATATTAAAATGTCTAATGCATACAGTTTTCAATATAGTTTCTATCTGCATTATGGCAATAATTATGTTATTTGGACGACCCTTGTTATGATCCTAGTATGTGTAAGTAAAGCTGAGTAACATAGGAGTGCTGTTTTGGAGTACACAAAAATTGGCTTTTGTGGTTATTTCATATTGGCTGTTTATTGAATTACAAGAGAATGTGCTATATTGTGATATGTATAGTTATCGAGATATGAAATGACTTATATCTGGATCAAGGATTTTAGCTATATACAGTTATGGAAAAAAGTATTAAACCACCCTTGTTGTCTTCAATTTCTAGTTCATTTTAATGCCTGGTACAACTAAAGGTACATTTGTTTGGACAAATATAACGATAACAACAAAAATAGATCATAAGAGTTTTTCCATTGTTTTCTTGATAATATCCAACACCATTATCAAGAAAACCATGGAAAATGGCTCTTATGATCTATTTTTGTCGTTATCATTATAATTGTCCAAACAAATGTACCTTTAGTTGTACCAGGCATTAAAATGAACAAGAAATTTGAGAAAAAACAAAGGTGGTTTAATCATTTTTTCCATGACTGTTTCTCCCAGCTCTAAATAAAAATGTAACATATGTAATATGTAACATTCTTAGTTAATTTGAGCTTCTCTTTTTTTTTAATGAATTTTAACTGTTTCCTTTGCATTTTTCTGTTGCTCTGATTGACTGAGCACAGATAGGACACAGATAGCACAAAATAACTTGTAGGACAGAGAGCCTCACCTGCCAAAAACAAATGTAACAGAATTAGCCTGAAGCCTGGTGTTTATTTAAAGCCCTGATTAGGAAAAAAACTCATTCCACTTTTGTTATGCAATCTGTGCTTTCCCTACACTGTTAGGATTATAATCTGCTGAGTGGGCACTAACAGTTTTCCTACAAATAAAAATGATGGCCAGTTGGGAACACAGTTTTCTTCTGTGTGCAATATATCACAAACAGGCAGCTCCCAGTCAGCTATAAGTGACCTGCTATTTCTGGTTGCCAGTGTACTGAGAAAAATACATGTTAACACACATTCTTAAATACACCGGTGCGGTTTGATTTAGAGGGAAAGATATTTCCTCATCCATCTGTCTGCTGGAGCTGAGCAGTTTCTTCCTTCCTCTCAGACACTTTTTTTCAGTTACCTCTAGCTGAGCGCAGGAAAGGGGAGGGAAAGTTGTGTAAATTCTGATGAACCCATCACTCTTTTTTTATTTCCCATGTACAAATATAGGCTCGTACATCATGTAAGTATTTACAGATACGGGACATAACATGTACAACCTGGACAGGCACATGGTGGACCACACAAACACATGTGAATATAGCAGAGCTTCCACACACTCAGCTAAAATTTATGCCTGCGCACCACATATGCAGGCGGTTTTGAATCTGATAATTAAATATGAGACACAGACCTGTGTGTCATGGATCTGACCAAGACTCTCTCAGTGAATCACAGACTTTAATAGTGTGTCTTAATAGCTGGGACATTTTGCTGGAACACGGCTGTTATGATAGGTTTACCATGTGTTCTTGATGGTGAGATGGTGATGTAGGAGTGTAGTAAGAGTATTTGTAAGGGTGTAAAATGCACATGATCGATGCAGGGCCCACCCAGGAAGTGACTCCTCCCTGCAGCGATGCACAGAATTCCCCCCTTGCTAAAGGGGAGAGAGGGAGCTGCTGGCAAGCTGCTTCACAGCCACGGCCCATAGCCGCTCCATCTGCCCCTCTCAAAAGACTCCATTGTTCCCAGCAGTCTGAGGCGAGAGAGTGAGTTAAAGAGAGTTATGGAGCTCGCCGGTGGGGCAGAGGCTGGGGTGGTGGGCGTTGGGCCGCTGCCTAAAACCACACGGAGGAGAGGGAGCCAGACACAGAGCATCTCTGTGCGACTCACAGTCTACTGTTGGAGCCTTGCCTCAGCTTAACAGCACTCTATGAAAAAGTCCACAACATGACATAAAAAACACACCTAACTGTCAGAGGTTTCAACCGACTCAACGGTCCGAGGCCATATGTTCCTCCATATTTGGTGCTGTTTGTCTCCCTGCTGAAAAGGGGTTGTTTTTTAAAATTCAAAGCACGACTTAAACTGGCCAATCAGAGTGCAGGGGAAGCTGCCCCTGTGGCAGCTTCTTAATGATGTGTGTGATTTGCACTCTCAAATAAAAAACAAGCATCATGCGATTACAACTGAAAGTATTTTGGCCCGACTCAAGACTGAATACAGTGTTCCTCAAGAATGTGTTGACTTTTAGGCGTTGCCACGGTGACTACGTAATCTAATAGGATAGGAAATGCCTATGTAGCACAATAAACGGATATTTGAAAAGGCATTTTTTTTGGGGCACAAAAGACAAACACTCACTTTGAGAGTATTTTCAGTTTTTTATTGAAACAGTATGAACAAAAAACACTGCAATTAAATAAAAGGGTTCAAACAAATCAGATGGCACAAATTAAAGACCTAGAACTGATATGTGGCAAAGCAGAGGAGAGGAAACAAACATGTGTCGTTGCAAACATTTGCAGTGTCTAAAGCCTATTCATTAAACATTACATCACTCATTCAGTGCACATATTAAACGAGTTTGTAAAGCAAGCGGAGCTAAGCTGAGACTTCATTATTTGTACACCCATTTAGCACACTTACAATTGCAAAAATAACAAAATAGGGCATTACTGCCTAACACTGTGCACTAAAAACTAAGTGCAACTATAAAATGTCATCCTGTGCACGCAATATGGGGTTAGCTAAATTTAAAAGACCGGATGGCTGTTCTGGTAAACTAACTATTAACAAAAGTACTATGAATACATTGGCCAAGACAATGCTATCACTATGTCTAATAACTGCTGGCTGTGTGTAAGCCTTTATAAGGAACAAGCCAAAAGTCATCAAAGCTGTTCTTTGTGGAATGGGTGGCAGTTAAAAAGTACAGTGAATTCACATTAATAATGCACTTCAAAAGTTAAAATCCCCCCCTAACTACCAAGAGAATACCAGAGACAGTGGCACAAACCCTTCTGCTAAATTTCACAGATATGTATTAGGTTTTTATGTCAGTGTTAAAGTGGGCAGAATGTCACGTTACTCTTGCAAATGAGGGTGCCTTTTGTTTTTTTCTGTTAGCCCCATGCTACAGTAGCCCTCAAAGCTCATGAGTGTGTGTGATGTCGAAACAACTTCTGCACACGGTGCTTCATACAGTTGGCCAACATATCAGTGATTCTGGCTACATGAGAAAATGTTTCGCTCAGGGGTGCTTTAAAGGTCTGTTAGCCACAACAATAGCCTAAGGCTGCCTGTATGTACTGTGTATTCCATAATATCAAACGCTACGCCTATGCAACTGCAACATATGAGAAAGTCATTAGCTGTATACTATGTAGTCCCCTTGCATTGTATATACATCCTGTGGAATTTGTAATTGTCGCTCCTGCTTTCTTTCCTGCTCCCACCTTATTTAATTTCCTTTTGTTTCGTCAGTATTCTCCATTTTTATGTCCTTTCAAACTTCCATGCAAATCTAAATATATCTCCCTTTAAAGAAGAAAGATTTTATCCCTAGATGTCAGATAATCCCCTACCTTTCTTCCCCCTTTCTCTTTTTTTTCTTTTAACAAAATTCATTTGAAAAGGCCTGAAATTCTTTGTGACATCCTGCCGTCACCGTGTTTTGTTCTCTCCGAGGGAGTAGGGGAGGACAGAGGGAGGTAGCGGGAGGGAGGTGAGGATGTTACCCCTCTCGTCTCACATACATACAGTACATACATAAACACACACAAGCCTCCCTCCCCCTCTCTTTTTGGCAACAGTCCAGAGTCCTGGTTAGATTAGTTTAGTTCTGGTGTCGTGCTTGTTTTAATGATCGCGAATGACGTCACAGTTCAGTAGTTCAGAATTTCCAGAACTTTGGGCGCTCCTGCTGCTTGGCCGACTTTTTCCTCAAGGGCTGCAGGGATAAAAGAGACATTCAGTCAGTGGCTGAAAAGGGAGGATTATAGTTTAGACAGTAGTAAGTGTATCTGGGGGCCAACTTATTTTAATGATTATTCATCTGTATGCTTGTTTTAGTGTCATTTCATGGTGTAAAATTATTTTCTCTACAATGACATTGACAACAAAAAAAAGCTGGTTTGTAGATTTTAATAAAAGATTAAAGATGTAGGCAAATATACACAAAAAACAATATAAGGGATATGTTATCAAAACCTTAAATGGGAGATATTTTGTTTTAATGCCAGGGAGTTTTATTGGGAGTTCACAGGATTATTTTTGGGACTACATTTGCCCCTTAAATCATAGAAGATCTTAAGACAATACACTGTGAAATAAACCAAAAAAATAGACCAACAATCACAGAAATACTGATAATTAGTTCCTGGGACAAAACCAAACAGAAGTTGATTACTCTGTGTTGCTGCTTCACTTGTGACAAACACAAGCCCTCTGTTTCAAAGACCAAATCAAGCTGTTAGTATAAAACCAGCCTGCTTGATGACCCTCGGCCACAGAGACAGACACTGAGTCAATAAACAAGCCAAATAAAGCCACTTGTCACCATGAATGCCCAATTTTCCTCCTAAGGCCGCAGGGCTGTGTGTCAGCAACAGCAGCAACAAGCATCAAACTCTGTTGGGGGATTTTTTGGGGGAATATACATCTGTTACAGGATCGGACTGTTAAGTGATTAGCTGAGAGAATAAAGTAGAGAAATTTACAGAAACCAAAACGCTCTCTTTTTTCGCAGGTTTTTTGTTCTTGGCAGACCTGTGACACAAGAAACATTCATCATTAGCAAGACATGCAGCTCATGACAGTATTCTCTGAGGGGAGGGTGTGGTCCGTGGGAACGCTGTCACTTGGATGGGACCTCAATTACTCTCGATGCTCGAATATGTTTTACAGTAGAGACCAATAATGGTCTAAATGCTAAGCAGTTTGTGCTGGGCATGCCAGGTCATCTTATCACACAGAACAACTCTCTCTCCAAGCCATTACATCACTGCCTGTGTTATTTCATCAGAGGATGTGTCAGTGATGACTTAAAGCTCATGCTGTTTCTTTCGCTCCATATTTAGAGGAGGCAAGAAGTGATGACTCACTTCAACATCAATAGAACTTTTTGCATTCACATGGATTCAAGCCCTGCCTGTGTGTGTGTGTGTCTGTCTGTCTGTCTGTCTGTCTGTCTGTCTGTCTGTCTGTCTGTCTGTCTGTCTGTCTGTCTGTCTGTCTGTCTGTCTGTGTGTGTGTGTGATCTCCATTAGAGATGAGGTACTTACGAGTATTTTCCCATCCTCCTCACCACTGCGATCACCACAGCGATGACGATGATCACTGCCAACAGAGCGCCGATCACAATGCCGACTACCTGACCAGAACTCAGGCCCTCTGTGGGACAGGGAGACAAGAGTTAGTCTACTCTTAGTCTTTATGTTATATTTTATACTATAGAAAGCACCTTAACTGTAATGGGTCATTTTCCCACTCAGATTAAACTAAATGGCATCTACAGGCATGGAAAAATTATTAGACCACCCTTGTTTTCTTCAATTTCTTGTTAATTTTAATGCCTGGTACAACTAAAGGCACATTTTGGACAAATATAATGATAACAACAAAAACAGCTCATAATAGTTCAATTAAAGAGCTGGTATCTAGCCATTTTCCATGGTTTTTCTTAATAATGATTTTGGTTATTATCAAAAAAAGCATGTAAAATGTCTAGATATCAGCTCATAAATTAAACTAGTATGAGCTATTTATGTTGTTACCATAAAATTTGTCCAAAATATATATTACCTCTAAGTAAGACAGAGTGAAAGAGATTTAAGGCATTTTAAACCCCACCCAACACCCTAGCTTCCACATTTCAGTCATTATTAACAACTTCCTTCAATCCCATCATTTCCTTACCCACTGTGTCATCTTCAACGACCACCTGTTCCCCCGACTCTGTCTCGGTGGCTTCCGTCGCCTCAGGTTCGACCTCTGGCACAACGGGTGCTATGGTCTCCACTACAGGAGCGTCAGTAACCTGGGGTTCTGCTGGCGCTTCAGTAGCAGGAGCAGCAGGAGCAGCAGTCTCAGCGACGGCCTCTTCAGTATTGACAGTAGTGGGAAGCGCCTCTGTGGCAACTTCTACCGAGGGTTCTTCTGTTACCACGTCTTCTGTTACGTCTTCTTCTGTTACGACTTTTTCAGTGGCCGCTGGTGGTTCTGTGTCAGGAGCACCAGTGATTACAGTAAGTTCCTCTTTGGGAGCCTCGGTAACATCAGGCACATCTTCGTGTACGGCCTCAGTGGGCAAAACACTTAGTTCTGTAGGGAGTGCTGTTGGGCCTGGGGAGAGGGCACAGATGGGTTCACATGTAGGCATAAATGTAGTGGTACACATCCACTGACAGTGTTTGAAGATTAAAGTACACTTATTGTTTTTATAGGTCAAAAATGAACCAAAAGTCCTTTCAGGCGTTTCAATTATCGCTTCAGGCAGATTTCAATGTGTTGCTGTGGATGTGGAGATGTTTTTGAGGATTGTTTTGTTGTAATGTACATGGTCACCCATGAAGTTGTAATAAAATACTTTTTTCTCGTGTTACCGTGAAATGATTGTGACAATGTGATTTATTCTTGACAGGTAAAGTCAATCTTCAACCCCTTTCAAAACTGTATTAATCAATCTCTTCCAACCATGAAACCACAATCAACAGAGGACTGTGTCTGAAAACGATATTATTCCGACTTCTTGGGCAACGGTGTATATTAGAAAATATTTACTATTAAGCAATAAAGATCTACGTTTCAAATTAATGTTTATCACATTGAGTTTTTTCATGTTTTCCGAGAACACAAGATTCTATAATCTTCCCAAAACCTCTTTTGGATTTCAGATTTGACACTGTGGCTGTAAAATTTAACTATACTTTAGACAAAACAACTTTAAAGTTTATTATAAGATCTTGATATGTGAACTTTATATCAGTGTGATTGTATAAGAGGACAATGAATTAGATTATTGAAAGCCCTCGGTCATAATGACCCACTACAGTGTGCTGATACATCGTTCTGTCCAAACTGGAAACTGACACAGAATAAGGCCCGGTGTGTCAGAATGACTACGAAAAAGGTCAAAAAGGTCTAAATGTTTAGATTCCTCCCTGACATAATGACCTTTCCTCTTTCCCACACACTTTTGTAACACTTCTCCCATCAGCAGCACATGACTACCGTGACCACCACACCCCATGACTTCATAAAAAGACGCATCCCCTCCACCCCTCCATCCTGTCTTTAAGGCTCTGTGCTTGCGTGCTGGCATGCCACATCCTCTGCCTCATTTCCTGTGGAGCGAGCTGCCTGTGAGGAGAGCGCGGGAAGCCTTGTTAACCCTCAGCCACTTAAACATGTGAAGGGTGGGGCAGCAGGGACAACGCCTGACCGTGTGAGAGACACAACAACTGGATGATTTGCAGTTTCAGGAAGACTCTTTGATTAAATTGTGGATTTAACCCGTTTGGGAAAATGTCAGCCATGCTCTGAAAGCATCTTGTTTGTATGTCTTTATCAATAGAGATATGTTGTACAATATCACTCTTGAGTTATTTTTCTGAATGATTATTATCTAAAATCAAGTTTTGTCTGAGCTCGAAAGACCTCCTGCGCTTACAGCAAAATGGAGGCTTACCCTCTGCAAAAAGACATGTATTTATCCTTCTGTCTTTCATCAAGGTCTGGACTATGAAGCAGGCTCGGTTCAACCTAATCATTTCCCTCCAATAGCCCTAGCTCCATCTCCCCACGTTCAACATCCTCCCAGCCACAACTGAAAGCTTAGCCTGGATAGCACTGCTTCAAAATTAAGGAGGTAGATTTCAGTGTGGCACCAAAATTACGGTCTACAGTTAACTTTCCACTGACACGATGTTGGCCTGAAGTCACTTCTTCTCTTTGGAAAAAAAGAAAAAACCTTTAAAAGTACTTCTCCCTGAAAACATTCATTCTGTAGAGACCAGAAACGTCTTCTAAAATTAAAATCTGACATCATTCTCTCTCCATCTCTGTTTTCTCCGATTGTTCTAAATACTTGAAATAATAGAGAATACTTCACAAGGGTAAAAATAACTGTGAATGGTCGAACAACCGGCGCGGTTATTCCTAGTCCTGTGTTGGCTATGGTGTTCATTAGCAACAGGCGGGATAAATATAACAAAACATTTGTTCCCACTGTGGCAGAAGGGGGTTTTCAAAAGACGACCCAGACTGTTTGTTTGGAAAATCTGTAAGCGATGATAAAATGGTCTGCGCTTCACAGAGTATGGCTGTACGCTATGTGTAATCTCCCCCTCGGCCCCCTTTGACAATTGTTTCATTATGTGTACAGTTCCCACAATTAGCTCAGAGTAGTATTTCCTCCCCACTGTGCTGACTATCCTGGGTTAATACAGCTGCATTAATGAGTAACACAGTAAGACTGTGGCGGGCTACATCCCCTCTCCTCTCTTTTCCTTTTTACTTCTCGCACGTCTTCCTTTCCATGACCCTGCCACTCCCTAAGGATAGGTTTGTTGCTGCTGAAACCTTTGAGAAGGCTGAATCCCTGGAGAGAAAGAAAGGGAGGGCAGAAGGGAAAGCAAAAAAGGTGGAGGGGCGCTTGGAGGGAACAGCCCCGAGTCCCTTCTGCTGCTTGATTTGAACATGGTCTACTTCTGCTGTGCCTTTTTTGCTCACAGCAAGATGTGTGGTTGACTATATGTAAGTGACGATCTGTTAATCCTCTGGGGGGTCAGAGAGAACGAAGGATCAGATCCAGAACAAGCTGGTAAGGAGGAGAACTAAATATGTGAGCACTAAACTCATTTAAACCTCAGAATTTAAGGGGCGTTGCAAGGAACCAGTCAGCAAAAAATACAGAAGAACTGGAAGCCATTCAAGTTGCTTTTTCATTCTTTCAATCCTAGACTGAAAAACGTTTACGTAACTGTGGCCTTGTACTTATTATTCTAAATGTTTGGTGGTGCACCCAGGTCATTTTATCCACAATTACATCACTTTGACCACACATGCGCTCTCACATCCATTAGCATGTGAAGCATGAAACAGCCTGAAATCCCAGTTAACAAGCGTCAGTGAGTTCACACTGCATGTATGTGTATGTTAACCTATGGCTGCCTCAGCCACTGACCGGCCATTAAAGGGTCGATTCACCAACATTAAAAAACTTCAGTTCTCACTCATTACGTAAAGGTTAAGACGACATAAGTTTAAGTTGAAAACAAATGATAATGATACTAAGGATGTCACAATTTTTTTACTTTGTTTATTGTGTTTTAAAAAATCTCTTTTTTGCAGATGAATTACACCTACAAACTATATGTACAAAAAGAGACGCTGGATTGTTAACCTGTTATCATATGCGTATTATTAACATGATATCAATATGTATTTATTTTAAATATCATGTATTTGACAATAGCAGTATATTGTGACACCCCTAAATGACACGGACCATAAAAATAGGTTTCAGAAAAGTAATTCAAATAAGTAATCATGACTGTTAATCACACTGGCTTTACAATTTCCCTCAAATAAGGATTAGTGATGGTGGGTTGAGGTGGAGTGTAAAAGGCAGGTGGCCAAAAGAGTTAAAAGTAAGAGAAGTTGTACAGAAACAGAAGCAAAAAGCTGTGAGAAAGAGGTAGAGGCACCCATATGGGGCCTGGCATAAATAAAACCTCCAGAGAGAATGAAAGAGTGAGGGAGGCACACAACGATATACAGTGTGAGACAGGAAAGGAGGGAGTAGAAGCTTCCATCCATTACGATTACAATCAGCTGTCACTGAGGCCCCTCATTTGTGTGTGTGTGTGTGCGTGCGTGTGTGAGTTAACTACTAACTACAGTCCTGTGTAGGAGGGAAAGGGCCCGTGCAGACAGTGTGAGGGAGTGTGTCCACCTTTGGAGCCCAGGAATGTTTTTGCGGCGCTGGAGGAGGGAAATGTGAGAGAGATAGGCGCCCTGCCCATCTCAACGCACTTTGACGAGATGTCGCACGGCGTAACCTCCCCCGCTCGACCAGTAGGAGTCAGCTGTGGAGATACTGGGCCGTGCCATGCACTGCACATTGGGGATTTTAAGCAGGAGAAGCAGGAGTGGAATATTCTTATCAGAGACGCAATACAATGAGCGTCCACATTCGTACAGGAACTGACTTTTTCCCCTCCTGGCCTAAAGATAGCAGGACATGTAGCAGGTCCCATCTGGACTCTATCGCCTAGGGCAGAAACTGGTCCAGAGCTAGATCAAGAGGGCCTTTAATCTTAGGCCTAAAAGGTCTGATTAAATTCCTAAAATGTAATGAATCAGTGCAGGATGACATTAAATGCAACCACTGCAGAAATGACAACATAAACAGATTCCTGTTGTGGCATCACTGCTGGCCTTCCAACTCTCTCCTTTTCTTTCAAACTAAACTAAACACCCCAGGCTTCCCATTTAATCAAGCAAGCCTCTTAATGTATTTCTAATCTTGCTAACCTTCAAGTCCAACTCCCACATCATAAAACACCCTCCCAGTTGTGTAAGTGTTCCTTAGTCAGCAGCAGCTCTATTTTTTTTTTTCTTACTTTCTCTTGCACCATGTCTCACCCTGCAGCACACGTAGGTGCTAGAGATATGAGACATTTGTGTTAGTCCTCACAGAGGAGACACACACACACAAACCTCCACAGGGAGGTTTGGGCCATACTCTGAGCCCTGCTACAGTCTCGAGTCGTCAGGGTCTGGGCTTGGTCCCGGCTAAAATGGCCTCAGACTCCTTTCCATAAACAGATGTTTCTTTCTCCTTGCGGAAAATTTTGGAAGTATGACTGAGATGTTTTTTTTTTCCCTTCTCAAAACGAGACTCAGTTGACGTGAGAAGTGCGCCTTTCCTCATGGTCCCACTTAACCAGCATGTGTCTCATATTTGGAGTATGAGCGCAACATTTGAGTCATTTCTAGAAGTGGGCACGGACAAAGGGCACTGACCTCTCCCTTCAGCAGCCAGATGTGATGGGGATGTTATAGGCCCAGAGAGGCAGACAAAACTCATTAAGAAGGAGACTGGGGGTGGGGTTGGAGGGGGGCAGTCAGTGTGAGGGAGGAGGTGGAAGGTTTTACAGGATACTTGGGGTTTGCTAGTTAAGTGTGCAGGCATGAGGGAGTTAAAAGAGCCCATTCGTGAAGCATAGATGTGGAATGAGCCATTTTTCTTTGTTTCCCCTTTTCTTTTTGGAGAAGGTTGAGCTAAGAATCATTCTGAAAATTTAGGGACTATTTTTTTCCCCAGAGTAAATCTCCATGGAAATGGGGAAGGCACGTACCCTACGACCGGAAAAGGTTGTTGTTTAAAAATAGACCCAGCCCCTCTCTGCTCCCCCTGTGCCCACACCAACCCTGTCCCCTGGGGGTCCAGACTCATCAAGCTGGGACAGGGGAAGGGGGCAGAGAGTTGCAGGACTGTTAAGAGACGGGGGGAGAAGAGGGGTATGGGGTGGGGGGGTTAAGTGGTAAAGTTTGATACCCCACCAAAGATGGGTAAATGCCAAGGGGCGGCGTGCCGCATGGTCTAACAACATGCGGGTAAAAGAGGGTGGGGCACCTCTTGAAGCTCATCACGTACCGGGTGTTCTCTCTTCTCGTCTCTTGCTCTTCTCTTGTCCATATGACCCTCTTAAATATAGAGCCTCTCTCTATTAATACACTCACGCAAACCAGCCCTGCCCTGCCCTACAGCTCCCTCAGGCCTCAGCCACACCCCCCGTGCCTGCTGCTTCCACTGGGCAAACACTGCTGGTCAAGGCAAAGGAAGGAAGCAGAAAGAAAGGAAGAAAGGGGAAAACATACAAACAGGAGGAAAGAGAGACGAGAGAAAACAAAGATGCATAGAGGAAAACAGAAGGAAAAGTTTGAAAGTCGTTGCAGTGAGAGAGAAATGAGAGAACCAGGAGTAATGTGAGAGGAGACGCTGGATAAGCTTTCAGATAAATGTGTACGGTGTATGTTACAGTTTACAGGCCCCATCCCTCCCTCGCTGTGTATGAGCACTGTTTTGGGAGCCTTCCAAACGATATTCCTTTCTTCTCTTTGCCAGTGCCAAGAATTTACAGACACGAGGCAGCAGAGCCTCTGCTATTACATCACATATCCCCCTCGTGTCTGTAAATCTAACTTTTTCTCCTCTCAAGAGTAGTATCAAAGTGATAAAGAAAGCGAGACAGAGGGAATTAAAATATTTAAAATCAACACAGGCCATACATTTCAGCTGCTCTCTCTTTGTTAAATGAACATGTTTGACCATAGTTTAGCTTTTCCATCAGGGTGATTCTCAGCTAAGGTGGAACATAATGGGCCAGACTACAGCCGACAGCTGTCGCAAACAGTTTTCATTGATAATTTAACAGTGAAAACATAAAAAATATAGAAATTATTTAAATTATTTGAGCATAGGAGTTGAAAAAAAAATCTAAATCAAGTTTATTTTATCTTCTGAAACCAGCCTCCACAGTGTTATTGTTCAATCACCAGGGATTAAAACAGACAAAGAGTGGAGTGGGGTAGGCACATGGAGGCAGCGGGAGCGAGGGGACACAGTGTGCTAACAGCAGGATGGTGATAGCAAGAGAGTTCACTTACTTGCATGTGTGAAGCCACAGAAAGAGACAGTCAGGGCCAACAGGAACAACAGCTGGAATTTCATCGTGTCAAGAACTTTTCTCTCCTCCAGTCACAACCTTTAGGGAGTCCCTCAGGGCAAAGAGCACGACACCAAAGCCCTCGCACACGCCGCTGCACACACGCCAGACACACACCAACCAGCCTCACCGGAGGGGAAGGGTGAAGGACCCAAAAAAAAGGAAAGGTCAGGAATGAAAATCTTTAGGGAAAGTTTGGGAAAGTAGCGGCCTGGGATCCGTTTAGAAGTGAAGACGAGCAGGCAGAGCCGGGTTGCTCTCACAGCTGGAGTCAGAAAGAGAGTGGTGGAGGGATGTAAAGAGGACAAGAGAAGAGAGAGGAGCTGTGGCCACTTTGAGGAAGTGGAGGGGGAGAGAGGGACTGGCACACAGCAGGAGAGAGAAAAGAGAGTGTGTGTGAGTGACTTAGCTGAGAGTGGAGGAGGGGTGCTGGTACTGGTGGTGGGGCTGGGCGGGTTGAGGAGCAAGGGGCAGGTTGGGTTGGGAGGAGGGAGTCCGGATTGGGGCAGTAAGGTGGTTTCAGCCCTCGTGGTCCAGCCCCGTGTAGGACGCGCTCTCCTCTTGGAGGACAGCCAGCCTGTTTGCAAAACCCTGCAATATCAGCAGCACGCACACACGCACACACCCAAACACCCAAACACTCGCTTGGAAATACCAATAAATAGACCGTTGACGTATTTATCAAGACAAGACAGGCACTTTAAACTGTAACTGGCCAGCTTCTATGATTAAAAAGTTCAAGCAACAGGCTGTTAAAATACTGTCTGAATGAATGGAGTGAGATATAAACAGAGCTTTGAGTGGTCTCAAATAATCCTTAATCACAGAGTTTAGAGCCAAGAAAGTGTCTGCAACAGAACACAGAACTTCACTAGAGGCTACCCATCACACTCTTCAGCAATATCTAACTGTTGAGAGCAAACATCGAATGAAACAAGCCTCTGCAGTGCATCTGTATTGATCTTTTCAACCAACAGCCTCACAAAGACAAGTGGCAGGGTACATCTGCGGCTGACAGACAGTAGCAAGAGAGAGCTGCTTTTTAAACAGGTTTTCCTAATGAAAAGGAGCCGTAAATACAGTTAGAACATTGTGTGACTTTCACACAGACAAGCATGGGTGGTCTGCTGAGTTTACATGCAGATGGAGGGCAAACAAACTGTTGCTTGGCACGAGGCTGACACCTGTTGGACAACAAGCTATCTGGGTCAATGCAGCACAGAGCCAAGTATGGAAAGGTTGTCCCAATAAGCACAAGTTTAGTCTCTCTCTGATCTATTGGGGGTTTCTTTTACCTGAAAAATCTGATATGAATTTTTACAAAATCCAAAAGATTGGAGAAACATGTTTGAGGTAAAGCACTATGTTGTCCAACAGAAATTTTGATTTGATTAATAAATAAAATCAGCTGTAGGCTCATACTTGAAAATGATGTTGAAGTTCTGTAAGAATGAGTAAAAGCTTCTAGGTGAGCACTGATAATAAATGGTATAAATATATAAATAAAAAGTAATGATTAAACAGTTTAAATGATTAGCTAATGGATAAACAGTTGATATACAGTTATGGAAAACATTATTATAACCACCCTTGTTTTCTTCATTTTTTTTCCATGACTGTAGCTTTTAGTGTTGTATAAGTGGCTAAAATGGTTAGCTAAGACTTAGCAAGTTAAATCATGCTAGCTAAAAGTAATGGATAAACAGTTTAAATTGTTATCTAAAAGGTACTGACTAAACAGTTTGAATAATTAGCTTAAAGTAGTGCTTAAACACTTTAAATATCAGCTAAAAGAACTAACTTAACAGTCCAGAAAAATAGTTAGAAGTAATATATAAACAGTTGATATAGTTAGCTTTTAGTGTTGTATAAGTGGCTAAAATGGCTAGCTACTGACTTAACAGTTTAAATAATGCTAACCAAAGTAATGGAAAACAGTTTATCTAAAATTACTGTTTGAATAATTAGCTAAAGTAGTGCTTAAACAATTTAAATTTTAGCTATATTAACTATAACTAATAAGTCCAAATAATTAGCTAGAAGTAATGTATAAACTGTTTAAATAGTTAGCTTGAAGTAGGAATTACAAAAGTGGTCGAAATTGTTAGCAAAAAAATATTAATACCGTTAAAATAGTTACCTAAAAGTTCACATAAAAAAATAGTTGAATTAATTAGCTAAAAGTAATGACAAAAAAGTTCAAGTAATTAGAAAAAATAAATGGATAAACAGTTAAAAAAGTATTACACACGTTCAATTGTTAGTGAAAAGTACTGACTTAAAGGTTCAAATAATTTGGTAAAAGAAATGGATAAATGGTTGATATAGCTAAAAGAAATAGGTAAAAGGTTGAAATAGTTATCTGAAAGTAGGCTACTGACTAAGCAGGTCAAATAATTAGGTGGTGATGGATAAACCTTTAGCTTAAAATAATAGATGCACGATTTAAATGTCTTATTCGTAGTTTGATTACTGACTAAACCAACCATGTGAAAAAAAAAAAATCCACTCACCACTTATGTGATGAGAAGTGTTATACATTTGTAATTGAAGAGGTTTGTGAGTTCATGTGACAGGGCTGTCGGGTAGCTCAAACCAAAAACATTCCCGGAAGCTTTAAAATTTTCTGTGCAACCGTTAATTCAAACATGCTGTCAGATGATGAAATAATGACAGCACATGTGAGGTTAGCGCAGTAAAAATGGTCAATGACATTTTAATAAACACTGAAACAGATTTTAACTGTTGAACTGCCATACACAGATTATTTATAACACACAAAAAGCCAATGCCAGTTTTTTTTTCACTTATTTACAATATACTGAAGATATGTACATACTGTGTCTCCTGAAGGACAAATAACAAAATACTTTCTCTCCTTTTGCGATTTTTCTCTTTTCAGTCTGTGTTTTTCAAGGGCAAACATAGGAGTAACATACTGTTATTTACATGGACAACAACACACAAACATATAAGATATATATGCTGGTCACTGTAATACAGCATGTAATGGCAATAATAAAGAGTATTTTTCTTTTTTTTTCTTCTTCATTTTTTTTCTTCTTTTTTTACAATGAGACCTTGTTTAGACCATTCGAACAATCACTGAGATCTTCCAAACGAAAGAGCACTTTAAGGTCCCACATTTCACTTTGAACCCACTTAATACAAACAAATTACTTGTTTCTTATGTGTATTTTTTGAGCTGTACGGAGCTGTATGCTAAAAGGAAATCAGAGAGGACTATACACACTTGTACACACAGACAAAATTAAACATCACAGTAAGAAAAGTTGAGCATTTGACACTTTTGTGAAGTCTTTGCTCCTCTGCTGATCTATATTTTTGTATTTTTTAAAAGTCTTCTGAAACAAAGAAATAAAATGTTCACGGTTTTCTTTTATTTCTCTCATTCACTAGATGCTTTCGCGTTTGGTGTTGTGCAAAAACTGCTTGTCGTCTCCTAAATGAGACGTCTTAAAATCACGTCTGACCTTCTCTGCCTGCTCATTACTTGATATGCACTTTCCTAAAATTATAAAAAACCTTGAAAAATGGAATTATATCACAAATAAACTATGTACAGGTGCATCTCAATGAATTAGAATATCATAGAAAAATGTATTTATGTCAGTAATTCAATTCAAAAAGTGGAAATAACACATTATATAGATCTATTACACACAGAATTAAACATTTTACGTCTTAATATATTTCATTTCTTTTAATTATAATGATTATGGTTTACATTTAATGAAGACCTAAAATTCAGTGTCTCAAAAAAGTGTGAATCTTACAAAAGACCAATTTTAAAAATATATTTAATATGGAAATGTTGGCCTCTGAAAATGATGTCCATCTATATGACTCAATACTTGGTTGGGGCTATTTGACTTGAACTGGAAATGGACTTTTCCATGATATTCTAATTTATTGAGATGCACCTGTATGTTTGTTGACAAAATCCAAGTCTAGCCAGCATCTCGTTTTGATAAGTGGCTGCTGTTTGAGCTACTGAAAAAGCTTATTCCACAGTATTTTCTATCAGTTAGCTTATAAGCTGACAAATGAAGATTTTAAACTTTTTGACCACAGGTACCAAGAGGCTCGCTGTTCGCCAACGGGAAGTGACAGCACCGAACAACACGCAATAACCTCGCGCACAGAGATGTAAATAGCTTTGTGTTGGTCTGACATGGTATATGAATGTAACACCCTGAGAACATGGCACCATGGACTTTTCCCACACACACAATAACGTCATTTAAATGATAAAGAAGTTTATAAATGGTGTCCAATGTGACAGAAGAAGAATAAAGAGAGGACAGACTGTGGTGCATAGAACTTTTTTGTGGCCGTTTTAACCAGCAGGTGGTGCTTCACTCAACCACTTCTGTTTCAAGTGGAACAGGTCATTACTTTCTTCTTCATAAATCCTCCTTCTAACTGTAGTTTTTAAAGCCCCACAGCCACACAGATGCCCATTATTGGAGAGAACAAAGACATGAAAAAGATGGAAATGTTTCTTGAATGTGTGTGAAAGATAATTTTTCTACAGGGAGTTTGAAGAAGATGAGGTTTCACAGGCGCTGAAACTTTGCAGACGTGGCACACATGTTGTAGCAGGAAACACAAAAATTTAAGAAACAAAAAAGAAATTCACAGACAGTTTTGACAACACTTTGGCGACTTGTAACCCTGTTGGCACTGGGGGGGGGGGGGGGGGGGGACACGACATGAGACAATTCAGAGAGCTTCAGATGTCATTTCGCTTTGGATGATGTGTGTTTACATCTTGGTCCAATCCCATGTAAGTCCTGTTTTTTTTAATGATTGTCTAGACATAGACTCAACATCCACTTGTATCAGGGAGGGGAAAAAAGGCCAGCAAGATCAGAAAAATGACTTTCTGTTTGTTTTTCTGTTGGATTGTCTTCTGTTTTTTTTCACACAGGTGAAAAGAGGTCGGCTAGTTCCATACCTCACCTGTCCTCACACGTCTCTCTCATCTCCACTCTCTCTCTCCTCATCCCTCTGTTCCGCTAAGTTTAGACGATGGAGTCCCAGTCGAAGTCGTCCTGGATGTCATCTGCAGCGAGCATGCGTCTCACCTGGAAGTGTCCCAGAGGCAGCCTGTGTTGCTGCTGCTGCTGGCTCAGCTGGCTGAGATGACCTGAACATGGGAGGAGAGCAGCAAAAACACAGATTTTTTTCAAGCTATTCAATTTTTGCTTCAATTAAGTCTTCTTTCAGACCAGTGGAAGGAAAACATCCAAAATACACATTTAAAATTAAAAATGAAGGGAATTTTACAATGCATACAGTACTGTGCAAAAGTTTTAGGCAGGTGTGGAAAAAATGCTGTAAAATAAGAATGCTTTCAAAAATAGAAATGTTAATAGTTTTTTTAATTTCAATTGACAAAAGACAGACAAATATAAATCAAGTCAATATTTGCTGTGACCACCCTTTGCCTTCAAATCAAGCATCAATTCTTCTAGGCAGTTTCTCACTCCTGCCTAAGACTTTTGCACAGTAGCGTATATTTTCGAAAAATTTTCCCCATACTTTGCGCAGAAATCTCTACTTGCACACATTCAATTTACAAGTTAAAGATTAACTTTATTTTTGAAGGTTTTACAGAGGAGTTTATTCACACTGTACATCACTCATAGCCTCAAATGCAACATAATAACGATAACTGATAATTAAGATATAACACAAGATTAAAGATACAATCACAAAAAACATGTAATACAAAATTTACTTTCTGAGTAATCACCTGGGGAAGTTTAATGTTGAACTTTTACCCTATTCACCGGTAGTGTCTCTCCTTAAAATTAAAATGTACTGTTGCACTTACAGCGATACTTCATGCAACTTATGCGTCATAAATCTGTATTATATTTTTTTGAGTGGGATGAAGAAAAGGAAACAGAGTTTTAAAAGAAAATTCTCTTGCTGCTGATCATGTTAGGGCCATCAACAGTTAGTGGAAAAATTGTAAAAGTCCAAAACCACTGAAATGCTGTTAACAACATTAAACTATCCACCACACTTTAAAATCCCACCCCCTACAAGAAACAAGCAATGTTGCTGTGGTGTTACATGCAATTCAGCATTGTATCTTACTAATTTTAATAACATCCTGTTGTAATTTTTAACTTTAAAAATAAATACAATACATACAATGAAAAGCAGCTGTATCTCTATAGAGATTAGACAATCCTTTTTATAGACTGTCAAATCGGTTTGATTGATTGAATTATGTGATAATATTTGATACTTTACTTTGTTGCATAGTTATATGTGCTGCATTATGCCAACTGTGAGTATCTTTATGTTTAGAAGCATATTCTGAGCAGCCCTTGTTACTACAGGACCATTTATATGCTGAAAAATGTGGTGAACAGTGTCCTCTAGCAGCAGGACACAAAAAAACTTTTCATACTGGCACATTAAACCATGGGACTTAAATAATGACTGCAATTTTTCATTTTATTTTACTACGGGTACCGATTTTATACATGAAGATCATTTTACTAGTCTGGTTTAGTACTACTGGCCTATAAAAACAGTTGTATAAAGTTCTTCTGTGACTGTAGATGAGCTTTTTCCAAGTCACAATATCTCAGCCTCTGCAGCTTCAAATCTGTCTCTAGTGAGTCTCTTGACTTTATGAAGTGTAATACTAAACCATTACATTGTAGCTGTTATTTTGTCCATTCTCTCAATTAATTTATTAGTTTTTTGGCCTATAAAATTTTAGAAAATGGTGAAAAATCTCAATAAGTGTTTCCTAAAACCCAAGACGACAACTTAAAATTTCTAATTTTGTCCACAACTCAAATATATTCCGTTTACTGTCATAGAGGAGTCAAAAAACAGAAATATTCACACTTAAATAACTGGAATCAGATCATTTTGACTTTTTTTCCTGACTCAAACTGATTACTAATTAAAAAAAATCAAATACTCCATTAATCTTTGCAGCTCTAATTATTACTATCACATGCTGACAAAGCAACATCTACGTACTGGCAAAATTCTAACGCTGACACACTTGCACAGATAAAAACCTGCACACATGCACACACTCTGCATTTCCTGACCTGTTAGGAGAGCAATGGAGGAGTCGCCTGTCATGGTGGGAGCAGTGTTGCTCATGGGAGGCATGTGGGGGTATCCTGGTGGGCCCATCAGAGAGGAAATGCTCTGTCTCGAGTCTATGTACATGTTCCCTGTGGGAGAACAGACAAAAGGGCAATGACTAACTGTCAGATTAGTATCCAGACTTTCACACATGCCTATGTGTCTTTGCAGAGCTGCTATCGTGTACACGCACAGTTTTACTGCCATATTATGCTAAGCTTCAGAAATCCTACAGAATGTGCTGGATTTCCCACTGATGAAATATCCACTCGTTTTCATATCTTTACTCCGGGTGCCATGAAGCTGACAACACTTAGAATTTCCTTGTAAATCTGTAACGGGCAAATAATGTCACAGCGAGGAGAGAGACTGAAATTCAGCTCCTATCACACCGGGAAGTGCAGAAGCAAGACTCTCAAAGGTGGGAGGTAGAGGCGGGAATCAGCAGAGGCCCCCCAGTACAATTTTATCCCGATACTATTTTAATTATTCTATTGTGATACAATATATTTAATTGTTTAACTGCATTTTGTGTCCACAAAATTAAATTCAATCAATAATTGTTTTGTATAATAAGAGAAAATTCTCAGTCTTTTCATCTCACTTCAGTCTTTTTATTTCTCCACAATGAGAGTCAAACCCACAGACTGACCAACAAAGTATTCAGTCAAACTGAACTCAACTGATATCAAACATGTATGGAAGACAACAACTGCAGCATTTTCTCAAACTGTCTTCAACTTTATGCTTCACTGCTCTGAATTTTTTTGAATGAAAGTGATATTTCAACAACTTCCCGACACGACATCCTGATCCTAGTTTCATATGATACCACTATCTCCAGTATATTCCTAAAAGTAAGCCCAATACGGCCTCTGAAAAATATAAATACTGACAGCCTGTCTGAACGCTAAATATGGATACTTGGTGGCCGTGAATCGATATAATATTGCCACGCAAAACATTGCGATACTATGGTGTATCGATCCCCCCACCCCCCAGTGGGAGGTAACTCGGACATTTTCTAAAAGAACGCTCTTAAATTTTAAGATAAAGTAAGTTTTTTATTTCAGGATGGAAATATTTAATTTCTCTGCTCTCGCTCTCTCTCTGTATGTATAAATATATATACCCGGTATATATATATACGGACCCGTGCTGATGTGTTGGTTATGTTGGTTGTGTTGCCCGTGCTGATTGTGCTGGCTGGCCTTTGGGTGCATCGCCCCGTGCGGCTGAGCCGGGTGCTGCGGTGCTCCTGGTGGTGTCGGGTGTTGGACCTGAGCTTGTGGGTGGGCGGCGCCCTGCGGGGGGATGACCCCTGTGGCCGTGAAGAACTGGTTAATTGAGGAACACAGGTCGGCCATCTGGGCGGCGTCCAGCGTCCAGTTGTTGAGCTCGGCCTGCCGCATGCTCTCCTTCAGACCTGGCAGACAGTCAGAGGAGGCAAAGGTGGACCTGATGTTACACATACGTCTCATCATTTTCCAATTTGGAGCAGGGGAAATCCATACAGTCGGGCAGTTAGACATGTTTCTTTGTTTCCAATTTTATTTTTGCACAGTCATGTTTTAGTTTTATCTTTTCTATTTCTATACTTATTGTCTTGCGAAAGTAATAATAAATAATAATAATAAACCCACTGCCCCCATACGAAGACACAACTACTTCCTGTTGAAAGATGATGCTTAGTTTGTATACGTATCAGGTCTTAATAATCCCAAATAACCAAGAGAAATTAAAAATGCATCACAAACCAAAGCTCGAGTTACCAGTTGCTGTTTTTTATGGCTGCACAGGTGGATCAAATCTAAAATTATAGGTGTCTTTACATCATTTTATTCACATGACATTATTATAATACAGAATAATGTTCTGTGAGTGCGAACCAGTGGTGGGAAAATTATTCACTGTGTTCTATTTTTACATTTGAGACTTGCGTCCCAAAATCTTTGGAATTTTTCTTATACCACACTGTAAAAAGTAAAATTGAAAAGTAAATATCCTGCACTAAAGTATATACGTAGTAGAAGGTAAAGTATTACAAGTAAAACTAGACCTGCGAGCAGGTATATCAACGGGGTCTGAGTCTCCCGCGCAACTCGAAACACGGCGACCCACAGAGGCAATGTAAGACACAGGTTGAGAGAAAGCAGGATTTACAAGATTGATATAAGAAGAATTAAAGATGGTTGTGGATAAAAATGAGAATAAACAGCTTGATCGCTGTTGAAAGTAGAAAATAAATCAGCACTGATTCACGTATCAGCTACAATCTTTTCCATCTTGAATCACATTTTGCATTCGTAATTACATTTCCTTTACATTAGACTAACAATGTCACAGTCATTCCTTGTATGAAATGAATAATTGTGGAACCTCAGAGAAAATCATGCGAAAATCGTGCAGAATGATAAGTGCTATTGTGAAGTCACATCCAAGATATAACAAAAACCCAATATGAAAGATTGTTCTCACACTATCACTCTCCTGGCAACATGCCTGTTCGCACTGAGTGACGTAGAAGAAGACCCTGAACCTATCACACCTCCTTTTCTTCAAACAAAGACGCACCTAAGCTTCTATTCACAACCTAGCCGTCTGATATTTCCCCAAATCTATTTTGTGTGGCTTGTGTTTGGCGGCGATGCAGACGAGAGGCTCGGCCCCTGCTCTTTGGAGGAGAGCCAGAGATGGTGGAGGATGGCATTACGACGGTGTGAGGGAGGTCAAGCGCTGCAGGAGGAGAAAGAGAGAGAGGGAGGCAGTGGGGCCCGTGTGTTGAAAGACCAGCCGTCGACATCCATCGTGTGTGGATGTTGCCGGCTTTGTGCGCTGACCGTGATAAGAGGCTGTTACTGAGCCGGGGCCTAATTGGATTATTCACATCATACAATCGGGAGGGAGCGAGACAGTATGTGTGTGTGTGTGTGTGTGTGAGAGAGAGAGAAACAGAGAGGGCAACCTCTCAGATGCAGGATAATGACTTTTATTAGGCCAGTACTATTACGACACTGGATGTTATAATATTGTGCCTCAAGGGCGAGTGTATATGAAAGCGCAGAGAGGAATCATAATGGTTTAATCAAAGTAACTGATCGGCATAATAAGCATTTTATCAATTCTCTGTGTGTCGAACCAGGCTGCAGACAACAGCTTTATCAATGCTCATTCCATATGCTGTTCACACTGATGGCACCAGCACTCTCAGTGGTTTGTGTGTGTGTGTGTGTGTGTGTGTGTGTGTGTGCGTGCGTGTGCGTGTTACCTTGAAATGGGGAGAGGTCCACATCGGCCCAGTTGTAGCTGGTGGCAATGCGGCAGCTCTCCTTCAGCCAGTCCAGGTTTGGGTACCAGTCTGATGACATGCCTGGGAGAGAGCACACACCCACAAATAGACACAGATAAAAGACAAAGTTAAATAAATTAGGTCTGAGACTAATAGATATTTTTAGTATCAATTAAGCTGTTGATTTTTTTTTATCATTTAGGAAGTTTCCCAGTGCCTAAGGTGACATCTTCAAATTGTTTCTTTTGCTTCAAAACAAACAGTTATTCAATTTACAGTTATATGGCAATTATTGCAAAGAAAAAAACAGCAAATCTTCACATTTGAGGGAACTGAAACAGTTGACAATAGTTGGCATTTTTTTCTTGATAATGCACCAAAAACCCCTCGCAGGTTTGTGGTGCAAATTTTGATGGTCCTTGAACGAATCATGGTTAGGAAAAGTAGCCAAATCTAAGCATAAAAAAGGATACTTTATCAAAATAATTTATTGTACTTGTCCAATTTAAAGTGTTGCCAAAAACAGACTAACCAAGTTTGCACTAACCTGTTCCGGTAAGAAACGTTACATTCTGCACTCAAACATGGTAGGAGCCACAAAAAATACTATGAAACTGCTTGGAGTTCAGTGGAATAAATCCCCCCCCCCCATTAATTAATAGCTTGAACACTAAAATAAATTCTAGTGTGACAAGTTGAGTCTGATCACACTGACAGTGTCAAATTATCTGAAACATGTTAAATGCACCTAACTAAAAGGAGACATCTGTCTCTGCAGTCGACCACAAGGTGGCGCGACTTCACAGAGGAAAATTACAGCCAAAGCTCTGCTTTTGAAAAGAAGAAAAACAAGAGGAAGATGCTTTTCTGCTGCCTTCACCATCACAAACTAAACAACAATACATTCAGGCCGTGGATCAAAGACGAAGGGATTGCTTTCATTCATCCTCTGCTTGGTTGAGGGGAATACCAACCTAGATAAATAATGTCTGAAGAGTCCCTTTTTTGGCCTGAGAGCTGTGTTGCAGACGCACAAAGAAAAAAAAAGAAGAAGAAAAAAACAGAGACTGGGAATATGAGCAGGAAAAGCCTCAGCAAGCTTCGGAGGTGTCTGTCTGTATCGGCCCAGCCTCATAATATCCAATGCTCTGGGACCTGACAGAGAAAAGACTATAATATAAATGCAATGAGTCTGTGCAGAGACGAGCCCATTCGGATGTATTAGGTGAACTGTATTTACACTGGTTGGGAGTCAGGAGATGTAGAATCATTGTTTGGATGCATCAATATATATATGAAACAGGAAGCTATACAGTGCACTTCGTGGCTTCCTTTCACAAGAATTATTAAAAAGTTTTGCCGCAGAGTTGAGAAATAGCTGCACTGACAATTCAACTGTGGATGTATGATTTTATTTTCATTAAACTGCCAATGATGGTAACTTTGGAGCCATTTTGGCACCAGTCTGTGGACACTTCTGAAATTCTTTCCCCAACTGGGAGATTTTATAGCCCTCGCAAGTTCCCCGTATCTCATACTTGTGATGACACCTCGGAGACTGACGTTCGCGGTTCTCCCACTCAGATGCTTGTATTTATACTCTGTACAATATGATGTGAATAACAATCGCGATCAAGGCTCATGGGTGGTATAATATAGCCATTCGGCCGACCAAACTCATGGAAACAGTATGATTTGTCTTTAACAACGCTGAATATTTCAAATTGATGGTCGTAACTATATCCTGGAGTATTGTAAAGTAACTCGGAGATCTCCCATGTGAAGCGAAAGTGAAAGTTTTAATTCTTTACGTGTTGAATGTTTATGGCAAGTCTTTTTTTTAGACAGTCCCAATGAGAACTATCATAGTCTATATGTTGTTTTTAGCCGATGCATTAAGGGGCACTCAGTGTTGCTGTTTGTCTTTTTACACAGACTTTGACAAGGGAGCTGGCAGTTCGTTTACTGTCTGATCCAAGTGATTTGAACATTTGCCTCACATGCAGCTTCTCCGGGTCATTTAAAAATAAGTTCAGGGTTACAGTGCAGGGCCAAAATAGGTCCGTTCTCACCCGTTGTGGGGCAGGTTTGTCCAGTGTGACTCTGGTGGGAGAGAGACGAGTGCTGCTGGGAATGAGCAGGGTGCTGCTGGTGCTGCCCGTGCTGCTGCCCGTGCACCTGGTGCTGGCTGTGGGTGGAGTGAGGGGAGAGGTGCTGCTGAGGGTGGTGGGGGTGGTGCGCCGCCTGGCCGTGGTTGTGTTGGTGGTGGTGGCCAACACCGTTTCCCGCACCAGGAGAGTGCTGGTAGGAGCAGGCGGTCCGGGCCTGCTGGCTGGAATCGCCGGGCATACCCATCAAACCTGCCCGGAGAAAAAACACACATAAAATAAAATATATTATTAAATATTACAGAGAAGGGGTAACAAAAAAGAAAATAACTGGAGGTATGGTGTGGCTTTTGTGTTGTGATTTGGACCCTGTTTCCATTTAGCAGTAACATGTGGTCTGAGTGATCCGAACACAAGCGGACAGCTCTCAGTCTGTATGTTCTCACCTGGCAGTAGCATGCGTCTCCACATGCGTCTTCAGTGACCACTTGTGATCCGATTCCACCTCCACGCTTGGTATGTAAATTAACACGTACATCATTTCCGTTTGAGAAACACCAAATGCATTGCTGTTTTTAACCGTATATCGGCCGGTTGCCATACGAATCTTCCTTTGCCTGCAAAATAAAGTTTGAGAAATGTCTGCATGGAGCACAGCTGCTTACAGGTGTGCAGCAGACAGATTTTTCTTTCGACACATTTCAGTTTTTGCCTGTACAAGCCCAGTGTCTCCTCTTTTTCTCTCGCTCTCTCGCATGCACGCTCCTGATTAACATATACCGGTAAAATAAATGTGATAGTATGAAAACATTACAAGTGAGAAAAAAATAGATGAGCCAAAAACAACAAAATGAAAACATTGCAATAATTGCTCTGAGCACAGTTGGTCACAGTGGTCTATAACTGCCGTTTATATGCAGTGGTCAATACCGAAGTTATTTGTTAGCCTGTTTTGATAACGGACGCTTTTATTTTGAAAGAACGAAAAGAGACTTGATCTTGTCAATCGTAAAACTAACTCAACTGAGATTATACTGTAAAGATAATGTCAACGACTTTTTTTTAGCCCCCGAAGAGGCATGAGGTTAGTTTTCACAGTGATCTTGCATATTTAAATGTTTTTTGTGTTTAAATAAGTTTTGGATAAACTTAAACCTAAGAATTCATTCATCATTACAAAATACACAGATTGATTGGGCAGGGGGCGGCAGTTGAGTAAGCAGCCCCTAATGTGGACACGAGTCACATTCCCGGTCTCACTACTATATGAATGTGGACACATGCGGCCCGAAACACCTCAGAATGTGGTTTTTGACATCTGATCTCAATGCGTCCTCACAGTGTTTTCACTTGTATTTAGAGGGCTCCACTTGTGTTCGGATCACTCAGACCACATGTTACTGCTAAATGGAAACAGGGTCTTGGACATTCAATCTTGAAATGCTGTCCATCTAGCTTTACCCTTTTTATCCGACTAAGGTATTGCCCCAGCTTTTTTTCCACACATATTTCCACCTACCTACGTTTCAGTGTCACCAAATGCACTTACATGCACAAAATATTCCAGTGTCAGCCCTTATTCCCTTATTAATATCTGCATAACCCGCATCGTCTTGATTGGAATAAAAGATGAATATTAGCGACTGATTGTCTTCAGGCTCTCCTTGCTCCATGTTCTGCAACTCAAAAGTTTATTTTTGGCAAATGTAGAAATAATTGTCCAAATAAGACATTGAAAAACCTGTTTATAACCTCTATTGCAGCACAGAGTAGCATTTAGGTTGATTTGTTTTATGGTTTTAGTTCCTGGTGCTTAGAAATCATAACAGCATATTCCTCATGCCCATCACTAGCTTGCCAGTTAATGACTGCCGAGCACTAAAAAGACAATCGACAAGACTTTTATAATATACATATGCCAGAATTTAAACAATGTGAAAGAGGTAATGTCTTCTTATGTGTAGTATTTTGTGTGAAGAAACAGGCAGCTATAATTTAGGAACTTTCTAATGTGGTTTCCAAAAATAAGTAACCCCAATAATGTAATGATTTCAGTCCAGTTATCAATCGTGTGTGGTGGAGTTTAGATCGTCTGATGAGCAGACAGCAGAGAATTCTTGTCGCTGTTTTTCTGAATGCACGGGTTCACCCCAAGACTGTGTTTTATCTCCTTTACTTTTCATCATGGATACTGACAGCTGCAGAAACTGGAAAGAAGGCAGCTAGCTTGTTAAATTTCCAGATGATGCTGCATTGTTGTTGTTTTTCTTTAGATACTGAGTTGGACCATAGTTGTGCTCTTCCTGCTTTTTTTTTCTTTTATTGTAATGCAATTTAAATTAAATGTAAATGATCCTCTCAAGTATGTTTGTTACTGCGCTTTAAAATAATTTAAAGTTGGATATGGGCAGAGAGGATCATTACAGTAACTGGGCCGGCAGAGAGTGCACCTTTGTCAGTAAATACATTTATTCTCTTTTGTAGAGAGTCTTTTGACCTTTTCTTTTATCTGCTGTTTCATTTCTTATCACTCAAAGACAGAGACTGCCTGAGCAGCACTGTTAAGATCTCTTCAAAGATCAGTGGACTGAAACAGAGGGACTCGAGTTTTTCTTTTTCTGACCGACAAATCATAATGAAATCGATGAGTGTACCGAGTCTATCTGAGCATATCCTAGTGAGGAAATTTTCATTCCTGTCAATAGGGAGCTGTTACGCTTTACCTGCTTGTAAAAGTCACTTTAATTCCAATTCTTTTATTCCCGCTGCCGTGTGTTGGCTCAATGCTTCTTGAAAAAAAGCTTTATAGGCATTATTTTTATCTGTTTTTTTTACTGGAAGTCTATGCACAGTTGTTAACTGCCTGGCTGTGTTTTTACTTCCTAATATATTTTATTATGTGTGTTGTGAGAGCTGTCATGTCTTACAAGAATAAATAAAGTTGTTCTGGACTGCATTAAAGCATGGCCTCTGCCACTTAAATCCCTTTGATTGTAGTATAACATAAGGAAAAGTAGAGTACAGTTAAAGCTGGATTGTAAAAAGAGTTGTTGTGTTTAACTCCAGTCTTTAAGTGTCGCTCCCACTGATGATTTAAAGTCTTTTTTTTTATTAATTTGATGTTCATTTAGTCTCCATTATATGGCCTGTAATTTATGAGGACTAGTGCAGTGCAAACGTGAAAACGTGTCTGTTGGGAACAGGCTGATTGCTTCAGGTTTGCTGCTTGCAACTTTCTTAAGAGTCTCTCACGCTTGACACTGTGCTTCCCTGGATCTTAAGCATGTATGAATAAAGAGCAGGGGTGTCACGATTCTCAATAACAACGATTCAACAAAATGGTAAATGACTGCACTTATATAGCGTTTTTCTAGTCTGCGACCAGTCAAAGTGCTTTAACACTAGAGACAGCGCTCATTCACCCATTCACACTCACATTCTTACAATGGTGGCTGAGGCCACCCTAAACGCCACCTGCCACCATCAGGAATTCATTCTGACATTGATAAACGCGGTATCGGGAGAAATGTATTGTTCAGTATCTTGTACTAATACTAATACCTTCATTGGAGGATTCAATTTGACAAACTAAAGGACCGTTCCAATGTCAGGATCCTTAGTCCTTCTTTTGGTGAATTTCCCAAGGATGCCTGTTTGCATCCTCAGCACCCATAATGCTTTGCGCACAACTGTCTGCTGGGAGTTTCTAAAATGGTGACTGATCGAGCGACTACGCCTGCAGTATGTTGGTTGTTTTCATTCATTAATTCATTTTCCCTAACCGATTATCCGAACACATGGGAGGGGGGAGGCTGGAGCTGATCCCAGCTGACATTGTGCGAGAGGCGGGGTTCACCCTGGACAGGTCAACAGACTATCACAGGGCAGACACATAGAGACAGACAACCCTTCATGCTCTCATTCACTCCTACATGCATTCAAGAGTCTCCAATTAAACTAAGCTGCATGTTTTTGGACTTTGGGAGGAAGCCGGAGAGAACCCACGCTGACAAGGATTTTGGTTATTTTTCATTATAAAAATGTACACTAGCGCTCAAAAGCTTAAGGCTACCCAGAAAATATCTGTTGTTTTCCATGAAAACAAACTTGTTTTATTCATGAAATGAGTTACAAAATGAATCGAAAATATAGTAAAGACATTGACATGGGTAGAAATTATAATTTTAACCTGTACAAATCTCCAACGAGCCTGAGGAAGGGTCATTTTATTTATTCTCAAATCAGCACAAAACAGTTTTTAGCTGTGCCAACATAATGCTCAGGTGTTTTAATGATCAATCAGCCTTTCAACACTATAAACGTGGATTAACACAATGTGCTACCTGAACACAGGAGTGATGGTTGCTGACAATATATAATAGATATTTCATAAGAAAATCAGCTGTTTCCAGTTTTAATAGTCATTTACCACATTAACAATGTCTAGATTGTATGTCTGGTCAATTTAATGTTATTTCAACAAAAATTGTGCTTTTCTTTTAAAAATTGGACATCTCTAAGCAACCCCAAACTTTTGAGCGGTATTGTATAAAAGTACTTCTTCCCTCATTTTAACATAAATGTTCAGAAGCAGTGATACCAAAGCCACATCCATGTCGTGCACTGGTTTTGCAGTTGTAGTGCTGAGTTAAAGGTTGGACCAATTACACAATGACGCACACCTGCACACTCGCAAGCCTGTTTCATTTATGTGCTACACCCGTGATTGGAAGGGGTCCTGCCTTGCCTCTGTAGGAACTGACTTTAAGATGCACCTTTCATCTCTTCCTGAATGAACCCAGCATGCCGTTTTGGTGCTGTAACTGTTAATAGGAGGCTCCTCTCAATACACAACACAGTGTGTACACAACCCTGACACAAATAAATATGTCCCGTCGATCTCAACTTCTTTGGGTCCTCTGCAATACACCCACCAAGAGTGACGTCGATAACAGATGAAAGGTTTTTTCTTTTATAAATCGAAGGACAGCCAGAGCCGGTCAGACAGCGACTCCTTGCTTTTTGTTAGGTGAAGATCTGTCGGGAGAGCATTGCGACACCACCTGAGTCACAGTTTGGTGTGTGGTCTTGGACTCACTGTGGTTGTTCAAAAGGAGACGATGAGCTCTGCTGTCTGGGTGACTCACTGTGATTCTCGAATACAATGACTGCTGACACAGTTTCCTGCTAAGCCTCACACTTAAGGGACCCTTTCAAGGATCTGCTAAATCCATTTTCTTCTTCACTTTTCTTTCTAGGTGTCCGTGTCATATCTTTTTTTTCTCTTCTTCTTCAAACTAGTATCCTCATTGTCTTTTCTTTTCTGTGAGTGCACCCCTGACCACAAATTGAAGGGGACCTTGTCAGAGGGTTAATACAGGCGGCAGTTGCGGAGCTCAACGGAGCGCATCAATCTCTCCGGTTTCAGAACATATACGTGGATGGGGAGGGTGGTGGGGAGAGGAAGGTGATAGGAGGCTGGTGGGGGGTCGGAGTGGAAGGAGGCCTGGTGACCTGAAAGCTTCAGGAAGCAATTAGCAAGATGCTTCACAAACTTTAGAACCAATCTAATTAGCTGCTATCAAAGCTGCAGAACCCTTTGCTCTGCTCGACTGCAGATGTGTTTGAGAGTTTTTTTTCTCCTTCTGTTGAATTCTTCCTCTTAATTGCCTTTACTCATTTGACTGAGCGAGCCGTAAAATGCAGATATGCGGAACAACAGATTGTTTGTTTATTAAAATACAATAGAGTAGGAGTAGTGTGTGGTGGAGGTTAATACTGGAAGGCTTTCGCTGCTATGAAAGCAATGTTAAAATCTTTCCATTTCATTAGCAGCTTAAGCTTGACAGTTAATTATGTGCATGAAGCCTGACATACAGGTTTACATGTTTTTTTTCTTCTTTCCTGCAAACGCATGTGTCAATTAAGATGTTGGACGGCCACACATGAACAGACACGCACTAATCCACGTACAAAATGAGGGGCAGACACCCACCTTGCTGTGAGAAGGACTGCTCAAAGACACACTTGTAAAGACTGCGGAAAGAAGCACTGAGGTCCTCAAAGTCGGAGAAACAGAGCTGCTTGTCCCGTGACTCCGGGACAGGTAAACCGTACTGGGGCTGAGGAGGAGGAGGGGGAGGCGGCGGCGGCTGGGCGGGCTGCTGGAGGCTCAGGGACTGAGACGAAGGCTCTGAGTGGCTGCTCACCTTCAAGACACACACAAAAGGAGAGACAACACACATGCACACTGTGAGAGGTACAAACAGACAAACTGGAAACCAATGAAGGTTTTAGAAAAATACATCAAAGGCTGAATTTACACAGGTGAAGGCTGCAGTTCGGCCGACATCAACACTGCATCAAAGAACTCCTTATTCATTTCAGTAAGCCCAGTAAGGCCAGTGTGGTGGTATAATGGTCCCAGGAAAAATAAACACAGGGATGTTAAGGCAAAAAGTCGAAGTTGTAGAGAGGCTGCAATGAAAATAGACCTTTTCTATGTGGACTGTGCACCCATTTTGCATCAATATGACATTTTCTCCATACAATGTATTATAGGGCTGGGGGGAAAAAATTGATACAGCATAGTGTCCCAATATTTTGTGTGGCAATATTATATTGAATCATGGCCGCCAAGTATTGATATTTAGTATTCTGACGGCTGGCGGGCTGGCAGTATTTTCGCCTATTTTGGACGGATATACTGAAGATCCGAAGGATCATATGAAACTAGATATTCTAATAAATCTACTGGTACCATGTGCTTCAGGATATCATGTCAGGAAATTGTCTAAATAAGCTTAAAGCAGTGAAGCTTAAAGTTGAGGAAAGTTTGATAAAATGCTGCAGTTGTTGTTGTCCATACATGTTTGACATCAGTTAAGTTCAGTTTGACTGAATACTTTGTTGGTCAGTCTGTGGGTTTGACTCTCATTGTGGAGAAATAAAAAGACTGAAGTGAGATGAACAGACTGAAAATTTTCTCTTATTAGACAAAACAATTTTTTATTGAATTTAATTTTGTCTACACAGAATGCAGTTAAACAGGTAAATCGCAATATATTGTATCGCAATACTCACCATATCGCAAAATGGTTAAAATGGCAATAATATCGTATCGTGACTCAAGTATCGGGATAAAATCGTATCGTGGGGCCTCTGCTGATTCACACCTCTACTGTATAACATTGTCAAACTATTCTGGCCATTTAAATAAAGCAAATAGAAAAACAAATAACAAAAAACAAAAATCAAAACCACCCCATACATTATTTTCTGCATTATATGTTCTAGAATAAAAAGTTACTGTATTGGATAACATATACACCGATGATGATGGATATCGATATGTTTGTGATAGGCCATTATCGGCAAATAAAAATCTATATTTAACAAAACAAAATGCAACATCATCCACCACATTGTGCACATTCCTGTCAAGTATCTGTTCAGCCATTATGTTCAATACAAAGTCTTCATCATATTTATTGCAACAGTTATTCGCATTTGAGACAAATCCCCACAAGCTTGATGCTGTCTCTGTATTTTACATACAGTAGATTTTAAATACAGGAGGAGGCTGTTGAGGTGGAAGGAGTTCACTTGCTGATGGCAGGTAACGGTATGGTGGCTTGCAATGCAGATTTAATGAGCAGTGAGTGTTTCTGTGGACTTCCCGTTGGACAAGGACATGAAACTGTAGGACTGAATGATAAATGGAACATATGACTCGAAAAACTTCTGTGCCTGCCCGAACTACACTGAGTGCTGATAAGATAAACAGTCATGGAAAAAATGATTAGACCACCCTTGTTTTCATTTTAATGTCTGGTACGACTAAAGGTACATTTGTTTGGACAAATATAATGAAAACAACAAAAATAGCTCTTAAGAATTTAATTTAAGAGCTGATATCTAGCCATTTTCCATGGTTTTGTTGATAATAACCAAAATCACTATCAAGAAAACCATTGAAAATGGCTAGTTATCAGCTCTTAAATTAAATTCTTATGAGCTATTTTTGTTGTTTTCATTATATTTGTCGAAACAACCTTTAGTTGTACCAGGCATTAAAATCAACAAGAAATTGAAGAAAACAATTGTCTAACAATTTTTTCCATGACTGTACATATGACGGCTGATACAAACAATTATTTTCCATTATTAATCAATATGCTGATTATTTTCTCAATTCATTGTTTGAGCGATAAATTCTGAAAATAGTGAAAAAAATCCATCCAAGGTCTTTAAGGTCTTTCAAATGTCTTGTTTCGTCAGTCCAAACACATGAAACAAAAACAAAAACCTAAACAAACCTACTTTGGTGATGAAGCGATTATGAAAAATAGTTGGCGGTTATTATGAGAATAATTTTTGCAGCTCTATAATATTGACTATTTAATTCTGCAAAAATGATTAATGTAATTGTAATCATGCTCTATGATGTCCGCAATCTGTGAAAAAATAATCAGCTGAGTTGAAAAATGTTGTAATAAAAACCAGTGCCTGTGCAGTGTTTTCATATCTGAAAAGTCTGGCCACAGTAAGGACACTAAATCCAGCATTAGAATGGGCTGCTACCTGTCAGTCAACACATGGGGAAATACAATGATTCTAGTTGCTGAATCTAAATTGAGAAACCTGAATTTCAATTGGGAGAGCTCCACTGTAAAACAGATAAAAAGTAGCATTCAATAATTATCACATTTAGTTTAAAGAAATCTTATTTTATTTTTTCGTTTGTGCCGTTCAAATTCAATTAACACATTAAGTAATTTTTTTAATTCACTATGATGATCATACCAAATTCAATTTCATACAATTAAAAGGAAATATTTTTCATATGCACACACACACACACACACACACACACACACACACACCCGAAACCCACTGCTTCCATTTTCTGTCTCATATTGTGAATGCAGCCTGTCTTCCTCTACCCTCAATCATCTCATCCCAGCTGTCATCTTCCTCACCATCCACCCAGCAAACACAAGCAATTTGCTGTGATCAGTGTGCCTCCGCAAATATAAGCCAACTTAGCATGACACATTCCCCCCACACATCTACCTCCACCCAGCAATGGCTGCCTCGCTGTCAACTTTCTTGGGTGTCTTTGAGATCTCTGCCGGTGATGCCACCAGTAATCACTGTCAGTTAGGGGGGTATCACCTGCGCCAGGTAATGAGGCAGAACTAACCCTGATCCCCCTGGACCAGACCGCAGATGAGCTCTGAAGCGGTGGAGGAGGAGGGCGAGGGACGGAGGAGGCGATGTGGGGAGGAGGAAAACAAAAGATGGCCTCTAGAAATGAGAGGTTAACGAGATGAGATTGCACTGACCTTTGCTAATGCAGGTGGGAGGTGAGTGGGGGAAAGTGATTGATGGTAAAAAGGTGAGCAGCTGTTACAAGGGAAAAATAATGAAGAGTTGGGATTTCTCAGCGCCCCTGTAATTTCGGACCAAATGTTTTTGGGCCGAGACTGGCCTTTGAAATTGTATTATATTTTGTTTAAAGGGACAGACACAAACAATCATTTCAAATGCACTACAGGTCCATCAAAAGTCCTTATAATTAGATTACTGACTGAGTGGAACTTTAATGGCAACAATGGGACAATCAGGCTGTTGCAGAAGCAGAGTAACATGGAATTAATGAAAATAGCAGCATTTTAGGCACCTTTGTGCTTCTAAAAGGTTTATGCTCTGGGAGCATGAATATGTATATATATATATATATATATATATATATATATATATATATATATATATATACACACACTGCTATTTTTTTAACACACCCCTTTCAACTAATTGCCCAATTGCACAGCCTTAAGAGCGTGCATATCACGAATGCTGGGTCTTGTTGGTTTTCTGAGAATCTACTGCACCTACTGGTACCTTGTTTGCCATGTAGCAATAAAAAGTATACTAAAAACCTGGATTAATCTGGTTAGTCACATTGGACTGGTATTATTTTGAACACTACTGTATAGTGCGATAAGAGCCATTAGTGCAGCAATAAGTGCTAGTGACAATTCTTCAAGGAGTAGAGTTGTCGTGTGGTGCGAGGAGAGAAGGTCCTCTCTGAAGAGCTGGGTCTCAGGAGTTTTTTTAAAGGTAGAGAGGAATGCCCCTGCTCTGATAGGAACTGGTAGTGTGTTCCACCAATGGGGAACAACAAACGCAAAGAGTTTGGATTGCCTTGAACGAACGGGTGGCAGAGCCAGGCGCCGTTCACTGGAAGAGCGCAACGGTTGTGAGGTAGCATATGCCTGAATCAGGGCGTTCAAGTAGCTGGGTGCAATATCAGAGACAACTTTGTAGGCTCAACATGGGACAGTTTATTTCTTGACAGAAGGGTTGGCTAATCTAGACCCTCCTTCATAAAAAGGCAACTTATTATCATCTCTCTCACACACACACACACACACACACACACACACACACTGGTTGAGACTAATCAATTGGAATAGCCAAAGGACCTTGTTCTATAAAGGATGAGGAATCATTTAAACAGCCAATGTAAAATGTGGCCAAATATGTCTCAGTGTATCAGTGGCCTGCCAAGTCTGGGGTGTACTTTACACTGGCCAAGACCGTAGGCACCATTACAGCAGACGACATGGGAAGGCCTTGATATAAATAAACCTCACTGTGTGTGCTTGTGTGTGCTTGTGTGTGTGTGTGTGTGTGTGTGTGTGTGTGTGTGTGTGCGTGTAATGGCACAGAGACAGGGCAATATTAGTGTTTAATTGTTGGCTAACCGGATTAATCTGCTTTTAATCGTACACAATTTTCCTCCTTTGTCTCAAATTTGTTCATACTGGAGTGGTCACACATCATTTATATGCATCAAAGACAATAAAGGTGAACTGTCAACACAGAGGGACGACTCTGATGTTTCCTGCTGTTTTATTTCTGCCCGACAGATCACTTCTATGAACACACACCAGCATTTAGGCTGTATTTGTGCCAGTCGACCCTGAGGGGCGTGAGGGGCTGCAGACAGTATTGACAGTTGGCTGAGAAAACAAAAAATTCAATTCACAAGCTAAATAATCAGTGCATATGAATGCAACAGAGTTTTCAATCAATCTGCACTTTCAATTGCATTTCCACACCTCTGAAGAGAAGGAATCATAATTGCTAAAATCTTTGTGGGCGGAGGTACTTTGATTTGTTTGGGGAGCCCAAATAATTTCTCTATATGGGAAACACGAATAAATAAATTGCCCTTTTGACTGCTTGTTTGACTCTACATGTCAAAGTGAAACTACAGCAATTAAACACCAGCAATAAGTGTGTGTCTGCTCATGCCATCTGCTGCACCGTGCTACAGAATAATGCATATGTCATCTAAGCACACTGAGTGTGTGTCTCTGCTGAAGCTGCCGCTGAAAATATATTTTCTTGCAAAGTCTGAACATGAAACAGATAACGAGAGTTTGAGCAGTGTGCTGCAGATCCAGCGTACATGTCGTTAGCTGGTTACCACCTCCTCAGTCTGCTAATGGTGCAGCAGACACCTTCTGTACCGACTGAGAGTGTCTGGACTGGTAACTGAATCATCCAGATTATGTCAGAATCAAGTGAACACAGAATCATACAATAAGAAATCATTTTTAGTATGAATGCTGGTTTCAAATTTGACAGTTGAAGAAAAAAAAAAACTGGGAAAAGTGGGAGAAAGCATTGACTCCGTTGAAGTGTCCTTAAAAAAAGTCTCTGTAAGCAGCGTCAGGTCAGCTGTTGTCCTTGTGCAAACACACATAAGAGGAGAGAAATTCTCCCGCAGCAATCATTAGACTGTCACACAAAATAAAGAAAAGGTCTTACCGGTGTGTAGCTGTGTACGTTACTGCCGCTGCTGACGGCGGTGTTCAGGTTGTTAAGGTTGACGGACGCCAAACTCTGCTCTGAAAGACTGTTGCTCAGGCTGCCCAGACTCCCAGGACTCTCACTGCCTTCTGCCTCGGGGTTGTAAAGGGCTACCTACACACACACACACACACACACAAAGAAACACAACAGATCCGTGTGTTTGTGAAAATAAAGGCCAAAATGTTGAGACAACGCACCATATAAACTCCTTCAAAGACAGTGATTCATAATTTGCAATTTATCGGTCTGATGACGATTAAACCTCTCGGGGGCAAGGAAAGATATTTCCGGGCCGAGACTTCTGTGTGCCAGTCATTGTTTGGGAACTTTGGACGACGCAAGAATCCAGCTAGAGTTGAGAGACGACGACCGGGTTGCTTCTCTGCACATGAATACAGATAAATTAAAAAAACTACAATTAAACTAGAACGCCTCGTGGTTGTATGCCTCCGCCAAGTTGCAGTTGACATCCACATCAGTTCAAACTCATATGAAGCCACGACAGTAGACAATGCTTCAAATATAGATGCTGCTGCAAAGAAGCTACAAAGTCAGGAACAAAACTGCTTCACATACATCTTCAACCCCCAGAAGATATAAAATCACCGCAGTTTCAAGGTGGTCAACCACCAATTCATTATTGACCAAATACCTTCCTTTATGTTCCTGAGACATGTTGTTAAATGATTATGATGTCACAGTAAAGTTGACCTTTAAATATAAAATGGCATCATTTAATCCTTTTAGACATTTATTCATTCATTCATCCTCGAGGCGGGGTACACCCTGGACAGGTCGCAGGTCGGCTGACACATAGAGACAGACAACCATTCACACAACTTAGAGTCACCAGTTAATGCAGTGGTTCCCAAGGTTTTTCTACTGGGCCCCCCTTTTCTATCTAAAAAATACTTCAAGCCCCCACACCCCCACCCCCCGGCGGCCTACACACAACAAACAAGAACGGTATTGTCATATTTTTTCATCCTTGTTTTTTGTATTTGTAATATTTCGAGTCGAGTCATGATCTAGTAGACACTTTTAATTACCGTAAATCAAAGAATAGCACAAAACTTTAACTTTTACTGTCATAAACTGGAAGAAACACACAGTTTTGCTGTAAAAAATATGCAATTTTCATGCAAAATTTATGGAGAAACACCCTGATGTGTGAGTGAATGACACAATTACCCTAAAAATAACAGGATTATTCAGTCTAAATTACAGTTTTTGCTGAAATTTACATTTAAATTTAGAATAGAAAACCCACTCACTGTAATTTTTACGGTGAAGTTCTGGCAACCACAGCTGCTGGTATTTTACCATAAATTAAACAGATTATTTTTTACAGCGCAGCATTGGTGAACAATTAAACTATTTCAATGTAGCCTTGCCACGCCCCCCTTTTGTAACCCTGGGCCCCCCCTAGGGGTCACGCGACCCAGTTTGGGAACCACTGAGTTAATGCAAACTCCACACAGAAGAGCCACAGGTTCAACGTGTAGCCATCCTTTTTAGACATTTGTATGAAATTTTGTCATGAACAGCATACGAATTGATGATTTGTGGCCAAAAATGTGCTTTGTGGAGTCACAGTGATCTTGACCTTTGACCAAAATTGGACCAGTTCATCTTTTGAGTCCAAATAGTTCCTCAGATGTTGCATTCACAAAAATGAGACAATCAAATAAAAACATAATGCTTGTTGCTGGCGTGTAGGCATAAAAAGTTGAAGAAAAAAAAAGGGAATTTGTTGTCAGTAGATGAGTTACAAGACTGCATTTCGACCAAATGCATTCTACTTACTATTTTTTACCTGCATTCAACTTAAGCCTGATATATTGCGACTGGTCAATCCCACTCAGACTATAACTGGAACCCAGAACTCTTCCAGTACCTCATGTCCCAGTGCCTTCATACACAGATATCTGTTTATAGAGACTTTGTTACTCTCCCTCATTTTGTCCATATGCCGACTCATATCCAGCCCAAAGTGATTGCTGCCCACCTCAAGAAGTTAACCATGCACCATTAACTTATGAGACAACTCGTGGGGAAATATGGAAATTAAAGTGCTGGTATATGCAAATTGGTCCTGCTGCTGCATAACAGCACAGGACTTAAACTAATGATGATTTTTTTTCTCCTTCCATGAACATGGTGATTTTGATTAAATGTCCTGACCCTGAAACCACTGGGTAACTTCAGAAACGACTTTATTGTCTGAGAGTTTGGCAACGACGGAGACACGAGTTGCGCTTCAGAGAAAGTGTTCTGTATATCGTCTCGTGGAGACGGATCACAAAGCTTTTAAAAGAAATGCCTCAGGATTATGTTGAATCATGCTTCTCTTGTTTTGTTTGACTGTCAGTACTTGTGAAGCAGAGCGCCAGTGTTACCTCCAGGCTACATTTAATTGTATAGACAAAAATGAAATTATAGCCTTCGGGTGAGACAACACTAAAGGCTCTCTGGGGCGGTACTCTACCCAGTAGAGCATCTTGTAGTGGAAAAAGTGCTTCTGTAAGTGTTAATCTGGAACATTTCCTGTTTTGGTTGTTTGATGACATCTGAGTCAACCTGTAATTCTTCTTGCTGTGTTACTGTAGTAACAAGGAAATAATTATGTGCTTTACAAGAACATTTGAAGTTTATATCTATACATTCGAAAGAGAGAAAGGAAAAACTGATAATGACCAAAGACCTTGTGATGCAGCTAGAAAGGTTAGAGCTTTGTTTTTTTTAGACATAGCAGAGCTTCAATTACGAGGAATTCAAGCAAAAACAACATCTGAATGTAAGAATTCCAAAGAAAATATTTTCCAGTTATGCTTAGCTCCTAGTGTCATATTATATTCTAGGAATGTCTTTTTCAGAAGCACAGGCACTTTCCAATGCAAACAGAAGATTAGTGAGCAAAAATGTGTTATTGAAGAGGCTCTGATGCACTGCTGTGCCTGCAGGACGCCACCTGTCTGCACGTGGGCGGATATCATTGACGTTGGCATCAGCATCATTACCATCAAGGTCTCCCTCTCCCTGCTCTGAATCATTTTTTCGAAATGTATAGTGATGACTACTATGAGTCAAGTTTGAGTCTTCCCTTGAGTAAAAAAGAATTGGTGCAAACTAGCATGCATGAGGTTGTCCAACTTTAAGGCTCTTTATGTCTAATAAGGAGAAACTTACATTGAGTTGATCAATAACGTCATTAACAGCATTGTTCCAACCAAAAATGTTAAGGTTCCAACTACTGTTTTAGGGAACAGTATGTTGGTAAGTCTAGAGGTGTGGGAAAAAATCGATACCACATAGTATCGTGATATTTTCCAATATTATATCGGTTCATGGCCGGCAAGTATCGATATTGTTTGTTGTATATGTTTATTTAGCGTCAGTATTTTCGCCTTTTTTTTAACTCCAAGGTTTTTAATTTTTATTTATTCTTTATTATAAAGCAAATCTAGTTGCTTAATAAATACTGTGAAAGTATCAATAATGACATAATACATGTAAATTCTGTATTTTTAACACTACACACTACAGTGGTTAGTTTGGCTAAAATGATTTAGATTATCTTCTGACCATATCAATCTTTAACCTGTATATGTCTTTTTAAATTCATACCGTGCCTATAAAATGTCAAAATAAATTACGAATATCTTTAAACAGCACCCAAAACACCAAGAGATATTTGCCTATTTTCTTTTTAGAAGATAAATGGTTCATGAATTAATTAATTGATTATTCATTAATTGGTTTTAAAAAAATGTAGTAAGTGAATAAATGGCTACATAATTGTGGTGATCAATTCATTTATTTCACATGACATCTGAATTCCCAAAGTGTTAATAATCTGTCATAAATGTGTTTTATATTGACAAATTCTGGGAGGTATGAGTCAAGATGTGTGAAAAGAGCAGAATGGAAAACCGGAGTAAGCCGTCAAGTCCAGACTTGCACGTCACGTCCAGAACAAACACTCAAAGAGTTATGTGAGCTGCTGCTGTGGGACAAATTTTCCCTTTGGTCAGGGTCAGACGAAGAGGTCGCGTACCACACATCATCATTCCGTGTGTGTGTTTATGTGTGTGTGTGTGTGTGGCAAATGAGACAGGCGTCAGAGGTCCCAGTCGCCGCTTGATCTCTGACCCTCATAGAGACAGTCACACCCAGTTCAGTGTGTGTGTCATTGCATCAGGTTGTGTGTGAAAGTGAGGACCTGTTAAACTGATGGTGAAAAAGATTAACAGACTCCGCGGCTTTCAGTCAAGTGCGTCTTAAATCCAGTTAGTATTAATTATAGCCTCAACAAACTTCAAGTGTATTCTTCTGAGCTGCGAGTACAAATGAATAAATCTTCTCTACTAATTCATTTGTAAATGCACAAAAATCATCATTACTCATCATTAAGAAATGAATATTCATCAATCCTAACCCTTTGAACCCCACTACCCACCAGCAGGTTTGAAAAGCATGTTGTTTTTTTTTAAAAATTAGCAAAATTACACCATTTATCATAGCCAGAAACTATAAAAACAGAAATTATCACTGGATTTGCAAATTGTTACTACTTCCCTGAAAACATGCTCAACAGTGACAACAAACTAATAACCATAGTGTTTTTTTTATTCTACACACGGACTGGGGGACTGGAAATCTGTGGGAATGGTGAACCAATGATTATGTTTCTCCACTGCTGTAAATAAAAAAGATCTACTTAAAGACTTATAAGGCATTCATGTGGTGTCAGGATAATTGAAAAAATTTGTTCCCGGCTGGAAAAATGTATGTGAACACCCCATCATGTTGGAACAACAGTTTAGACTGCATGACTTGATGGGTTGATATTATATTCTAAAGAAACATGGCAGACAAAAGTAAATTTTGAGTTGATGGAAAGAACATTTTTATTATTAATTCAGATATCGGCTCATATAGTATTAAAGGGATAGTACTGGATTTTGGACAGTGAGTTGTATGAAATTCTTGCCAGTATTGTAGTGGATGCAATAGAGCGTTCAGACTGGCTGCAGTGTGTAGTAATATTACTATTTGCTGCCATTTTTCATTTTATTTACTGAGTTTATCAAGAAACAAAATAGTTAATTGTTTTGTGGTTGCATGGGTGACCTTTTAGTGTACACGTAGTTTTGTGGAGTGAAACCACGTAGTTTCGCGACCCCTCCAGCTTGCCGGAAATATCTAGTCTACGATCCGAACTGGACGGACCTCCGTTACCAGAGCTCAGAAAAATCAAGAACTATCCCTTTAAGTTTAACTGTCTTAACAGAGCGACGTAGATCAGTTAGAAGAGTTATTTATTGGCATTGACCTTGACAGCAAGTCAGGTAAGGAACATTTTAGTGGTTTTGGGTCTGGGACAAAATTATTAACGGAAAGCTCACAACAAGTGGTGGAATGTAACTAAGTACATTCACTCAAGTACTGTACTTAAATACATTTTTGAGATACTTTACTTGATTATTTCCACATTTGTCATTTTCTATTGTATTGTATCTGTATTTTTTTACTCCACTACATTTAGCTGCCAGCTTTAGTTACTAATTACTCTTCAGGTCAAGATTTAACATGAAAAAATACAATCAATTTAATATGAATATGCATGTTTATAAATTTAACCACAAAAAATAAAAATAAAAGTGTACTAAGTAGTTGTAATTAGCCCTACCTAGACAACAGTAAAATGCTACTTACATAGCATCAACAATAATAATACAATAATATATCTAAGTGGGGCCATTCTGCATAACAAGTTATTTTACTTTTGATACTTTAAGCACATTTTGATGCTGATACTCTTGTACTTTTACTTCAGTAAGTTTTGAATGTAATTCTACAATTCTACAATGTCATTAAGCAGACGCTTTTATCCAAAGCGACATACAACTGAGAGTTAATACAACACAAGCGAAGATGAAGTCAAGAAACAACACAAGAGTAAGTGCTATGGGTTAAGTTTGAGTCCATTAGGATGTAAGTGCTTACAATACTTATCAGTGTCATCCGTGTAGATCAAGTGTGAAGGTGTTCAGAGTTGGGTGCAGGATTTTACTTGTAGTGGAGTAATTTAACAGCGTGGTATTAATACTTCTTCAACCACTGCTTACAACTGTTTTCAAATACTTGGATGATAAGTATCCAAGTAGCTGCTGTCGTACCTTGTTAGTTACAGCGTTGATGGCCAGAGTGGGGGACGCCCCTCCTGACATGATGCAGTCCATCCTCAGAGACTCTGACTCCAGACTGTACGGAGTTGATGCCTGAAAGTGAAAGGACAGAGGACTGAGAATGAGGATGGAGACAACTTACTAACAACTAAATCTGTGCTTGCAGTGGATCAGCCTTCTTCACTGAAGACATTTTGACACATCAAAGTAGAAAATCACAGGTATAACAACAACCAAAAAGCAATGAAGCTAAGTAATGTATAGGTGTCAGTAGGATTCTTTCAAATGGTGCCAGTCAATTTAAACAAATACATGTTCTTGTGTATTCATTAATATGGAGAAGTATCTCGAATAAGCTCTTCGCTGACTTGAAATAAGCACAGCTGACTGACAGTAAAAATGAGGAAGGAAATGAAATGTGACGAAGGTTATGGGAAATATCTGAGCGCTGCGAGTTCACGAGCCTCCTGAATCACCGCCGTGCCCCGGGCTCCAACTATGTGAACTAGTTGAGGCGCTCTTCATTTAAATTGCCGGACACTTAAACAGCCTGAAAAGTGGACACATCACTTGCACTTGATGAGATAAATCAGCCCATCCTCATGCATTATTCAAGCATCTACAATGTATTCAGCCGCGGTTCATTTTCTGCTGTCCTCACAAAGAGCTAAAGTAGGGTTAACTGAGTGTCGGGATATGAGAAACTATTCAAAAGATCGATGAGGGGATAAATTGACGCCCGCAAAGTGGGGGGAAAAAAATAAAAATGAGGACAATATTTTTTTTCCTTGTCTGACTCCTTTCAGGGTTCAAGACAGCTTGCCTGCCTTCCCAAACTGCTTACAGTAAGAGGATTGGTTGGTAACAATGCAATCTTTAATTTATGATAAACTCCCAGTGAAACGGGTTGTCGCTTCCCTGGTGGAGGCACTTAAAAAGAAGACAACAGAGAGGTGAAGAGAGGAGTGGGGAAGGCTTGTGGAAGAAGGGGAGAGAAAAGGAAGAATAGGTGGAGAGATAATTGAGTGGTGACGGACAGACAGACGTGCAGACGGAGCGGCGTACGGGAAATGAAAGAGAGTGATTATGCGGAGGGCACCAGAGACGCAGCTACTAAACTAAGTGTACACTGCCTGTCTACACATTTATACAATGCATTTATGCAGCTGACGTTTAGCCTCGCTGCCAACTTCAAATCTTTTCATTTGCACAGCCGCTGTCATCAGGAGACTTTTAAGACTTTGACTGTGTAGCCTAGGTGCAACAAAACCCCAATGAAAACAGTACGACACATTTAGCCCACCTTTTTTTTTTTTTTTTTTTTAAACGCTGCTATAAATCTTCACACTTAAACCTTCCCTGTTTCTCCTTAGCCCATGTGACAGCCCACAGTGTGTCTGCCAGCGGTGCAAGTGAGGCGTAAGAAAAGGGGTCGAAGGGCCCATCCATGTAAGACGAGATGACAAGGCTCTGAATTAATTAATGTTTGTAATAAAAATGTAAAAAAATTGGTGAAGAAAATATGTCTAACGGCAGCCCCGGGGCCTTCTGTGGTAATTAACTGGAACACAAGCCTAGAATACTCTCCCTCCTCCCTCCTCTCCATCTTACTCCTCTCACTTTTTCCCTCCTTCCCCTTGTAGCTTGATTTTCCCTCTCTGCTCTCTCCTACCTTGATGTCTTTTTTTCAGCATCCTTTCTTTCACACTTCCTTCTACTCCCCCCCCCCCCCCCTTTTTTTTTATCCCCTCCTATCCCACCCTCCTTTCTCTGTGTTTTACCTCAATTCTTCCTCCAATGAGCAACTGTGATTGTGCACTTTGCCGCTCCACGCCTGCATGAGTTCCCAGGAGAGGAGGAGGCTAAAGCGGCGAGGCACAGGCAGGGAGGGAGGGAGAGACCGGGGGAAAGAGTGGCAGACAAACAGAAAGATAATGATCAAGACACACAAACAGTGACGGAGACGCGGAATGAGAAAAGAAGGACGATGACCAGCTGTGCTGCACCGTGATGAAAGACTCTGCAGGTTTTAAATGCTTCAACAAACATTGTGAGGTGTACATTGAGAAAAAACCTCAGTGGGTCAGCAGCTGGATAAAAAGATCTTTAACAGTATGCAGTTAAAAAAAACTAAAAAAAACAGAACGGGTGAATGCTGGAATTAAAACTCCTCTGTGAAACAGCTGCTCAACCCCAGCTGAAGACAGAGTCGTCGTGCTGATATCGTTGATTCCAGATGTCAATAATTTTATCAATACTTATTACAATGCTTTGTTGAATGCTCAAATGTAATTGGTTGATTATGGAATGGTATTTTTTTATTTCTGAATATCATATTGCTGCAGATTGCAACCAGGAAAATGAATCAAATCATTCTAAATCAATAAAGTCATTGTTATATGAACGTGGACAACCTGGTGAAAAATATTACTTCATTATCAAAAAAATATAAAAATATAAATGCAGCATATAGATACTATGGTTGCACATTTCTCTGTGATAAACGATTCGATTTGCATCTAGATACGCAGGTTACGATCTGATTAAAAAACGATATACTTTTATTACAAACCGATTCGATCCAATACAGCGTAAGAACGATAAGATTTTATTTGATTCTACAGTTAATATTTGTTGTACATATTTCACTCACAAGTTTTATACTTTATTTATCTTCCGATTCGCCATCGAGTTAGAAATCTGTTTTATTGTGGGTCTGATGTCTCACGTCTCATGTCTCTTAAAACGTTTTGCAAGTGACGCAAGTGAACGGCGTAAGTGAGGGAAGCGGGAATGCAAAATCAGAGACTCAGCTCTTGCGTTGTTTTAAAGACGCTGACGCAAACTGTAAGTGTGTGAAGCCGCCAAACGACCCGAGTCTTGCGATACACGATCCATAACTCTACAACCAATTCATCTAGGAATTCACGGCTGATTTGTATCAATTGAGGAGGCTGCTACCAATGCAGCTGTATCTCTCACTTGTTAAACCGAATATCCGGTCGCATCAGTTTATCATTCACAACCCTAATAGATACTATAGATATATACAGTCATGGTGTTGAATGGTGGTAAGAAAAGTGTTTTTTTTTCAGAACAGGACGTCATAGTGAAGTTGACTTTTGGCCATTTTTTTGATAGAAAATGTAATATCTTTATAATTTCATTCTATTACACATTTGTGTGAAATTCTGTCATATTTAGTGCATGATTTCTAGAGTAATGGGCAAAAGATCACTGTGACCTTGACAACAATGCAAAAATTATTCCCTCCAAAATCATGACTCATATAGCAATAACTGCAATATCAGGCGAAGTATTTGCAATTGTATTTTTTCACAAAGTGCACACGTCCACACTGCAGGCCTCGATGCTCAGTTCAGATTTTTTGCTCAGATCCGATTTTTTCATTAGGCTGTTTTTTAAATATGGCCTATAACAGAGTCCTGTGTAAACTGATCACATCCCCGGACTGACCCGCATGTGCAGAGATCAACATTGTTAACTTTGCGTTATAAGAATGGCGTGTCTCCTTAAAGAGGCAGGATGTGTGTGTCTGCGCTGGTGATATGCAGCAGGAGACTTAGTAAATAAAGCCTGCAGCTTCTCAAGACCAGGTGGAGCTCCTGTGTTTTGCTTTCTATATGTTGTTAAAAGTGAAGGGGGTTAACCCACAACACACATCTCCCCTGTGCTTTCTGACCATGATCAGGGAGATCTAGAGTAATGTAAAAGTCAGATAAAATGCGACAATCACATATGTACCCGATTTAGGACCACACATAAAAGTGGCCTGGATCTGATTTGTCCCCACTGTCATAAAAAAAATCAGATCTGAGTCACGTTTGCTTGGAGTCTGAACGTAGCCTTAGACAGCAACATCTACTTTCCATTTGCAAAGTGTATCCGATGCTTAAAGTGTTTAGAAAGGAAACACTGAAGCACATTTCCTTAGACATTTTAGATTTTTTTGACCAGCACTGATCATGCCTGCCACTTACTACTACTTAGGGTTTGTTCAGCTCAGTTAGAAACTGTACTTGCGGGGCATTGAGTATTTGATCACAGCCCTTGTGTGCTGCTAAATGCTACAGCAGCATCTTCAATTTTTTTTGGACCAATCAAGATATATAGCATGTGTCGGGTCATGGAGAACAGTTAATGGTTCATTTAAGTTCAGCCGAGGTGATCATCAAAACAGAATTTCATCTGTTAGATGTTTAAAATGATGCAATGAATCTGATAGTTTGGTTTGGGAGGTCGTACTGAAATCCCAGTCTTTAAACCAACACTAGTTATGAGTGTGCTGATCAGCTGTAGCTCACTATTGTATCATAAAGAGTGAAGCCAGACTGAGGTGATACAAGACCTGCAATACAATGCATCATGGAGCTCACTGCTTTTGTATTCAGATCCTCAAGTTGCTGATTGACGCCGGGTTGATGCGGGGTTACATATATTTATAGCCTTGGCCGCTGTCAATCAATTTCTCAAAACCAATTCTGTTTCCAACTTCTGTGTTCTTATAATCTATTCTGAGCCGTTTTCCTTTTGTTTCTGTGGCATCTTTTAAACTGTGGTTAACATGAATATACAAAACATGATTACAACCTTGTTCAATTGAGACAAAAGGCTCCGATTCTGTCTTGGTACATAGAAAATTGCACATGTGCCGGAGACGGTGTATTTCTATCAGACTCGGGCATGCTTTTTTTTTTTTTTAGCCCTCTTCAGTAGTAGAGGTCCAGTAATGAGCGGGTCAATATCAATCTAATGGCACAAAGCAAATCTGGTGTCAAAGATAACCCTGCCTGTTCAACCCAGCTGAGAAAAAAAGGTGCACGGTGTGATTGAGGTCTCTACTTTTGTGCCTTTACAGAGTAATAATTACACGTTCCTAATCAAAGTCCAACCAAATCTTTTTTTTTCCTGGTATGATGGACAATTAGACTGATGGATGTCTTTCAAGCGAGCACAACAGGCAGCAAGAGAGATTCATTTGTACCACAGTCAGGCAGGCAGGCAGGTAGCTGCTTGTGAAGCTGTAGATTTAATGTTGTCCTGCAGAAACCTGCACAGTATCAATAAACTGTATGAAGCGAGTTAAGGGTGATTACATCTTCTGTGAAAATGATACATCCTCTACACCAGTGGTTCCCAGCCTATTTCTTTAAGGGACCTTTTCTATTATTGATTACACTGACAACCCTTGACTAAGTGACTGTGTTTCAATTGATAATTCATGTTATATTCACAACAATAACAGTATACAGAACAGCTGTACAATTAACCCAAACAGTGAACGCAATTACTGCAGGAGGTTTGTGCAAAACGAGAAATTTGAATTAATTTGGAACAGATTATTTCCTGTGAATGTTGCATTACAGTTCTCCTGTACCTTTTAGGAACTTTTAATATAATTTTCTGTCTGTACACTTAAAATAATTCCTTCTTTTTTTGACAAATGCAGTGTCTTCTTAACTCTGATGCTGTTGTTCTATTAGCTCTTTGGTTGCTTTAACCATGTAGTTTTCTATTACAGGATGAGGGGGAAGTCTCTTTGAAAATAAATAGCTTGTGCTCAGGTCTTCACTCTGCCCTTATCCTCTTCACAGAAATGAAAAGTCTCCTGGTCTCTGGTCAAGAAATTACAAAAAATGTTTGGCCGCCCACATGAACCCACAAAGATGTTGCTCTTCCACACAGAGTTCACGGTGCTGAACTTGTGGTGGTGACTTCCTGTCAGAAGGAAACACTTTTAAAAACACTTTGAATGCTCTTATAGGTAGGTGGTTGGCACACGGCGGCGTAACAGCAGCTTTAGGTTTTTGCTTTAAAGGCACCTTGTGTGCCTGCTGGTCTATCCTGGCATCATTAAAGCATGAAACATTTTTAAAGCTTGGAAGTTTGTTCCCAAACATGCATTTTTGTAGTTGACGGGAGCAGCTTTTATTCAGTCTCTTCTTTTTCTGCTCATATGCCACTTCAATGAAAGTGAGCTTGAACTAGTGGAAAGATATATTTTTAAGATATTGAAAACTAACAAAGAGGGTGAGATTATTGTTTTGTGGCAACAAAAATGGCACATAAAAAAGAGATTTAAGTCCTTACTTACTTTGAAGATGTCTGCTGAGATGTCAGTTGAATACCAACTGAGCGGTGCACCTCCACATGGTATTTTTGAAAACATTGAACTCTTTAAAAGCACGATCTATAAGGAATGGTGAAAGTAATTACCCTTTCTCCGGAGCGCGGTCTCTTCTTTGGCCTGCTGGGTACTGTGTCTTCTTTAGGATTGGTGTCTATGGCCCAGTAGGAACCCTGGAAAGTGACCCCAATAAAACAAAGAGTTAAGCCTTGTGATTGATGGAAGCAGCTCTGTTTGTGCATTTCTCCACTGCTTTTGTTTGCTGGTTTAAGTACTCTTTTATATTCTGATTTATCATTCTTTAATAATCAGACAGTGGTGATAAAAAGTCCTCAAATAATCTATAAAAAAAAAGTTTCATCACAAGAAACAGTGCTGAATTCAATCTTTACTAGAGTAACCTGTAAAATAGATATAACATATAACAGAGCTCATACCTGACTGTATAGGTTGATCAATAGCTAACATTTTAGTTCAGCTTTTTTTTTTTTTTCAAACATGCGAGTAACACAACAAAGTAAACTGAAAAACAAACAAATCCAATGAGAATAATCAAAACAACATTAACATTAGTTAACCTCCCCACACCTGCAGGATCATCCCTATGTTCCCAGGGCCCTTATTGTCAGATATTGGTAGTAGCTATCTTCTGTTTAAAGAAGAATGGGAAATTGGCATTTCAAATGCACTTTGAATGGTAAAAAAAAATCCATTCAGGCACCTTGGAGACATCAATGCCTCAAGTAAAGTTGCCCAGTATAACAGCAGTAAACTATAGACTGTAGGTGGGTCATTTCAACACACTGAACCCAGGAAAAATACATTCAACAGTTGACAGAGTGAAGAAACAATACTGAGGAAAGAAAATAATTTGGCACATCTCCTTAACAATCGTATTAAGAAGATATGGAGCTGAGGAACCTATATATGGTCCTGAACCGCAATGGACCAGCCTGTCCACTCCTGGGAAGGCAACATACATACAGACCCCCACATTTCAATGTAATGGAGCAATACTGCTATAAAGAACATTCATTTATTTACTAAATATCAAATTATAATCCCCGTTACCGTTGATTTTCAAATTGGGCAAATAGGAGGGAAGATGAGGGGAACATGCTAAAAAAATAAATTAAAAAATGAATAAAGCAATAATAATAATAATAATAATAATGTAGAAAATACATCTGGATTATTATTAATATAGAATTATTTATAATAAAATTAATATATAACATACTAAAATCTGACTTCCAATGCCCATCTTTCTAATTACCTGCCAGTCAAATAATCGTTCATCACGTCATAAGCTATCAGTCCCGTTAATGGTCCGACCTGCCACGGAGCTGCTCTGACTCCTTAACGACATCTTGCAGAAAGCGGAGCTATTTGAGTGGCCTGGTCATGGAATGGTTTGGGAATCCCTGCCTTACACTACTCTGAAAACTGTGATCACATGACTTCAACATTGCCCAATACTGGTATTCTAACCAATTACTCATCCAGACTATTTAATCATCTTGTTATCCCACCATACAACAGCATAGAACAAGGCACTGGCTACATCCGAACATTTAAACTCTTCTCACTGACCCTCTAGAACTTTAATTTCCTTCAGAAACACAACGCAGTCAGTGTCTGACCAGTTCAATTTTAAGTCATTATGAATCTCCAGATATTCATAAGAGGAAACAATTTCAACCCTTTTATTGTTGCCGACTTAGCTATGCTGTCTTTATTCGAAGTTTGATTTAATTACTTCACTCATTTGCAAATAATTGTTTAGGGTGGTAGATATGGACACATATTATATTGTTCATTAAAGCCTTTATCTACTGTGTGTCATTATTTGCCAATTATTGTGTGACACCAATACAAATAGCGTACTTCATTGGCTCATGTGAATGGAAGCATAAAGTTACATAAAAATGCCATTTATTTCGCCCATAGTTTACTTTTCAGTGTTTAAGTGGCATCTACACTGAACTGCCAACTCTGTGAAACAAGATCAACTTCACCACACCTCAGCCTGTTTGTGCAGCAGTAGTGGGCCAATCACATGTCACATTAAATTGAAGAATGCTTGCAGTGATAGGCTGCTTTTCTAGATTTGTGTACAAAAAGGATCAAATGCAGGTGTCGTTTGATTGGAGAAGTTTCTGTACTACTTGGTGATACCTTAAATCGATTCGAGTACCAACACCCAGCACATCATCTGATACATCTCTTCCTATAGTGAATATAGTGAATTATTAAGGCACTTTTTACTCTATTTGGGGATACATGAGATGACAAGAAAAAAGTGCAGTAGAAGGATCTCCCTTGGATGTGATGAAACCAATGTGTCTTTTGTTATTCGAGTTCTGTATCCAGTCAGTTTTCTCTGGGCTTAGTTTTCTTGTGGTTCATGTTCCCGCTTCGTTTCCCCAGAAAATCCACTGCAATCCTTTTTGATACACAACTTAAATACACAGCAGACTCCAAAATAAAGACAATCAATGAGAGAGGAGGAAATCAGTTGCTTTTAGGTCCTTGATTTCCTCCTGGTCTGTTTTTTCTCCCCCCACGCTTTTCATTTTTCCTCTTCCCTCCCAGGGAGGTCCAGAGCTGCAGACAGAATTCCGGAGGTTCATCTAGGCCACACACACACACACACACACACACACACACACACACACACACACGCGGCTCATCTCTGAGCATCTAGCCCCCGCCCTCCCCCATCCTTGCCTCTTCTCCTCCCCCTGTCTCTCAGTCCCACATCAGTGAACAGTACACAGCCAATTAACGTTAGCACATGCATGATTTAGCTTCTCCCCTCTCTCTATGGCTTCAAACAGCGCTTGTACATTCAACGTCTACACACACACAGATGACCCCCACCCCCATGCCGGGGTATCGACCACTTCGATCCACGGTGTGAATTAAGGTGCTGGTCAGGTCCAAGTCAGGCTAATCAGGGGGGAGCCGCTCTCTTTGTGTCTTTGCAGACTATAGGCCTCCACTCAAGCCCAAGGATTTTGTTTGAATTATTTAAACCTTCTTCCCCCTAATTCATTTTTCAATGGTTCCAAAATCCCCACAGCCTGGAGAAACTCCCTCTTCCTCCCCCCACCCCCCAAACAAAATGAGTTTTGAGCGCTCAATGAAAAAGTTTGGGCTTGTCAGTTTTTGTAAAAGTGGTGGATTGCTTCTCGCATTAACCCTGTGATGAGCAGAAGTGCGGACGTTTGAGCATTCATTAAAAAAAATCTTGTAAGGGGCAAGCTTCAGTGATCATCTGTAATTATATACCCCCCCGTCTGAGCAATTCGTTTGATTCAGCACAAACAAGGAGTTGACAAATTGTTGTTTTCAAACTGGCACTGCTGAAGTGGTCGTGGCAACTCTGCTTCTTAACCACAGTAGTAGCAGTGGTGAAACATATCAAAGCTTCCTCTGATTGTGTGTGCGTATGAACGAGAGAGAGAGAGAGAGAGAGAGAGAGAGAGAGAGAGAGAGAGAGAGAGAGAGAGAGAGAGAGAAAGAAACAGGGCCTAATAAAGCATAACAGATGCGTGAACAGCTTCGCGTCTGAAGGAGTGTACCTACATATACTTATTATTCATTACTCTCTGTACCACATTATTACTTGGCAGAATCAATATCGGAAGAGCCGTAGAAAACAGAGAAAGCGGCATTAGGCATTCAGATGGTTATGGAGCTACAAATTGCTTTTAAGTTCAGAAACTGTGTATGTGTGTGTTTGTGTGTTTGTGTGTTTGTGTGTGTGTGTGTGTGTGTGTGTGTGTGTGTGTGACAAAGAATCAGAACAGGTGAGTGTGCTCTTTGATTCACTGGATGCACTTATGCACAAGAGTGTGCACACACGCGGTACAAGGGCGACTAAACATGTGAAAAGTAATCGCTGCCGCCGTGGCCGTATTTTGTAAGCCTGTTGAAATAGGCTTGCGTTTTCATTGTGTGTCTCGCCGTAATTCATGCTGAGCTTTTCAGTCGCATTACATTGTTCAGGAAATACTTACTTTTCCAGGGTCGTCTTTGGAGCGAGGCACTTTGAGAAAACACTTGTTCAAGGACAGGTTGTGTCGTATAGAATTCTGCAGGGAGAGACAGACGGAGAGGAAAGGCAGGGGGAGAAAAAGGCAGGAGAGAAGAAGAAGCAGGACAAAAAAAGATGTTAGAGTAACTTAACACCTTTATCTATTTTTCTCAAAAGGAAATTATATTTTCTGTCACTTTATCAGACCATCAACTGATTCTGATTCCAGTCTGCAATGTTCATTGGAACAGCACTTTTCTCTGATATTTTGTCCTCTGTGTAAGTGGTTCACAACATGGTCACTTGATAATTAATGGAGTAGGCAAAAAGAAAAAATATTTCTTTTCCACAAAACGAATGTTTACTTTTCTGACTTTTAGTAATTAGTATACATTGTTCCTTTGGGGCAAATCAACATCATCATCAGCTATTCAGACACATTATCTTGACACTCTTTATAGCCTCCGCTACAATTGAAGCTTATGTTAGCTACGATTTCTATCAAGTCTGGCTCTGAACCCGTGCCTTGGCCATTAGTGAGTGGTTCACCATGTCGAGTGAAATGCAAGCTGTTATGACACAGATGTAGACGGATGTATTGATCTGAATCTAAAGCGTATGTCATGTTCCGTCAAGAACACCTGATGATTGAAAAAGGTGGTTGAAGCACATTCAGTGTAGACAGGCGGCGAGACGGATGGATGCTGGGGCGACAATGTGTCAGAGCGGTGAGTGGGGTCGTCCTCTATTACAGACATTCATAGTCAACTGAATTTGTCAACTTATTGATTAGTTGATTCAATTGAAAGATCAGTTTCTCCACAAATAATCATGCTAAAGCCCAACTCCTGTTTTCACCAGATGTGCTCATGAGGGTTCTTTTTTTTTTAATATAACTCACTTAGCATGAAAAATAAATCTTTATGGACTAAAGCCTCATTCATGCTCTGCGCCCTTTACATACAAAAGTACATGTCAATTTCAAATTATGTAACCGACACTACCACAATACATCCACTACAGGGCAGCTCAGCTCAGATTCAAAGCTTTTTGATAGCGACAAATGTGGCGATGGTGCGGGGGGTCGTAATGACGAACCTCTTGAGGAAAAAGCAGTCGTAAATACATTGCAGCATGTGGAGGGAGAATTTTTATTTTACGAACATCTCCTGAAAAAGTGAATCTTTTTTTGCATGTCATATGGTTAAGTCTTGCTTGACCTATCTGCTACCCTGCCCCCCAAGATTTCAGATGATACTACTTTGTTTCGTCTAAAAGAAAAAAAAAATAACGCAGACTACACACAGAAGGCTGTATCTTTATCTAATGTTGAGCATAAATGAGCCCTAAGAGGACAACAACCAATCAGTTGACTAGCCAGCAAAGAGTGGGGGCAGTCCTTTAGTGTTAGTGGTCTCAGGCTGTGGTGGTTTCTTGTTGAATGCAATTATTCCACCATTTTGGAAGCATTTGACAAAGTCATAGTTTGGCTGTAATGAAGGGAAATTGACATTTCCACAATTTGTAACACCTCCTATTGCTTGTGTGTGTGTTGTGTACATGAGAAAAGAGGTAAAGGAAGAGAGAGAGAGAGAGAGGGAGAGAGAGAGAGAGAGAGAGAGAGAGAGAGAGAGAGAGAGAGAGAGAGAGAGAGAGAGAAAGAGAGAGAGCTCACAACAGTGCAGGCTAACCTGACATGAACCTGTTCTCCCTTCAGGCTCCCGTTCTCCACTCATCTGCTGCTGCTAATTAATACCACTGGGGAGGAGGAGGGGAGAAGACAGGGATGGGAGGTATTTCTCTGCTCTTTCTCCTGAGCTCTCACTGCTCAACACCGGCTTTGTTTCTCCTACAGTAACCACCTTCTCTCTCCGTCTCTAGCATACCATAACAGCCTGGTCCACCTCTGCCTCGCCCTTCTCCTGGAGAAAAGCTCCAGCAGTTGTTGGCTGCTCTACTTAGCGGGTCACTGGCTGTACGCGGCCGTCCATCAAGGAAACGCGTGACAGTCAGGTAATAAAAAAATAAAAAAAAGGCAAAGAGGACTGCCACCAGCTCGGCACACAAAGGGAACCATCTGTTCCGGAAACTTTCCTGTGGGAGGTGGCGTTGGATCATTAACATTGGGTCCAATCGTCACTTCAGCAGCCAGCCCATCTAACTTTGCTCACCTCTATTTACTGTTTGTTTATTTTCACACTATTTTTTGTATTACCCAAGCAGTTTTGCACACCTGTGCACTACTTGCAATGTCTGCACAATCCTGTGTATTTCAGACTGACTTTGCACACTCTGGCACTTTTCACCTTCAGGCGTGTGTTCTCTGTTGGGGTTTGCGCGGTGTACCAAATAAGTTACCAGCGCTGACTTAAAAAAATCTCATATTGGCCTAAATTTGTTCATGTCATTAAGGTAAATGTTTCCCTGCTGTGTGGAGCGGTCCCCTTACAGCAAATGAAGAGTTTTAATTGTTATTTCTCTGATGTTTTGGGGAGCTTGTTTTCCTCATCAGTGAGCCCTTACGATTGGTGATCCTCATATAGAAGTCTATAATTCAAACCAATCAAAACACTAGGATACCAAACAAAATATGTTTTCATCCACCTTTTATTTCCTTTACGTCGTTCATGAGTGTCAACAATATAGCATGTTTAAAATATATTTTAGCAGGTCATTTAAAACTGAATTTTAGTTGTCAGCAAGCCGTAATGGCAGGAAAGAGGTATTTTCAGACCAGTGTTGAATAACAAATGTTGTACATTTATTCATCATCATATTGCTCATGCTCTAATGTGATATATGTGGTTTTTGAGATATAAAGTTACCTACAGTCATGGAAAAAATTATTAGACCACCCCTTGCCCAGTCCTATTTGCACACAGGTGAGTTAAGAAGTGTGTCTGTTAGCGTGAGCTCCTCCTGACTTTCTGATGGACCAACCACAGCTGGGTGATGGAAAAAGGTGCACCACAATATCTCCAAGGACACCAAGTCCATGACACTTTGACACTTTGCACTTTGTCCATGACACAAAATTATTGCCTTAAACAGGACTTAGAATCTACAGTTATGCCAGCAGCTCTGTGAGGCTGTACTATAGCACAGCGCTGCTTTGAGGTCAACGCTAACATTAGCATGCTAAAATGCTCAGAATGACAGTGCTAAAATGGTGATTTTCAGCATGTTTAATGTGTACAGACTGGTCTCTTCCCAAAAATGAACAAGTAGCATAAAACGACCCATATTTACGTTTGACACTGTTCTACCCCACCCTCTAGCAGCCTTTGTAATTATGATTGACAGCGAGGTGGAGTATAAAACATGGAAGTTGCACCCGGGGTGGATGGATGAAGGTTAATACATACTCCGCAAGAACTGAGAAATTTGTTAAATTTGTTAAATTTGAAAAAAAGGTACTCTCTGAAGAGCTGGGTTTTACTAAAGTAAACAATGTAATTTATGATTTCTGTGCATCATGTTGTGTGCAGCAAGTTTTATGTAACTATGTCACTTCAGGTAGTCACGTCACCCTTGTAACTACTTCATTTAGGTTTCATTTATGTACATTTATTTACTTTTTTAAACTGTCTTTTATAATGCCTTACCAGAAGATATTTGCTCTCAACATAGATCGGTGGTTTTGTAGCCTAAATTGAACGAAACTGCAGCCTTTTTTAAAAAAAAATAGTGAACCACACATGTATGTATAATGGCATGTGAAATGCTCATATGTGTCGTTATGGGTGGTATTGACAAACGACCTACTCTGTCATTTTGGTTAAACTTTAATAAAATCCATGCCTAAAGTTGGGCCCAACTAACAGAGGCAATATGCAGATATCATATTATCATCATATAGCTCACATTTATGTTTTTCTGGTCTCACTGGCATCCTTGAGTCAAATAAACAATGAATGCCTCTGCTTGATGTTCTTTCTCAAAATCTTCCTGTCAATTATCTTCTTAAAGTGTCGCCCACAAACTACTGTTACATCAATACATGTTGATTTCAGTTGAAGTTTTTTTCTGGTCCAAAATATAGTGAAATTTGATTTCTGTCAGTATCACCCAGCTTTAAATTATTCTCCCGAAACAACAGTCTTTCATCTGTTCAGTTCCATTTAGATCCAATATAGATTCCTTTTTACAGTATCATCATTTCAATGACGATCATTATGACCATTTTATTTCTAATATGTGGTGCAGGGAGCCTTTGTAGCAAGAAGTTTATTCTGAATAGATGCACATCCACACACAGACTGGACATAATAATAGGGAAAAAAACTATCATACTTTCACATAGCTGCAAGGACGTACATGTTCCAGTAGGTATCTGGGTTTCTTTGTGTGTACAACTATGTAGTGAAAGGGAGACCTTGTGTGCACATGCTGGATACAAAAAAACCCATCCTTTCCTACATGTTGTGGACAACAGTAATATCCCCTCACCGAAAGAGAAAAGTCATCATCAATAAATGTACTGATTAGCAGTACTGTGAAGTAAGATAATGAGATTCAGTGCTGTGTCCCCCTTCCACCCACTCCTCACCCTGCCTGATTAATGAGCTTATTGGGCCGGGCTGGGGCCATGCCATTCCTGCCCTGTCGCTGATGGATCACACGGTCACAGGCATCGTGTGCGAGTGCGTCTGCGTGTGTTTGTGTGAATCCCAGTAAGGACACTGAAGACGGCTGCAGGGTCAACTCTATATCTTTGGCATGAGAGAAATGACACAGAAAATGAAGAAACTTACTGTTTCCTGATAGCCTCTGGACACAATATGTCCGTGTTCGCCTTCTCTATGTGCAGCTTTCCACACAAACACATAGCAAAATTAACAGTATTGGCACATTTGTGATTTTTTTCATGTGCTCCAATCTGTATACAAAGCCTTAAGACGCCAGATGATCATATAGGTTCAGATTTTCCTTTCTCCAGGAGTGTGCATGTGTGTACATATGCAAGAAGACACTGTATATATCATTTTGAGTGCAGACTACAATGCACCTGCATCTATTAATTTTACAACATTTCACTGTATGCGTTCAGTTCCCATAATGCCTGGAGAGACGTGAGATTAAGAGCTATGTCGCGGAAAAATAAGGTCAAACAACCGTTTTTACGCAGTTATTATTAGATATGAGGCTTTGTGCATCCGTGTGTATGTACAGTTTATACTAGGAGTCAATCCCATGTGCTTTTTTCAATGCGGATTCTGATACAAATTATTAGTAATCAAGAAGATAACCGATATTTGGAACAGATGTATACTTTTGCAGTAAAAATGAAAAATCCTAGTGTCAAAAGTTAGAGTAACAGACAAAACTTCAGTCAAAAGCCTTTAAGCACATGTTTAAATAAATACTGCAAAAGAAAAACTGCCACCTTTTTTGCATGTCTCTCCTGGTGTTGGTTGACATGATGCACATTTAGCTTGACTCTCTGGTGCATCCATTCGGGGAGAGAGAGAGAGAGAGAGAGAGAGAGAGAGAGAGAGAGAGAGAGAGAGAGAGAGAGGGGGTATAGACTGAACATTTTGACACAATACAAAAACTTTCTTTGATCATAATTCTCTGGTATATCAGTAAAGTGTATGATCTATACCGCCGATGAGATTCTCTACAAACAGAGTGACAGCTGACTCATTTAAAATGGGTCCAACGTGGGTAGAAAGTTCATAGGCAGGGACACATCATATACACCTGGTGTAAAGTGTTTTTGTAGCCAACAAGTCATTGCGCAACAAAAACCCCTCGGTGCTTTTACAACTTCTTCATATTTGATTGTGATTATAACTTTATTATATTAGTTGCCTTACGTTCAACTCACAGCTCTGCCCGCTCATTGTAGCAGCTCTAATCTCTAGTCTAGTTTCTCTTTGCCCGTCTGATAGTAACCACCCAGATAGTGCTGTGGACAGGACTAGTGTAAAGCTGCACATTTTGAGCGGCTGTGGCTCAGTAGAGTGGTCGCCCACTGATCAGAAGGTTGGTGGTTCGATCCCTGAACCCCAAATTGCTGCGTTCATCTGTGTAAGAAAGAATTCCTGATGCTAGGTGGGAGCATATTGTAGAGGTAGGGGAAAAATTGATACACTATAGTATCGCAATATACAATATACAATATACGATAGATATATATATATCTATATCGTATATTGCGAAACTATAGTGTGTATGTATGTATATATATATATATATATATATATATATATATATGTATATATATATATATATATATAGTAGGTACGCTGTGAATACGTACTGAGATAAGTGTGCATTTGGTAGTGGCTGCTGCTGCTTAACGTAGGATGCAGCATCCTGGACTTGAAGAGGTTAGTTATATAAGACAGGCTCAATAAGCATGGGTGACTTTTTGACAAAATGCAATGTGATATAATGTGATGTGTGACAAAAAGTCAGGTTTTGGAAACATGCTTTCGGGTGGAGAGGAAAGGAGTGTAAGGCCATGTGTGTATTTATGTTTGTGTGGATCAGTCGGAGAAAGTGATCAAATAAGATTGACACGTTTGAAGATTGACAGAAATGGTTTAAGAGTTTAAAGATCGTGCGTGTGTGTGTGCAGATGAGGTAGTGTGCAGGTTAAAAGGAGCCAGAAGGATATTCTGGCCATGGGCAGGAGGCTTGCAGTGTGTGTGTGTGTGTGTGTGTGTGTGTGTGTGTGTGGGATTCGCCAAGGAAACAGGTCACACGGAGAAGACTGGAGTTACATAAGTGGGTAGGTTTGGAAGATTTGGGTCATGGCAGCTGAGCTAAATACAAAGGGGCAACATGAGATGGCATTTCCTCTAAACTGACTTAATCGGTCTTGAAAAGTTTCACAAGTGAAGCAACAACACTTGTCTCATTTTAAAAGAAACAATGCTGATTACAGTGAGATGGTTGGTTGGGGAAGTTGGGTACACTGGAAACAAACAGTGCAGCCAAACTGGTATAGAGTTGCAAAGTGGGATGAAGTCGTTTCGGGTGCCTCGGTTTCCAGCAGCAACAGTCTCATTCATTTTTTTCTGCATTGACAATGTAAGGTGACTCATAGTGGGAGCTATGAGCTGTGTGGAGAAAAAATATCTGTGTCTCTGATAAAACAAATGTACAAGTCTGTGTGTGTAAAAAACGTAGGTAGTGAAGTCAACTAAAACTCCCAAACATAATTTATGTAATAAACAAAAACTTAAAAGCCTCCAAAACTTTTTCCATAAATAAGCTTCTTTCTGAGTCACTTACATGAAGACTATTCTCTGCTGAAGTTAAAACACTTTTATCATTAAGCATAATAAACAGGAATACATTGAAAAAAATTTAAAACATATAAAAAACAAATATTAATGTCTATCTTTTCACTTCTGTTCTGCATTGAGATAAACACTTGTTGGAGCTAATTCTACAGTTGGATGCCATTAAACCTAAACAAGAAGGTGCAAAAAGATGATGTAATTAGAGGAGAACCAGTTAAACCTTGAAGGAATGAAGCGGAAATATGTTTGTTTAGTGAATTAATTTCAGAAGCGTTACAGTCTCATTATCACTCCATTCAGATCTAATTCCATTTTTTTCTGCTGCAGTTTTACTGACCAAGTGCGTTTCTATTGCGTCACTTTTTGTTTACTTTTCCACCTGCAAATCATAACTATTTTATCTCCTTTTTATCCCCGCTATAAAATCTTTAAGACACAGCCATTATTTAATTATGGCTTTTGGATTTTATTTCAGGATTGACATGACATTTAACAAAAATACAGATTTGTGTATGCAGTATGACCTAAGTCAACTTTGGGAATGTTGACAATTTAAAAACTATATGTATAGAGCATAAGATGGCACTTAAACTATAATGTGGAAATTTTAAGTTAACACAATTAGAAATTAATCAAACCCTACGAAGCCAACTTGAAAAGCATGTTTTCTTTCAAAATTAAACCGTTTATCATAGACAGAAACTGTTAAATCAAACATTAATGTACGGTTTCTGAATGGATCATCAGGAAAAGTAACCAAATTAAACAAAAAATAAAATAGTGATATGGCATCCAAGTCATTTCATTCTACAAATCTTATATAAATTTTGCCAGAAAATTTGCCATTTGCACCAATAATATCCTGTAAAAAACATTTAATTCTGCACTCTGGAAAGCTATGAATTACTCTGCTCAGAGAGGTTGTAAAAATGTAAACAGATCAATATGTAAAGCCCCCATTTTTCCCCATTATTGGCAACATGCAGACATGTTTGAGTTCTCCCTCCTTCTAGCCATGAATGTGCTGTTTCCATCGAGGTACATGATTTCTATATTGCAGTGAAAAATGAGTCTGCAGTTTGTAAAATGTGGCAGGAGAAAAAAAAAGTCCTGAAACTGCTTGGGGTTCAGAGGGGTTGAATGAATATCAATGCACTGTTTTGTGAAATCAAACACACTGGACCATTGTGGTTTCAGAGAAGAGCCTCGGAGGCTGAAGAAAAGCAGATCTTTAAGTTTTTGTTTGAGAATAAATTCAATAATGTGGCAAGCTATGATACAAAGACTCCTCTTTGCATGCTATAAAAAGGAACTCTTCATGTATGTGGTCATGCAAATCCCTGCTAAACTGCGTCTGCGGTCAGGTCAAAGGGCAACAGGTTTGCTGGCCATGAAATTAACCTATAGAGGGCCCGTGGAGTTTATCGTACACACACAAATGCACACCCACACAGCAGTATTCAGTGGCATCTCTCCCATGCCCTTCAGGATGAATGCATTGTGGTGTCATAAAGGCAGTCCTTGTTCGCCCACAGACAGAACAAGACATATAGAAAGGGAGAGAAAGGAAGATATAGCAAGATGGGATATTTGGAGAGGAAAGAGACGGAGGAGGTTTTATTAACTTTCAGCTGAACCCATACAGTGCATAAAGAGAGGGTAAAATGTGGTAAAGTTTGAAGGTAAGGCAGAGGAGAAGGAGCTGGGAGGTAGGGAGGGGTGCAACAAGCACAAAGAAATAAAGAGCCGGAGTCGGCTGGAAGAGGGAGTGTGGGGGTACGCGCACATACGGACAGGTGTCTTAGATGTGAAAGTCTCCTGGGTTCTGAGCATCATTGAGATGCCTTATTATATCCTGATGGTGACGGAGTGACAGACGCTCCGTGAGAATGCAGGGTTGAATACAAGTCACTACTTCAAACCCCATCTAATACATATTCATTTCATTTGATGGACCCTTCCCCCGCCCTCTTCACTCCCTTACTGAAGTACTTCACACAAGCCGTCTATAAGATGAGGTGTGTGACTGTGCAGCGTGTTTGTACACTCGTCTGTGTGCCTGCCTGCCTGCGTGAGTGTGTGCGTGCAGCTGTGAGTATTTTAGTGTTTCTTGCACATGCACCTGCGCATAAGTGTGTATGTAGACAGGTGTGTGTGCACCTGTGCACATTCTCTGACTGTGAGAACACAACTGTTTATCTGTGTGAATGTGTGAATGTGTGTGTGTGTATATATATATATATGCATGTTTTACAGCAATACCTGCTCACAAATGTGTTTGTGTGGGATGGAAAGAGCAGGAGAGGAAGGGTGTGTGTGTGTGTGTGTGTGTGTGTGTGTGTGTCTGGCACAGAGACAGATAAGGTGGAAGCAGGGTCTCTAGAGATCATGTGAGAGGCTCCAAAACAATAAGAGTCCGCTAAAATTCAGTGCAGTTCCAACCAGCAGGTCCTGCTACAAGAAAATGTGTCATAAATCAGCTAAATCATTGCAGAGCAGGTAACACATGTATGGTGTTGCATTTCAAAAATGGCCGGGTCAGTCTGCTTTAATTATTACACCACGCCAAGCCACAAACACATGCGTTTCTACTGTATCCTCACAATGGTGCTATCTGGTAGCCTGCCAACCCTTGATGGTCAACCCCCTCAATCAGTCTGGTCAATCACTGTCTGTGATGCTCGCTAAAGAAGAAGCTTTCAAAAGTCTCTCTGTGTTCAGTACTTTAAGATAGCGGCCTTATAGTTAAAACTGCTCAGTATGTCTCCTCGACACTCTAAAAACACGAGAGACCCTTCACAGTCCGGACGCCCCTCTTTACCACCCTCAGAATCACACACACACAGATCAGGAGGCTGAGAAACAGCTTTTTCCCCAGAGCTGTGGAGAGGCTGCTGAACCCACAAACCCCGCTTCCCCCCTTCAAAACAGCCCCTAGGTGCAATACCTAACTGCAGCTGCTGGTGTAATAACTGTCAATGTTACATCTATGTATTGTATTTTATTTTTCATAAATGTGCCTTGTATGTATTATGTGCAAGGGATAATTTACAGCCTTGTCTGGGTTATTTTTGCAAAAAAGTACCTGCTCACATACTAAATAATTGGACACAAAATATAAATTTATCAATTGATTTTGTTCATTTGAACATCAGTGTTAGATTCTACAGTTGAAAGGACATCCATAGCAAAAATACCTTCTAATTTTGAACAGATGCACAAACGGACCGCAAGATCTATTTAGTTTTCTGGCCCGTAACTGTCAAACTACATTGACATTTTCTTTTTGACTAACCAGTCTTTCAACACTGCCACAGCCCATACCGTGTTGAGTAGAGTGTTTACTTCACATCAGTCTTCTGCAGTTTCATCTATTTGTCTTTCATCCAACTCTTTGTGTCTTTTTTAACCTGTTTTCTTTTCTTTACTGGGCACAGTTCAGACATTAAGCAGGATTGAGAAAATGTTGTGCTCTTCAACGCTATTAAAATTATTAGAAATATTTTCTATGTGTTTTCTGATAGAGTGAGCAAACTTTTCAGTGCTTATGTTAAATTTACTGGACTTCTTATTGTAAATTGATATGATTTGACATTGTCCTCCGGAGTCTAGAATCAGAACTTCCTCAATAGCAATGGTCTTTTATACACAGCAGCAGAAAGAGAAGTCAGACCACAGAATGCTGTATCTGATAAATCAGAAGTGAGTATTAAACAAAGCTGTGTAATAAATTACTATTATATTTTCATATACATACTATTTTTTGTAATATATCTATCTATTCTGCTAGGTGGAGTAAACTGCTGCCAAACCAAATGTCACTGCAATGCTCCATTGCACTGTTCAACATGCAATGACAATAAAGCATCTTATCTATTTTACTGTTTGCTGATCGCTCTACATCTGTATTGAAGCTTTGTTAAGTTACTGCTAATGCTAACTGCACATTTCCTGCTGCTGCTGCTTCACAATAAAAGCTTTCCTCCAACCATCTAGCAAGAGGCATTTATTGTGAAGCAACAATAGAAAACTAAGTGTTTATCGCCAAGTTAACAAAGCTTTGTTTGCAGTTTCATTCTCAAATAAAAAGTAGAAGAACCAACACACACAGTGAGCTATTAAATGAAGAGCTAACAAACACACCTCCATCACGTCATCAAGGTGAACAACTTCTTGTCCCCAGCCCTGCTGTGCAGAGGGGGAAACACTCATGCTCGTGCCAGCATGAGCTTGAGTGGTCGCAGCTGCTAACGGCTCAGCTCAGCAACACTATTCCCATCACCATTATCAAAAAATGGCCATGAGCAGTTCAACCAAGTGTTGGTCTCAGACTGTTTCGTTTAAAAAGTTCTCAGAGGCCTAAGGAGGTAAAACCATCCAGTCCTGCACAATAAAAATATCAAAGATTAGAGTAAAGTATCTCGCGACCCCTCAGATTTATCCTGCTGTCCTTGGGGTGCTCCAACCTCCATGTTGGTAACTGCTGCCCTGAACTGCCAAACATTAGACCGACTCTACGAGCTACCATCCTCCCTGTGTCACATCAACAGGATCTCTCTCTCACATCTGATTCACAAAGACAAATGCTTTCAGTTGTTATTTTAATGAAGTGTTTCAAAAATAACACAGACACCAAACTAGACTGCGGAGCAGCGAGAGGTCACGGTGGCACACTTCCTGTTGCTGGTTGTGTCGAGCAGAGCGATGTGGCGAAGTGACAGCTTCTGTCAGCGGCTTTCCGGGAGAGGAGGCGAGTGAGCAGGGAAGGAGGAAGGAGGACAAGCAGGAAGGAGTGCCCTGGTTGTACTCTGCAGCCCAATAATGTTTGACAGCCTCCTTTTTCTATTCTTGTTCTAACTCGATGAGATGAAGACTGTTTGACAGTGAGTTATGAAGTTATTAATTAAACAGCTGTGAGCTGTATTGAGTCATTCAGGTTGGTTTAACAGTTAGCATTTACAAGCCACAATCATTTATGTCACTCTTTTGACTACAGAATGTAAAAAAAAATTAAGAATTAGAAAAAATAGTGAGTTTGGAGGTCTAACCATGTTGGCTGTGATGCCCAATTTTGTTGTCTGGTTATTCAAAGAAGACAAAGAAGAGCCATTTCCGTTCTTTTTTGTCTAGTTTCAGTGTGGACAGCGACCACCACAATGACCACCATGAAAGTGGTTGTATGGAGAGTAAGGCTGTAGTCGTTTGTGCATTCATGCTGAACTGTCACTGTATGGGGGCTGTGGCTCGGTGCACACAGCCACATGAAGAACACACGGTATGTACATTGACGCATTAATGCGGAACCGAAGTTCACAAGCGCAAAACTTTAAGGTGCGTGCTGTTAGATACAGGTGCTCAGGTTAGCACATATAGCTGATTGGAGTGCGAGTCAGTCACACTATGACGAGCATGAATGAAACACTGGAACTGTAAACACAGAAAGCTACGACAGCAACAGGAGAGACGCTTGTGATACATCATGGGGGATGTGAATGAAAACACAGCCAACATGCTAACACACATTCAACGGCATCACCCAGATGTGCCAATCACCAAGACGTGGGAAAAAAACACACTGGAATCCTAATCCCTACTGCTTTCAAGCAAATGCAGAACGGGAAGTACAATTATAAGCAATTAATTAAGCAATTGGCAATTACATTGCCAATATAAGGTGAAAGGTCCCACACTTGATCAATTTTGTCTTATTTTTCAGTTAAATAGCATCAGAGATGATTTTCAGTTTTACAGCCTGTTGTGACCTGCTGTCTTTAGGGTAACTGTTTGTTCCATGTCCTGAACAAGTGTAATACACAAATGTTTCTTATTTTTGTAATGAAAATAGTTTACCGAAGTTGCCAGTGTGCAAAATGTTACCTCAGTCCCCAATGAGAGGATTGTGTCTGTCTTTGACACGGTGCTGTCTGTTTAAAATTAATTAAAGAAACTGAACCTTGTTGCATTTGGGATTTTTTTCCCGCTGTATCAAACTCACACAGAACCGTAGCTCGTGTGTAGGGTTACACCTCCAATAGAGAGGTGTCATTTTCACATGCAAACTCTTCCTGGGTTATGCCATATTAGTATGGATGCACAATATTGTCATAAAAAATAATCGGAATAACTACATGGCATATCAAAGATAGCTTCTACATTAATTTAATATTCTTAGTGTCTTTCTTTGGAAAATGAAATTGACAATTCATGACTGAGAACAACCTAAACAATCTGCAGATCTTTAGGTCTAAATACCTCATTGAAAATCGACTGATGCTATCAGTGTCCATTCATCTGACTGGCCTTGCTGAAAAAGCACCATACAGGGTTTTACTGGTACACATCACCTCATTCGCTCGAGCAGGGCTTCTAACTTTGTCAAACATCTAGTTTCCTCTGTTGTTCTCTGGAACACTCTGATGTTGTTCAGGATCTGACGAGAAACAGGCCTACGTCTCTTTGCGGGGTAGAAACCCAGGGACTAGCGAATAAGCTCATTCTGTGGTATAATTGTTGCATTCCAGAGTGCTACGGAAACCAGCTTTAAGCCTATTATTAGCCATATGGAGAGTGCTACAGGCCTGGCTGGTTAGAGGGGGAAATGCGGTGCTGGATGGGTGCCAAATCCTCGAGGAGATAGCAAGAGAAATTCCTCGCTTTTAATTAAGAATTTAATACTGAGACTGCTATTAGTGATTAGTATGTAATTAAAAGCACTAGCAGTGTTACACATGCAAGTTAAATTAATAGCTGCATGTATGTGTGCTGTGCGTGTGTGCATGTATATGCGTGTGCATGTTTAAACATTACACTCTGTTTAAAAAAAAAATCCCAATTTGTTCTTCAAACTATAGCAACAGCTTATATTAAAAATACAAATGTGTTGGAGGAACAGTGCCCCTGGTATTTATTGCCTCATACAGAAATGTCATTGTTGTTTCACAGTTCAGCTGTAACTTCTAGCAGATTGGGAAATTAAACAATATTTGTTGCATAAGGGATTACCACAGCAATAAAACTCAACACGAGTTTTGTATTGAAGAAAATATACTTTTATAGTTTTTATTTTTTTTGTTCATGATAAATTATATTATCATGTGACAAAATTGCAATTTTCAAGGCCAAGTGTATGCTTAACTGTGACATGGTGCATTCAAGGGCTGTCCACGACTTAGGAAATTCTTAGTCGACTAACACTCATTCAATTTGACTAAACCTTCAGATTTAATCACCTGAGTTTCTGCACAAAGAATCATGCAAAAGTCCCACTTTACATCTGGTGTTTATCAGAGATGTGCTCATAAGATACTTAGAAAAAAGTCATTCAAGATAAAAGAAGCAGAAAAAATGACTAACCGATAAGCGAAATCTTAAACTAACTACTTCTAAGAACTTAGGACAAACAATTAGTTAACTGATTGACTAAGCAGCAATCTGTGTACTTTCTTTACATTTCTAATGTGACTGTAGTTGTGTGTGACATTAGTTTTCTTTAAGTTTAAAATGTCCTTTTGCTTTTAAACACACCAACATTCTTTAAAAATGTACTGAGAAGCTAAGGTAAAGCTGGATTCTGGCAATTTTTTGCTGTTTTTGTCACTGAAATAAGATTTTTATTTTCTACAGGTTTATTGAATTTGCTTACCTCGAAGCTTTGGTTGCAAAATATTTTTTTTTAAATCATTTAACAGTCAAGGTTTCATTTAAATGACAAAGATCCATCAACACTTGTAACATGGTGTCAAGAAGGAGACTTTGACACGCACACACGCACACACACAGGGACAGCAGATTGGGCTAACAGGACATGTAAACTAGGACGTCTGATGTAACAGTTTTTTAGTGTTACCAAATGACGAGGGGGTCTCAACACACACTCAGAGGTGAGCCTCAAATAAAACAAGCAGACGGCTGAGGCATTCTCCTCTTCCTGAAATGACTCTCAAACCACACAAAGAAACACACTCACACACACAGACACAAGCACTACATACTGTAGATGTATACTCTGCACTCAGTGTTTTCCGTATATTGCCTCAAACAACAACAGTATGGTGGTGAAATTTCAGTTGCGCTCATAAGAAACAAGCTCAGAAGCCTTAGTGCAGCTACAGCCACATAATGACTCCCAGCAGCCGATGACAACAGCCTTTCTCCACATATGTAAGTAAGTACAATTGACACTGTGCAGCGACCTCCACGGCGCTCAGTCACAGATCTCCCACAGAGCAGGAAGGAGAGGATGGGAGCCAGAATAATGGCCCAGTGCTGATTCATATCAGGTGATTGTCCGTGACATGTGGTGTTCAGCCAAAGGCCAAAGGCCATTGCAGTAGCGCTGCCCTTTACAGCGTCACATTAGGCCTTGTTAATTCGCAGGCAATTAGCCTGGCTGCATGGGAGCTAGCCTGAGGGGACGGGGGTCGCTGGAGAGCAGGTTAGTCAGCACCGACTGCAACAAGGATTTGGTGAAGGTTCAGGTCTAGACTGCATTTCTCAAGCTCAAAATAATGACGACCTTCACTCTTCAATGATGATAAAATGGTGAAAAGAGATATGAAAGACATTTCCCATCATTATATTGGGCCTGAATGGAATAGAAGAGAGCAGCATAGAATACAAATTAATCTTACATCAATCTGTATTTCCTTTTTCATTTCATCAATTCCTCATTAAGTCTTTAAAAAGATTCCCCAGATGTCAGCTCCCAGTGCACAATGTGAATTCTTCAAATTCATTTTTTGTTGTCCAACCAGCAGCACAAAACCTAAGACATTCTGTTTACAAATATCAACATATCCTCATGCAGCAGTTCGTAAGATATCTTACAAAATATGTTTTGTAAGATATCCCAAAATAATATATAATATATATAATATATATTTTTTCATGTTTTATGTTTAAACATATGGTTAACACAGTGAAACAGAACTACTTTGTTAGGTTTAGAAAAATGATCATGGTTTGGGCAAAATAAATTACTTCCCTACAAAGGCGACGTAGAATGTGACGTTTACATATGGAAGTTGGATGAAAAAATGTACTTTCAATGTATTTTAATAACAACACTGGCTTTTGTTTCCACAGGGTACAATTACAGTTATCTCCTGGGTGAATGTCCTGTGTCTTTGGACTTATTCCATCCACCCTGACCTTCTCTCTTTACAGACTATTTTGTTAAATTATTTCACCTGACTTCCTCCTTTGATCCTGTCATAATAACTACGGCCACAAGAGGTCGCCAGCTACCAACAAACGTCAATATGGGTTGTAATTAGCTTTGCCTCCTGGCTCACAATTTATATACAAATTATAGTGAATTACTTTCCGTAGATGTAAGTGAGAATTGGAACAGTCTGCAACAATATACAAGACCAAATCGTGACGTTGAAGCCAGTGAATGTCTGCGATTTTTGCTTGATAAATAATTTAAATGCTAATCCATGATCATAATCATTCTGTCAATCAAGCAAGTTAAAAGTTCTTTGAATAAAACTAAAATAGAATAAGAAATAATATAATTACGGTGAAAACACTATTTCACGAAGGAATTAAATGAGCACCAAAACAACATACAGCAAAGCAAATAAATACAGAGCATTATAGAAAAAGCATAAAAGGAAAGCTAATTAAGGCAAAGCATTAAACACTAAACAAAAAATACTGCAGGGCAGGTGGTGAAGGTCAGTTTTTAGAGTTGCTGATTGCACATGAAAAAAAAAAAGACATCCTCAAAACAGCAAGAACTGATTTAATTATAGACAAAACTGACTAATCAGAGACAAAGACAGAGCAAAAAGAGAGAAACCCCCATTCGGCTTTGATCTCCCGCTGCGCACTCACTATGAGTTGTGGTAAAGGTGGACCCTAGAGTGGAGGGACACGTGGGTGTGAAAGGGCTGCAGAGGGCATGGGAAAGTAGAGCGGTGCACAGTGTAGAACACAGACAGAGAGAGGGAGAGTTTGCTGAAGATAACATAAGAGAGATAATAATGCTTTTCTAGTGATAAAAAATAATGTGGGAATGACGCAGCCTGATGCAACGCTTCTCGCATTCCACTCCAGCATACTGTATCTGAATTCCTTTTGCTTTAAAAACAGAAATGCTGGGCATGCATGTTACACAAGATGAATTTAGGAGCGTCAAGAGCTCTATAAACAAATGGCTTATGCATTCGTGTGCTATTTAATTTCATCTTCTTCTCTTTTTTTTTGTTGTTGTTACGGATTCTAAACCTCCTCCACAGCTCCGGAGGAAGGTTCTCATCATTACTCCTCAGATGAAAAGAGCTCTCCATATTCATTTCCAGCTAAGACACAAAAAATCTCACGACCTTGGAAAGCTACATGATTATACCTGCTAACTAGATTGGCTGTTGAATGCAATGTGTGTGTGTGTGTGTGTGTGTGTGTGTGTGTGGAGATGCAACATGTGCAGTAAGCCTGCGGTGTTGAACCAGTGTACGTATTTGTGTGATTTCTAAGGATGGAAGCGGATGTGCGTGTGTGTGTGTGTCCTGGTTTCAACTCTGCCGTTCCTGCGCTCTCACATTATCATACAGAGCAGACGGAGTGCGTGTGCTGGGTAGTAAAACTCTCCTCTGCTCTCTGACAGTCTCCTCTCTCCTCTCCAACTTCCCCCCACCCTCATCTCCTCTCCTGCTGAGCTCCCCGTGTGTAATCTGCAGACTGCACACGTACCACTGCCTACCTGAGTGTGTGTGCGTGTGTTTGTGCATGCATGTGTGACAGAGGGTGAAGGAGACGGCAAACACGACAGACCACGTATGAGGCGTTTTTCTGAAAAGCTCAAGCTTTTTCGCCTTTTTCGTCGGTACATTCAGAAAACACAAATTTTCAAAGTGTGTACTTGCAACGTGTGAGCCGACCATGTCTGTGCCGAACGTGGCAGCCAGACAATCTCTGTGTCTGCCGTCCCACTGTGTACAGCTGACAGCAATCACCTGAACTGGAATGAACCGGACTTATGTAACAATCCCTGTGACGGCCGCGGCTGGTATAAAACAAGCCCCACTGTTTTGAGTCGGGTCATCCGGGAAGCAAAAGTTTACAGCCTTTTCTCAGAGACGTACACAGAAATGTGACTTATGTTTTACTTCTTGTGCTTAATTTGTTACTTAAGACGCTTCGAAAATGTCAGTTCATGCTCAGGTCAGTGGTTGTGCAAATGGTTTTTTTTTGTCTTGATAGATCCGTTTAACACTGTGACTGAATAATAGAAGGGACAAACTGAGTGAGTTTTATTTTAATTTTTGCTGTGCTTTGGAAAAAAAGTAAGAACACTATTGTGAATTGTTGGGGGTGGGGGACACAGGATGTTCAGGGGTAGATAAAACAGGTCAACAGTACATGCCATATAGAAGTGATGTGCACCATCTGAAAGCTGGGAACTGCAGGATTAATTTGGGATGCAGCTCAGCACTGTGTGGTTTTTTTAGTAAATTAATTAAAACAAGTTGCAAAAGTGTACAAGGGCTTTAAACATTATGACTGAAGTATATAATGGCCTTTCCCATGCTTAATAAAGTCTGAAATTTGGAGTTAATACCATATGTTTCACAGATTTGGTGCCAAATGTAATAATACTCGAGAATTAATAAAAATGGTCAAAGATTCATCGAAAATACCACATTAAGACTTTGAGGAACACCAAATAAAACTCCATACTGTGATATGCTTTCAAAAACTTTTGATAATTTGGAGATTTCTGCAAGAATTGCCTTTTCTTTTTGGCAATTGGATGGCAAGCACTAATGTTCTGTAAACTGCTGAGGAAACCCCTTACTGTCAATATACCAAGGAAAAATATACATCTTCTAAATGCTCTAGCTCTCTAGTTTATGGTTGTAAGTGTTTCATGTTTCAGTTAGATGAGGCTGTGCCAATCCTAGAGTTTACAGCAGGCCAATTCATACAGTAAGGTCAAGTTGTTTTTTTTAAATGGTCTCACTGCAATGAAATGCTACTACTAATTGGGCTTGTGGAAACCACAAGTGTCTCAACTATCCAGTCATAACAATTTATTAATTCCAATTAACTATTTAGGGACCCCAGTATGCAGAAATATTGTAACATTGCTTTTTGCTCCAAACTGCATGGGATTAGCATGAAGTGGGCATGTCTGGAAATACTTGTGGGTACCCATAGAACCCATTTTCATTCAGATATCTTGAGGTGAGAGATCATGGGGCCCCTTTTGAAACGGACATTATTTATTATTACTATTTAGCCTCTTCCACAACATATTTACAAATGGCTTCCTTAGTTCTTCTTCCACTTCTATATACACTAGCGCTCAAAACTTTGGGGTCACCTCGAAAATGTGTGTGTTGTTTTCCATGAAAACATTTTTTTCATGAAATGACTTACAAAATGAATCAAATATACAGTAAAGACATTGACAAGGGTAGAAATAATAATTTCAGCCTGTACAAATCTCCAACTTCACCTCTAGATACTCAACTAGCCTGACCACAGATCATTTTATTGTTTCTCAAATCAGCACAAAACAGTTTTCAGCTGTGTTAACATAATGCTCAGGTGTTTTAATGATCAATCAGCCTTTCAGCACTATAAACGTGGATTAGATTGGAGTGATGGTTGCTGACAATATATAACAGATATTTCATAAGAAAATTAGCCGTTTCCAGCTTTAATAGTCATTTACCACATTAGCAATGTCTAACAATGTTTATTTTCATTTTAAAATTTTTTGCTTTTCTTTCAAAAATAAGAACATTTCTATGTCACCCCAAACTTTTGAGCAGTAGGATAATACCGGCGAACCGCTGGATCGTTTAGTGATAAAATGGCTCTGGCCAAAAAGAAAAGCAACATAACTTTGGGTCCTGCATCTCTCAACAAACTCTCTGCACTGATATCATGGATAAATGCCAGAACATGTGAAGAAAATATATCCACCGTGCCATCGGTGCATTGCTTTAATGATGCTAGTTGAATGCAGCCACACACACACAAATCAATGAATCTAGAGGTGTAATTATGGGATACTAAAACATCCTGGCACCCAAATACAGCCAGCAGGAGAAGGCAGTCATGAGCTGCAGAGAGAGAAAGCCTGAATGGTCTTAATAACCCCTGTCCTCTCCCTCCGAACACAAAACGAATTGATTGAATCCTACATGCAGGTAAGAAGCTCTGCCAACACAACCTGGCTTGTATCATAACCTTTTTGTCTCCGTTTCTGGCATGCATATCTGCTCAGGGAATGGTGTGTTGAAGATTATAGACGGGGAACAAACACAGGTTCGTGAAAGGGAAAGAAGAAGAGAGGAGAGGAGTGAGTGACTAAGAGAGAGGAGGAGAGACGAGGAGGGGGGGGTTGGTGGAGTGCAAGTGTTTGGGAGATGAAGATAGAAAGTGAAAGAGAGAGAAATAATGAGAGAAGAAGAAAAATGTTCCCGCTCTCAGAGAGATGAATTGGTTGATAGTTTGCAGACAGCCTTTTCAATGTGTCAGTGGAAGGACTATATCCATCCTCTTCTTCACTAATAAGGTAGAGAATCCCCAAGACACAACCAGAGGGATCTATTCATTTGTCTCCAATAACACAGCAACCTTTCTGCTCATATTAGCCAGGATTTGCATAGCTGCATTTACATAAGGATTTAATAATGTAGTCTGAATGAGACAGAACGCAACTGTCAATCTTTCCTGGTTCACTAAAAGGTTTCTGTGCTCCTCGAGGCAACCACTGGATCAGATTAGTGCAGTTTGAGCTCCCGGAATAGGGTTGAAGTTCGTTAGCATTTGATCGGTCCAGCATCTGCTTGTTGAGTCTGAATCTAGCTTTAGCTCTGAACAATTTTGTTGGTTGGAAAGATAGAGGCACCAAAAGATAATGAAATAACTACTTTACTTTTGCACACCTTACTTATATTTCATCATCTACTTTCTCCAAAACAGAAGGTCCTCATTCAGTAATACTATGCTGAAAAGCTTAAATTACTGAAATGATATACAGTCATGGAAAAAATGATTAGACCACCCTTGTTTTCTTCAATTTCTTGTTCATTTTAATGCCTGGTACACCTATAGGTACATTTGTTTGGACAAATATAACGATAACAATAAAAATAGCGTTTCTCGATAATGATTTTGGTTATTATCAAGAAAACCATGGAAAATGGCTAGATATTAGCTCTTAAATTAAACTCTTCTGAGCTATTTTTGTTGTTATCATTATATTTGTCCAAACAAATACCTTTAGTTATACCATGCATTAAAATGAACAAGAAATTGAAGAAAAAGGGTGGTCTAATATTTTTTTCCCATGGCTGTATATGTGTATGTATATCTAACATATTGGATGCGACCCGAAAAAAACCTATGGAAAACCTATGAAAACCTTACATTCAGAAACACCCATCCCAGCATGATATTAATTACAAAACATCAGCAGTACAATTATGACATCCTAGCAACGAATGTCATTGAAATGTATTGCAAAAATAACTAATTTATATTTCCTGTGGATCAAATCCCCAAAGAGTAATTGTCATTTAAAATCACAAACATTTTACAAAAGCTCCTGACTGACTTCCTCAAATGTTTTCTTCCATGGTGGATTAGAAAGGAACCACTCAAATCCATGCAGATCCACCGGGGTATTAAGACATGTTGACACACGGACCTGAGAGCAGCTACAGAAGCTTGTAGGATAACTAGGATTGTGTATTTGTACAGAACCGTAACAGGGGTCGGAGTCACAGTTTGATGCACGCAGCCGCACACAGAATACATGGTATGCAGCGAACCAGAGATCACAAGAGGGATACCTTTAGCCACATGCCGCTTGCAATATGTGCTGAGGTTAACACAACAATGGGATTGGCGAGGGAGTCAATTACATTATGGCGAATGCAAATGATTACACTAGAGCTATAGGACCCGCCTACAGGTTGCTCAACTGTAGTAGGCTGTGTGAATTAAAGGGAGTACATCCAACATACTAACGCACTCATAACCAGATGTGCAGATCACCGAAATGATAAATGTCTGGTTGCATTGAATGTTTAAATACATCAAAGGTGGAACTAACTGAAACGCTTCTCCAAATGCACAAGTTTTATTTTTTTATTATTCTATTGATTTGGTATTTTCAGTTTCACATGATAAGGTAGAGAAACTTTCTAATTGTATAGCCTATTGTTACCTGTCGCCTTCTGGGAAAGTGTTTGTACAGTGTAATGCGGCAATGTGTGAGATTATTTAGTAATTAAAATTATTTTTATCATGAAAATATAGTTTACCAAAGCTGCCAGTGGGAAAGTGTTCCCAGAGAGAGGACTTGGTCCATCTTTGACACATTTACTTCTGTCTGTTTACAATAAGTCAAAATAAGGGAATCCTTGTGAATTATGTTTTTTCTGCTGTACCAAACTTGCACAGAATTGCACACCTAAAACTGTCCTATTAACTCAAGTGTGACTTTTGTTTACTGTTACAGCCCTATCTATACCGCACAGTTTATTTATCTTGTCTTGTCTTGTCTTGTCTTGTCTTACCTTCCAGCCGCTCCCCGCCTCTCGGTAGTAAGGGAAGTTGTCACAGATCCACTGGTAGATCTCACTGAGGGTCATCCGTTTGCGTGGCGAGCCATTGATTGCGAAGGTGATCAGGCTGGCGTAGCTGTAGGGCGGTTTACCGTCCCTGTGCTGTGCAGCTTCCTCCTGGTCCAGCGTTGTTCCCGGGTCTAGATGGGCGATTTTCTTGCCAGGCCCGTGCCCGTGATGATGAGCGTGGTGGTGGTGGTGTCCGTGGTGGTGGCTGAGGTGGTGTCCCGCATCTGCCTTCTGGATGGCCGCCCTCATGCTGAGCTGGGGGAGCCAGTCCATTGAGGTCAGGCTGCTCTCCAGCTCAGAGGTCATGGTGCTTGTAGGTCGCGGGGTCAAAAGGAAAGGGCGAGAGGCTCAGCGACGTGGCGTGTGGAGGATCTCCTGTTGGCTCACTGAATGGGTGCTGTGCAGCAGCCTTGGCTCAAGTCTGGAAGAGCAGGAAGTTTGTTTACTATGCCTATTCATCTCTTTCAGCTAAAGCAGAAAGCACACTTGGCAGAGGCACACAGATGTTAACTTTCACATAATTTTTCCACATGCAGTGTAGCTTTGTTTAATGGAAAACTAAATATTTTGGCATGTTCATCACTTGGTCTTTAACACTACACATAAATACGATCTGCAATGTGAGCTACGGATAAGAGAAAAACTTTAATCAAACAGTTTTTTTCCATTAATTACACAGTGAAAAGCAGAAAAGAATGGGGCAGTATGTATGAGTTAAGTGCCTTACTCTTCCCATTCCTTTCCATCTTTCTTTGGGCCAAAGCATCTGGGGAAGTCACCGAAGTGAAAGGTAGAGTCCTTCCCTCGTGCATATTCACAAGTTCTTCATTGAGCCACAGCAATGGCCGCTGCTGCAACGCACAAACACAAAACCACACAAGACGGTGAGCTTGCACTGCCAGACAGCCTTCATAAGATATTAATATCGCACAACCGCTCAACTGGCCTCGGCATCTGTCCAAACCGATTAAAACTCTTCTCTCTTTCTCTCTCTGTGTTCTGTCTATCTGGTTTGCCTCTCACTCTCGGTCGCTCCAAAGTGGAAATGGCAATTGGATCTGCAGAGTGACTAAAAGCTGGGGAATTGTTTTCACAAGTGCCTGCCAAATGGGGGGAACAGCTCGGGAGGAATTCCAACCCTCTAGAGGAGCTGAAAGGCTCGTCCCCTTTCCCTCTCTGTGTAACCCCCCCACACCGTGTTCCCATTCTCTGACTCTCGACGTGCCTCACTCTCCTGTCAAGTCCATGCCCACCCTCCCGCCCCTTCTCCCCCAGCGTCTCAGATCCTGTTCAGACAAACACAAACAATGAAAAAAAAAACTCAAGAAGCTTCATTATTTTAATTTGGTTGCTATTTTTAGAGCGGCACTGAACTTAAAAATGTTTCCTGTGTAAGTAGAGTAAGAAGGGTTTTGGGGTTTTTTTTGCGGCGGGGGGGTTTTGCAAATACTTTTAGCATGATTCAGGAAAAAGACAATCATTTGGTACACAAGAGTGAAATTACTCACCAATTGTTCTGTACTTCAGTCAGTCACAGAACATTCGTAGATTTGTCACTACTGGACTGAGAATGTCATGTAACTGTTACTCATCACTGGAGTGAAGATACTGCATTCAGACCACACTCTGATTCAATAAAGAAAATTGCCTTGTTTTGTGCTTAGTGCTTTTGGAACATAAACATCCTGCATTCTTGGAATTGTAGGTAAACCTATGAGTTTTTACAAAAGAGATAGATATACTGGCAGTGAATAGTTAACAATGGCCTCCTAGGGATACAAAAAATGTACATCTAAACCTTCATCTACCATCCCATGCAGTAACCTTCGCGTGTCCTTGAACAACAAAGAGTCTATTGGCCCACACAATTTCCATTCATGCTCACTGTATATAATCAAGGTGGGAGAACATCAATGAGCCTGCCTATCAGGAGCAACACAAACCCCTGTCTCTCTTTCCACCAATCCCCCTGGAGAGCTTGATACACCAGGATGAAGAAGAAGAAGGAAAGTACTCAGCTCATGCAAAAACCTTGCTTAATTACAAGCAGAAAAAAAACAAGTGTTTAGCAGCAGACTCATCAAGCCAAACAAGCCACGCAGTGGGACTATGGGAAGGAAGAGGAACCGAGAGAAGAGATATGCCCGATGAGGCCTCTTGCACAACACCACCCCCATCTCCTCCTCAAGGCCCTGCCACTGTGGGAGAAGCCACAGCCAACCCCCCCCCTCTTCCAAATCCCAGGAAGCCATCTTAATTAGTGCACCTTTTTTTTTCGCTTAAGGGAAGGTAGCATTGCTAGTTGTAGTGGTGGTGGGTAGGTGGGGATGGGGGTGGTGACACACAAGACACAGAACAACAAGTACTTATTTTCCCCTCATTAAAAGGAGGCTCAAGCTGCAAATCAGCCTGCCACAAGCCCTGACCTGCTGTGCTGCCGTGGCTGTTGTTGTTGAGAAGTTTGGAAGCGTGGGCTGGCTGCACGGCGGCACGGTGTAGCTTCGCACCGCTAGCCTGGTGAGGCGTTGGGATGATGAGTAATAGGAGCGAACGGAGAAAGAAGAGGAGGGGCATGACTTGGCTTCTGGGGAGAGGGGCCCTGCTGGGCGGGTAGACGCAACCAATTACCTAGTCGACTCAGTCAACTGGTCCCACAGTGACTGGGCTAACCTCAGCGCTGTGTCTTTTGTTTCTGATGTCTACTGTGTTTCACATCAGCCTCAGAGACCCGCGTGGTACCAGGGGAGAAAAATGATCACTGCAGAGAAGATAGTGTACCTCCGCTTATCTTAGGGCTATTAGTTTTCTATAGAAATGCATTGTGGTGTATTGTATGCATAGATCTGGAGTGCTTAACTCTTATCTCAGATAATTGTGCATGATAATCTGACGGTACCGAAACAGCAATAAGTGAGAGAAAGGAAATTAAACTGAATGTCATTTGTCTTAGTTCCTTAGTTCTATGTTCCTTCTGGTAAGATTTTGCATTTCACGGGCAAACTTTTAGACTGATAACATGATACGTACTATTTTTAACATTATGAATTTGTCATTTGTGGTAAAGCACTTTGAAGTGCATCGGATTTGTTCGCAAGGCTGCATAAATAAGGTTTGACTGATTGATTATCCTCCAAGCAAACGTGTCTGAGCTGAAATGGTGGTGGCTAGCAGTGCTAGCTGCAAAAACGTTACTAACAGCACTAACATCAGTGTTAATAGGCGTGTTTCCACTGAGTACTTTTTGGAAAGCAACTGAATGTTTTGGCTGCACCTACAAGTTAGTTCCCCTTGTCCTTGTTCCCATACACATACTTGTGTAGTGGCTAAACAACGCAGTTTGTGGAAACCTTTTTTTCAGCGTTACGACGGCAGTAATCAGCTGTGCTAGCAGTGCTCACAATCGCAACAGTACTGACATAGCTTAAAGTGTTCACGGCTGTTAGCTTGCACACATGGGGCAATCTAGTTTTCGTGACAATGACGTTTGGATGGTGTCATTGCAGTAGCCAGTTCGTTACCAGTGGTAAATGCCATATGAGCATCGCTCTCTTGCGTAAACCTGGTCAGATCATCAGGGATTAGCTAGTCAGTGAGACATGACAGTTTCAGAATGAGGGACTAAAATACAGACAAGCTCGGATAAAAACACATAAAGAGGGAGTGTGACTTCATTCTCTGCTCAGGAAGCCAATACTGCATTTCATCTTTAAAGACCAAATATTTGTTTACTGCTATATTAATGTGCTTAGTGTCGTTTACAACACCTTTAAAGTAAATTCATGATGCATTTCATCTTTAAAGACCAAATATTTGTTTACTGCTATATTAATGTGCTTAGTGTCGTTTACAACACCTTTAAAGTTAATTTCATGACAGCTAAAAAAAAGCGGATTTCCTCGCTGCAGGGCAGGAGAGAACTAATTGTAACGCCAGTGATGGAGGGTTTATACAGTAACCCAAATAACGCAATTCCTGCACGTACCAGTCAAAACCCCACAAGATTCAACTCTGTATCATTGATCAGGAAACATCAAAAACTTTACCAACCAGACAGATTTCAAAGAGCTGTAGTTGAATAGAAAATAAAGGTAGCGAGGAGCGGATATTCTGGCAGCTGATCATACAGAAGTGGGGGTGTTTGATTAAATAGTTTGAACGCTTGTAGTATGAATGTGCACGGGAACATAAATTTTCTGAGATAGACATTTGGCTAACATTAGTAGGTATCAAAAGCGGTTCAAAATCTGGCAAAAAGGAGAACATGTGGCATCTCAGATTTTTTTTTTTTTTTTACCCGACAAGAAAAAAAGAACGAAAAAAGTTAACTTTGGTAAGTTGTAAGCCATTACCTGGCACTTCCAGAAAAGATTACAAGCATTAATATAAAAAGAAGAGCAAGCATTTGGCCATTTATGAACAAGAAATCTTTCTCCTCCAAAGAATTTAAATACATCACTCTCTGCACTGTGGATGGAGCTTTCATGACTGGGAACATTGTCCCTTTAAAAGAGTTGAGGGTCTGTGTGTGATTGAATGTATTCACCCATTAGACTTTGTAGCTGTGATGCACTCACTCAGCTGTATGCATCACGAACAGCTAACAGTCCCCCGCTGCTAGCAGGCTTTTAGACTGAGAGAGGCTTTACAGTTCTGCATTTTAATAGAGAACTTTGAATGGAGTGACGGGGGATGGGTGAGAGAAGGGGGGAGGGAGCCAAAAGAAAGAGGCATCAAAATATTTTCAGAGGAAAATGAAGTAATGACAAAATACCCACCCGGAGCGTGCAGAGCAGAGGGGGTTTCTGGGAAGGACTGCCTTGGCAACGGTAAGGCTAATGTGTCAAAAGAAAGTCTGTAAGCATACTGAGCGCTGTCATGTCTAGGAGTGTGGGCCATTCAAAGGAAGGAGGAAAAGGTCCAAAAAGCAGTATTGAACGTCTTAATTACTTTCTGCTTCAGCGCCAGAAAACATACCCCTGAAAAGGTTCAATTATAAGATATCAAGGCAAATCAGCTGCCCTTATGGTTGCTGCTTGCTCATCTCTCAATGGAGCCGGGTTAAGCAATTATCGTTTGATACTGTCTACTTATTCTCAAAGGAGACCTGGAGAGGCATCGATGTAATGCACCGTTTCAAACTGAGATGCATTTTGTGGCCTTAAAGCGAGTGGTCAGGCAAACTAATCCTTGAAAGGAAAATAAGGCTCTGGGGGGAAAAAAAGAGTAATAGAGAGAGAGGACGATTAATTTATCCAAGACAGAACAACACTTTCTGAAAACTGATCCCTGACCCATGTCAACCAAGTCAATCAAGTGGCTTCGGAAATGAAACAGAACGTACTGATTAAAACTATTTTTCTAAGGTCTGCAAAAACATCTGATTGAAAGAAGGCAAGAAAATCAGTTCCACTGAATCCCCGAAGGCCTAGAATAAAATATTTAACTCACTAAGCCCACACAGAACATAACACCTGAAAACATCTGCCAAGGTAGAGGGAGTTAGCGACCCAGAAGACTTACGACTGCCGACGAGGAAAAAGCTATCACAATTCCAGTTTCTGACAACGGCAAAGTTAAAAAGGCATATTTTGTCATAAATAAAACATAGGAGTGCAGCATTTCGGCAAACTCCCCCAACGAAAGGTCCCAAGAGAGAGATGGGATGCTGTTTGTGAACTCAGGCTTTGCACAGTAAAGGGGGCTATAGCACTGCGTCACCACGACTCAAACTACATTCACACATCCAGCCCTATTCAGCAAGGACTAGTCCCCTTTAAAAATTCATTAATTTACAGCAAAAATAGATTAAAGCGCCCAACTGCACCAACCTAAAAAGTTTGGCTTGTGAATAGCATTAATAATGGAAGCAAGCATCCAAAACCTAGAGGCCCTGGCTCAGAGGCATGGCTTAGGTTTTGTTGCGCTTTATAATGGAGTGTAATTTACATTTTTTAGAAGTATTACAGCTTTTTGATGCTTGTTTATAATTACATTGTTTTACATGCAAATTGGCTAACAATTGTTACTCATTAAAACATAACCAGGAGAGTGCAACAACACTCTCAGCTTGTGTAAGACACAGCCTTTACATCAGGTTCACAATGGGAGCTTTGCACTGAACTCTTGTCGCTGGCAGCAGTGCACCGCTGCTGAGTTCAATCCAAATGACAGCCCTTTAAAAGTGATCATCCCCCCCATCTTATCTTTTACATCTTTCTCTTTCAAATCATAGCAACGCTCTCCTAACAGAATCAAAGAGGATTTTGACAAGATAAAAGGATTTGCTGCATTTGAATCCAAATTATGTGTACTTTCCTGGGGACAAGACAAAAATCACACTGACTGGGAGCACTCAGAGAACTTAAAGGTACTTAAAGGCTGCTCTAATGCGTTGTCAAAATTTTCCTTTTTTGCTTCCCCTGCCTGAGGATAGAAGAGCTTGCTATAGTACAGTGTGGGTATATCAATATCTAAGGAACAGCTGATTGTAGATGATGGGTTTCACATGCACTCACTTACAGGAGTCCAGTAATTACAACTAACATGAGGTCATTTCAATAATGTCTTTGTCTAAATGATGATTCAAACAGCTGATTATTGACATGACCTGAGGTAATTAAAATGACCAGTTGACCTGGTAACATTGTGGCGACCTGATAATTGCAGAGGCAGATTAGAGGGCATCTGGCTGAAGCATATGAGACCTCTTCCTCACCTCTTTTAATAGCTAAGGCCAAGCTATCTCCGAGCATGGCAGTTTACCAACAGCCGCTCTGGCGAAAGTGTTCACAATAAACAGTGGAAGACGAAGATGCTCGCAGGCATCAGTTCATACAACTGAAGAGAGTGGGTGTTGGTGTTTGCTAAAAGCATAATCATACTTAGTAAGTCCTTAAGTAAACAGATACTCTTTCCAAGGTTAAACAGAGATTCTGTATAATGGCAGTATGAAAAGGTGAGACTATAGTCTGTATGTTTACACGGATCAACGCGGCGGCTAAGACAGACAAACATTTTCCACAGAGAACATCAAAGCGGTTGGTTTGTACTTATGAGCAGTAAAAAAACAGACTTGTGAATAATACGTGCAAATGCTAAATCATGCTGGGTTTTTCTATAAAATCAGCTCTGTGTGAAAACTGCACAGACACCAGGATCGTGGGATTAAGTTTAGATAATATTGATTTTTATACTCATACATATACCTATCCTATAAAACAACTGCACATTTTGTCTGCGAACATTAGCTGCTTCATGAAACTATTATGTATACTATTATTTTGTCAAATTAATTATTGGGACAAATTCATTGTCTTAACCATAGTCTTAACTCTTGTTTATCATGTTTAAATTGCTGGGTTTCCCCTACCATTATTATCAAGCTTAGGTGCAGCACCCAAGTCGTTTTGGGCACCACATAAACTGAATTATTGTAAAATCAATGTGAACAGCATCAAAACTTTCCCATATTTAACTGTTGTAGTTGGTCCTCATTGGACTTCTCTAGCAAGTTTTGTATGTATGCACACAGATATGGTCATAATTATGATGCAAAAGTATGTGAAATTGCATATTTTTAATTTGAAAATGTAAAAATGTTCTTGGGGGAGGACCTCCAAAAGCCTCACCAAATAAGTGCACCTAAGACTGATAACTAACTAACTAACTAATTGATTGGCAAATTATTCTTGGCCGACACTGAGAAGAATTACTGGTTTGCCCAACATGAAAAATAGAATATATTACAAGTCATAATGATTATGCAGGGAGACAAATAGGATCCTGACGCAATCTCACCATGACTGATTCATACATACTTTAACAAAAGTGAGTCAAAAAGTTCCTCTTTATTTATTAGTTTGTAATGTTTTTGTGTATTTGTGAATTTTATTTTTCAAAAATTCTGTTTATAATAAAAATGTATTGTCATACATGAGTCACATCACAACTAATGTACCTGCCGAGTGAATTATTGATTTCACAATAATTCAGCTTATGTGGTGCCCAAAATGACTAGGGTGCTGCACCTAATCGTGATGATAATGGTAGGGAAAACCCAGCAATTATCCATTCATTCATTATCCTTAACCGCTTATCTGCACTCGGGTCGCGGGGGAGCCGATCCCGACCATTACTGATACACTTATCATTTAAGATGTAACATTTAATGCATATTGTCTTCTAGGGCTGGCCAATAAATTTCATCCAAACAATAAAATATCACTACATTATTTATTTTCCAATATCGATTCTGTTGTGATGTTGTAAAACCAGTGGCCAAACTGCATTGCAGAAATATTTCATTGTCATTTGGACAATTTATGTTCGTTTATGATCGTGGAACACAGGAGTGAAGGTGGAGCAAACCATACAGGCTGTTTCGCCATCAGGAAGTATACAAAACAGGCTTTACTGTTTGGTTATTTCATATAGACTATTTATGAATTGAATGACCAGAGAACACACTATATTGTGATCTATATCATTACCGAGGTATAAAATTATTTATATCGGGATAGAACATTTTTGCCATATCGCCCAGCCCTATAGCTGTTTTTAAGTTATTTTGACAGCAAGTATTAGTTTTGTAGACACTTCTATTTCACTTACACTTATTTTCACTTGCTTAGCCTCTTTTATAGCATGCCAGGCTACCTATTTTACAAGTCACTCACAAGCTCTGTGGAGATTTCAGCAGCTATTTCCTTGTGTAAATTCTTTATTTTGTAAATATAGGTCCAGATGTGCAGTGACTGACCCAGAGAAATATTAAGTGTGTGTTTTATTGTCTTCCTGTAGAGAAAAGAATAAATTGCTGAAAAACAGTCCCCGGAGTCTTTCTCATCTGTGCTCAACTAACATCCGTTACACTGGCATATGGAGTTCATCGCTATCAAAGAAAGTCAAATGCATGTAGTGTATCCACAAATAGCCCTTAATTCAACTTTCAAAAAGTCATTACTACACTCGTGTCTTAGCATTGCATTTGCTGACACTGACGATAATTACAACGACCTTTCCGATGATAAAACAGAAATCAGTAAAACATTATGAGGGTTCCTTCTCTTCACGTTTCATGCGATTCTGCATAACGTTTTAATGAGGCATTTAGCGGTCTATGAGTGATCTACTGAGAAAGTCTACAATAGCAATCAGCAGTGAGTGTGGCAGCTGTTCGGCAATTAAAAAGCCAAATTACCCTCAATCAACACCATTTACAAGCGCAAGTAAATCTCAGAGCAAATAATGATGAGAGAAATCTGTTCAGACAGCTCTCATCTTGATAGGAATTAGAGGCGCATCCAAATCAGGAACAGGGTACTCTCTCAAACGTTTTCTCAGTCTGTTGCCCACAAACATACACACACACACACACACACACACACACACACATACATACACCTCCCCATGTCTGTGTGTTTTTGGAGAGAAGAAATTGTATAGTATTGGCTGGCTCTCTACACTGCAGCATGATGAAAGCCAGTGACTCCTTTACAGTATAAGATGGTCACCGTTCATATTGAGGTCGTCGTCTTTATGGAAAGAGACTACACTGGTCCATTTGAGGCAGCCTATGGAAAATAAATCCATATTGGGTGAGGATAACTGCAACATGAACAAACTCCACTTTCTGGAAAACAGCAAATAAAAGTGAGCTGAGTGCTCTGTTGAAAAAACAGGAGCTCGAGGGCTAAGATGTTTCCAGCTAAATATGTGTCATTTAGTGAAATCTGAATCTAATGTGAAGCAAATATTAATATTCATTCTGTGAATGATCTTAACTTTAAACAAAATGTCAACACCAGTTTGTCTAAATCTGACTTGGCTCTTCAAAAAGTAGGGTTCACCCTAAAATCACCTGGTTTCTTGTAGCGGGCATTTTTGTGTAGGAACTAGAAAGTAAAAATAGTTCCAACATGAAACTGCTCAAAATAAGTTTTTTATATTATCCCGAGTATCTGTGTCATGATTTCTGAAGAGAGACATTGCTGTTGAGTTGTTTTTTTAATTAGCCTTTCAGCACTTTGAGCAGCAAAGTACCATATAGTGTCATTATATTAGAGAGAATGCAGGCATCTTTATGGCTGATATCTCCAACACTCGGCAAGTCACTCCAAAATAATCCAGATTAGACGCATTACATGTTAGAGGAAAAATATGTATTTTTGACTTTTGGGTGAACTGTACCTTTAAGTCCTAATACTGTATTTTGTTTGTCCTAAACTTAACATGGGCAGCTACTGAAAATGACACATCTTGGTGCTTACTGATAACAATGAAACATGACATGATGTAGCTATAACATATGCATGCCAACATACTGCACACCATACTGTAAAAAAATCTATACATACATGCACACATATATAAGTACACATGAAGAAACCAACTTATTTTTTTGCACATATAAACCTATATGCAATATCTAATGCTGTAAAACAAAGTCATTAGATCATCGAAGTGAATTGTTTAAAGTGAATTGACTAATTTCTTATTCTGTTATTACTTTTCCTGTCTCCTATCGAGTTTACGTATTAAACTTTGTAGTTTAAAGCTAATTTTGCCTCTCCGTGCAACTACGGTGCTATCATTGGGGACTCGGTCTTCTTTGAGCTTGGTTTGTTGCTCGGTCAGACTCTAAGCTTCCACTGTTATCACTTCAAAAGTGTTTTCAGCTGTGCAAAGCACTGTCTTCTTCCAATAGGCTCCAACACACCGCTTGGACAATTGTTCTATTAAAACAGCGCAGTCTGAAGTCTGAATGGCAGACCATTATTGCAAACTTAAAATAAGTTGACTTTATCTCACGGACATTTGGGATAAAGACAAACGCTACAGTGTCTGTATGCATGCACCCTGTGACAGGCAGCGAACTTGTCATAGCCTGCCATTAAGTAAAAGCACTGGCTTTTAGTAACACTTCTTTCCCGGCAAATCACTATAATGCCACAAATAGTCATGAGTAACATTCATAAAATTCTTCTGCACAGACTAGGCTACTCACCGTCGTAGGTGAATATGAGCCGGCTCAATTTTTTGTACTCTGGTTTTCAGAAGCTCCAGACGCCTATTCTGCACTTGAAAAATCCCCTCGGAGACAAAAGCTCCAGCGGTGCCTTGACGCTGTCACTCGGGCTGCATGCACGGTGCTCTGCAGGCGTCCAACTGACCGCTGCTCTGGTCATTCGACAGTCATGACGGGCGGACTCGACCCGCAATTCGCATTTGCGCTCAACAACGCGGAGATCCCGGCTCTCTGTGCTCCGCTCGGCTGCTAAACCACCGGAACTACTTCCAACGCCAGCCGGAGCACGTTGAAGATAAATTCATGCACCACAATAGGAAAAATGAAATCACAACCATTTAACTAGTTCCCAATTTCAATATTCATGAGATTCTACCAGGGCACACTATCATAATTATGTCTAGCATAAAGCCTTACATATAACAGCTACTTAATAATAATACTAATAATACTAATACATATTATACTATATATAAAATAATGTGACATTATCTCTCTATAAGACCTATGTCAGATATATGTGGTCTATTTGTTGGTTATTCACGATCATCTGGTGGCAGTGATTTTGACTGTTATTATAAAAATAAAATAAAAACCTATAGAAAACACTGTTTGATATCCAGACACAAATAACACAGAATTGTTGTAGGCAAGGAAGCATGCATTCAATAACAATATTTACATACTGCTCAAAATGCAACTAAATATTTGTGGAGGTATAATAGTGGCAATTAGTGGCACCTAGAATTATACTATTCTGTTACTCGAACAAATTGGGGGCTTGGTGGTGGATACACATACCTTGTCAGGCTGCAGGCCTGTAATTTGTTGATTAAATGCATGGAGAAGCTTGATGTGATGCACAGCGCACCCACCTGGACAGGACATCAGTCAGAGCACCATGCTGAAGCTGAAGCTTTCTGGCCAGAGAAAGAAATGATTGGTATTTTTATATTGTCAGTTCAAACACTCTCAAGGATGTGTATTTCAATGCACGGTCTCATATTTGCTACTGTTGTTGCTGTACAGACCTTGCTGGTGTTTCAATTATTTGGATTAAACATTGCAAATGTGCCCCCCAAAAAAGGATTTTATACCCTGAAGCCATATAATGCTAAAATATGAGAGTGAGCTGTGTTTCATCTAATCATGCAGCCACAACACACAAACTGGTGTTCCCTAGATACAAACAGCTAGAGCAAGACTTATATATTGGTCGATATCATTGACACATCTGTATCTATCGGTATCTGCATATATGATGTCCGATATGCACAGATGATTATTAATTTTTTTTTAAAGAACATGTAATTCAGAAAACAATGCTTGAGATTATTTAGAAATAGAGTCATCATCGCATAGTTTCCCAGCACAGTGCTGGTCGAACAAAATGTTCTTTCCTTTGTCACCTAAAGATGGCTAAAAAGCATCAGCAAAAGAGCAGTAAGGTTTGGGAGTATGTCTGCAAAGATGGTGATGCAGTCAACAATGTAATACATTGTATGGACAATGTATAATAATGTTAAATATGCTGTCAGACAGTTAATTGTTAAAGAAAGCAATACCTTTGGAGAGTCATAATCCCAACATTGGTAATCAGGCCCTGTTAACATCATGTAAATTGTAAGTGTGTTTCTTCATTCAACCAATATATCTAAATACAAATTTTAAGTGACATTTGAATCTTAAAGTCATAGGTTTTCCCCTCATCATTACATATACCCTCAAAATTCTTGACTGGGATGCCAACAACCAAATATACATACAACTCAATTAAGAGAATTAAAAGTACAGCCGGTAAAGCATTATCGTATTAGAAAACAACGGGCTCTCAGCAGGATTTACAGCACACATACACAGTATTAATGCCAACAGCATATTAACTAACACATACATTCACCTGCATCTCAACAGGATTTACAGCACAGGAGCACTCCAAGCAACAAACACCACAATAACTAGAAATAAATTCACCTGGATCTCAACAACACAGGATTTACAGCACAGGTATACTCAACCGAAGCCATGAGCACATTAACAAAATGCACCAATCTCAACCACAAATAAGAAATAAGTTTAAGACTTTATAAGCCTAAATTTATCATTAAATAATCTTACACAGTGAAAAGTATCATGATGGGTTTTTTTGTGTGTGACCATTTTCTTGTGGGCCTAGGCCCAGTAGGCCTATTTATCCACCCATGCAACTATCGTACACAGAAGCTGCAGTGTCACTGTGAACTGTAGCTTTATCTGGTACAGCATTTCTTCCTTACAGACAGCTTTTACTTCCATTTTAGGCTATAAATTGTTTAGTATATGAGTTAGCTGGAAGGTAGTCAGTAGAAACATATATGCATGTAAGAGAGGAAATACATTACAGTGGCCCAAGTCAGGTTTAAATTCATGCACACACACACAGCTTCTGCACACATTTGCTTTGCAAGTGTGAAAATGGAGATGTTTGCTGTGGAGTTAGCATACAGCTAACTCCATAATCCCATCATAAAGCCCGCAATTTGCATGAAGATGAGTAAACGATTAAGTGAATGAAAAATATCAGAATGTAGAGACATTTGATGAAGGGAAGGTGAAGGGTAAGTGAACAGAAGTACAAATTTCAAATATAGCAGCACTTTGTTTGACCTTCAATGTGCAGATTGATGCATGTTCAGTGTTAAACATGAGGGCTGTTTCCCCATTATTCTGCAGAAGGGGAGATGTTTTTCTGTGTTCAGTTTCAAATTGATTTCATTTATGTAACACTTTAAAAAGCAAACAGGCTTCACAAAGACAGACACGTACAGTTTGTACGCACATGCAAGCATGAAGATATATAGATGTGGTGGAAAAGAAAAAGATTACAATATAAACTAGTTTAAATATCTACACCAAGGGAATTGAGGAAAAAAACAACAACAGGTTAAACAAAATTAAAATCCAGAGAATAAACATAGGTAATCTGAAAAGCATCAGCTAGTCTAATGGCCGAGGCCGAAGAGCTACTACAGAGAAAGCGCCCTGTCCTGTCCCTGGCCCCCTTTTTTTTAAATCTACAAACGGGACGTGCAACAGTGGGCAGATCTGAGAGGTCTGGTGGTGCTGTTAGGGGTCAAAGGTTCTGAAATAAATGTAGGTGCAAGGCCATGAAGAGATTTGTACACATTTAGAAGGAAGTTTATCCTAAAATGAACAGGGAGCTAGTGAAAGGATAGTGGGGATGTGATCTCATTTCTTTGACCTTAATCAAAACCGAAGAGCAGTGTTTTAGATTAGATGGAAAAAATAAAAAAAAATAAAAGGGAAATGGTAGCCAGAGAAAAGCCTACATACAGAAAGTTATAGAACTCCAGTCTGGATGATATTATTACTTTAAATCTGACTTTATAAGAGCAAGATTCTGTGACATCACAACTAGTTTGGAAACCACCAATCGTGGTCGAACACGTAATTTAGACAAGTGAGAACAATCATATGAGGCTCAAATGTTTCAGATTTTATTATTCTAAATGTCTTAATGCCTGAATAGGATCTTTGAGACTCCTTGTTCAGCAAACAAAACAACCACATATGGGCCTACATTTCGGATTAGCAAACTTATAATATTATTTATTCTTCAATCTTTAAACACCACTGCAGTTAGTCAAAAAAAATGATGTGTTTTTTTCTTTATGGATATGGATCTAGTCCCACTTTATCAGTGTTCAGATTAATAACAACTCAGTGCTGCACTCATCTGGATAGTTGAGGTTCTTGCAGTTGAGAATATTGTCATATAAGATTATTTTCAAAGTAAAAAATAAGTGGTGGAATTTATATTTCTTCATGAATAACATATTTTGTCTTTGCAATACTGTAAAGATTTAATCTCTTCACAACAACAACAACAACATCAACAACAACAACAACAACAACAACGACAAAACAGGATTTTCTCGAACATTTCTGAAATGATGATAAAATGATAAAAATGATAAAAATGTGATCATATAAATAAAAAATATATACATACATGCACTTCATTTTCTTTTTAAGTAAACATTAAGATTAAGAAATAAAAACTTTGTTGTAAATTGACAATTATTTTAAAATATGTTTTTTACTTGTTAATTGTTAATACCTTTCCTAAATTTCTAGTTTATACTGCTTGTTAACTATTTATTGTTATTTTTACTATGCTACTTGCTATCCATAATAATAATAATCCACAATAATAATAATAATCCATTCCTAATAAAGGAAATCCCATTTTATTTTACATGAATAACTAATCTTGAAGTGTCCTCTGGGCAAACCTGTGTAATCTGTGATTCCACCACCAGAGGGCTCTCTAGGCTAAGACAATGCTGCCATAGTTTTGAAAAACACCCACTGACGGTTTATTATGTGCATTTTTCTGTGTTTTGCATTAATTTAATTTAATATGAACAACTAGTAGCTGAATCTTCTGTGTTAATTCTATATCCAAACATTGTTGATTTTTTTATTCTACAAATTAGTGGGACTATTATGATGTCACTCCTACTTAATTTTCACACTTTTCACATCTAAAAAAGAAATACTTTTACTGTTAGTCATGTCTGCGCAAAACATACCGTATTTGCTGTCATGCTTGTAAAACAGAGTATAATAATTAACACTGTTCTTTATAGCACAGAATGTAATAAGCAATTTCTGAGCAAAACATTGATGGTTAATGTTTGTGTTGTGAACATAGCAAAAAATGGGAGGTCTTGCAGCAGCATACGTACTGTCTCTCTGTTGTCTGCACGACGTTTATCAAGAGGAATGTGCCCACTTCGATGCCTTCCCCTTACTTTGTGATGATTGGGCAGCATGACTGGCTTTGCCCGGTTTGATCCTGTTGGCTCTCCGTCAATGCAGTGCGTTGTGCTCAGGGGATGCTTAAAGGAGGCAGACAAAACATCACAATCAGCTATGCAACAGGGTGGAACCTAAAGACTGCAACACACAGGCTAGGCTTTCTAAGTCAAACATAGAGGAATATTAATCTCTGGGTCTGGGGCTATCCATCTCTTCCTAATATGGGTAAAGTGATATATTCATGACAAACAAAACAAAATGGTGAAAAAGAACCACGCTGCTGAAGAAGCAGTTATTGGCCTACTGTCAACTTCGGGTATAGCCCTATACAGTGATGGAAAAAATTATTAGACCATTGTTTTCTTCCATTTTTTGTTAATTTAAATGCCTGGTACAACTAAATGTACATGTGTTTGGACAAATATAATGATAAAAACAAAAAATAGCTAATGATTTCTAGTCATTTTCCATGGTTTTCTTGATAATAACCAAATAATTATTATGGATAATGGCTAGATATCAGCTCTTAAATTAAACTCTTATGAGCTATTTTTGTTGTTATCATTATATTTGTCTAAACAAATGTACCTTTAGTTGTACCAGGCATTAAATGAACAAGAAAGCAATTTGATAATTATGAGCATATGTATTTACATTGAGATTTATAACTGTGTAACAATGACATGAACTGTAAATGGTTTAATAAGAGCTTTGAATAATTTATTTTTGAGTCAGATAACTTTTTTTAAGAGCAGTGCATGACACAGCCTTGCAAGAATTCGATTAGCTTGGCAGGAGAGAGACGACAGCTGCATATGTGCACAGTTACACCTTTGAGTGAAATGCAACAAACATCTGAAACAATGGAGAAATAATTCTGTGTCACATTTAGGAGTGTCTCAGTGGGAACTTGAGCAAAGTATATCAGATGTTATTACTACAATTATACGATGCCATTTAGTAGACACTTTTATCCAAAGCGACGTACAATGAGAGTTAATACAACACAAGCAAGGATGAAGTCAAGAAACATAGCAAGACTAAGTGCCATGGGTTAAGTTTAAGTCCATTAGGACACAAGTGCCCCTTAAGGTTGCGAGAGCCGTAGTCATCAGTGTAGATCAAGTGACAGAGACATTTGATGCTGGGATTAAAAGGGTTTCAAATTGTTAACTTTCTATAAGGTGCTCTACTTTTGATTAGCTGTTTCTTTCAGGGGTTTTTAAAAGAAAACATTAGTTGCATGGTAGTCTTGTAATCAGTGTAAGATATGTTTGGTTGGTATGTGTAAGAGATTATGTTTGACATGTGTATATGAGTTTATATAATTAATACCCCCCCCCCCCTTTTTTTTTTTGTGTGTGTGTACTTCTAAAAACCGGAGCAAATATCAGCCTACAAATAATGTTTTTTTAAAGGGGAAAAAGAGCTGCACTATTCCTAGTCAGTCCTATTGGTTTTCGTTGTCATATTTCTATCTGGACGATTTTCAGGTTTTGGAACTACAATTCACACAATACTTTGGGGAAGTAACGACAGGAAATAGTAGGCCTACGTCGCCATGGAGTTTTTGAGTAAACTGTGTGCATTTAGCCTAAATTTACTTATATTTTATTAAATAAGCACCATCAAAATAATGCCGAATTAACTATTAGCAGTTAATGTGTGCCTTGTTTCACTTTACAGACACCAAGCTATCGCTGAAATACTTTGATACTGAATACAACTTAGAAAACATGATCCAGGAGCGTCGTATTTCCAAGTCGATTTGTGGCAGGGTTTTTTTTCAATGCTTTATTGACAATTACAAAAATAAACATTTCTGGCACGTTTTTCACAGTACATACCTTTGCATAAGTGTAGAAAGAATGCTAGATGACCATCAATCATCAGTTTAACTATATAATGTAATTGTAAATTCAGTTGAAATAGAATAAAAAATAAATACAAAAATAAATAGACAAAAATAAAATACATATAAAACAGTCTAAATGTTGTTTTCAATAAGGGGGATTCGAATTAGTTTTAACTGTTCATTTCAGTGGGAACATTTTTCAAGATACAATAATTTTAGTGCCTTTGTTGTTAGAATTTTTAGAGATTTAAATACAATTTGAATTAAGTCATGAAGACAATACATTTGGGGGATTTCTATTGTTATGGATGAAAAAAATCTAAACAAAGGATAACGTTGTAACATAGTTCATCGTTTTTGTTTTGCAAAAGCATACCGAAAGTGACATAGTCTATAGCAGCTGGAAATAATATGCTTTTCTGTTTAATCCAATTGTTCGATTTATGGCAGTTAATCGCGATGGATCTGAGATAATTTCCTATGGAAGCGCGAGTCTCACTCAATCTAAACATACGTGTACCATGTATGTGCGTTCAGATGTGACTGTGGTACCCCCACTCACAATGATACTCGTAGTCGCTGGCAGGGGGACAGAGGGAGGAAGTGGGTCACTCGCATAATTTCGCACCATTATCACATGGGGAGTGTTTTCCTCTGCTCAGCCAGCACAGTTGTCCCTGAATGGCGCTGGTAACCGTAGCAACATATGCAAGTTAATGGCAGAACACACGGCTCTTAACCGTTAGAAATTGATGGGAGAAACGTGAAGAAAGATGGATAGTGGATGGTTTGTGATGACCTTGTTTCATTTCCTGCCTCTTCAGCATGGAGACAGCGCTGTCGGTATTCGCCAAACCTCCTCGCACCGTCTGGTCTGAACCGGTTCGGGTTGTGCGCGGTCTCGTACGCACTGCAGACTCCACGCACTGATTCACACACTACACCCCACGCCGTCATCATGCTCCGTTTAGAGCTCTCCCATTGGCCAAGACGGCTTCAGCCCGCCCAATCTCTCCCGGTGCTTGTTGGACAAAAGGGAAGTTTCCAAATTACGATTGGTTAATGCCCCTCCAAAACTTTTATTTTGGGGCAGGCCCCGTTTGCTGTGCACGGGCACGCGGAGAAGTGGAGTTGTAAACGAAGCGTGTGCACTTTTCAGCACCAAAACTCGTGGACAGCAGCCAAACGGAGGCGAGAGGTAGTCGCTTAGTTTATCGTAATAAACAGACGACTGTGCGGTTTGCAACGCTACACAACCGCTGCACCCGCGGGAAAACTTCATTAGTAGGTTTGACTCGGCAAGTGGATCACATCAAGCGGCACAGCCTGCGCTTTGTTCGCCCCGGCGGGCAAATACTGCCGAGAGCTGGATATCGGGTTGAAAGAGACAAGTTTCTGCGGGTAAACACGCCGTTATTTTCCGGCTTCGCTCGTGTCGAATTTTTAAGCGCGGTCTGGGTCAACTAACGGTACCCCTGGGAAGACTAAATGGCTGCAAATGAAGGGAAACAAAGGTGATAGAGAAGAATATTCCTCCTAGCCGGTTCGGTCCAGACAAGGGTTGAGCCCGTGGTCCTGTTTTTAGCCACATCACAACCTGCTCGTGCTGTAGCCGCCGAGGTCTCCATTGTGTGAGCGCTGCCGCCCGACCCCCGGATCACTCGCCGCCACCACGCACCTGCCGCCTCCCAACAGCTACAACTGTTTTCAGCCGGATTTTTGTTTACTTTTTGAATCCGAAAAATGTGTTCTCGGGTTTGGTTCGTGACCGACCGGCGTATCAGCCAGGAGTACCCTCAGGTTCAGATCCTCCGGGCACTGAAGGAGCGCTGCGCCGACGAGGATGTTGAATTCCGCTCTCTCCTCATGGATCAGATCGTGCTAACGATCAGCGAGGGACAGCTAGGCAAGTATCACCCACATAATCAAATCTGTTGATGTCTGATCGTGTATTGAGTGAATGAATGGTGCAGTGTGACTGATTATTTCACATCAGCAGGGCTCTGCGTGTTCCATGAAGTTAATGGCAGGCGGTTATTGTTTGGGGACCACACTGCTGTAAAGCAAGGAAAAGGGGCTAGCCCGGTCTGCCTGCTAGCAAGGAAGCCAAGTGTAACCACAGACGTGACCGCCTAACCCACTTTCCAGCTAGACTGCCTCCAGAGGGGAGCGATGATGCTTGATTTAATTTGGCTGAATACGTTACAACAATGCGATTGATAATAAGCTTTATTTAAGCACCAAGGCAACGTGGATTTTTTTTTATGGATGTGTAGTAATTAAGGGCATATATTACACACACATGCTAACCTTACACCAGGCAGATTTCCTTTGGTAATAACCCCTGCAGAAGCATGTACACACATCTAAACATGTTTAATATCCAGCAAGGGTCACAAAATTAGTCGAATTTGATTATTTCGTTTTATATATTTTCTGTAGCCTGTAAGTGTAAGGGGTAATGGTGTAATGTACACCAGATGGCCAGCACCTAGAAGGATTTCTTGAAATTTAGTCTATTGTCTAACCACAAGCCCTCCAAAAGTGTTCAGTTTAAAGGTAGGAACACAATATTGCATCCATGTAGCAATAACCAGGGCCTGTTTATTGGTGTTACTTAATAAATTACTAAAATGGAACCTTAGCAAAACTGAAACCAGTTAACCATGTATCAGCTCAGTCTTTCATCATTTAACCATAGGCTTCATCTTTCTATATACACAATCACCTATAACGTTGGAATAAATTATATTTTACCTCTTTCAGTGAAATGATTGTGACTGAGAGAGGATTGTGTCTGAAAACAAAATCATTCCAACTTTATCTCCGCTACCCACATTATATCAGGAAGACAAATCTTAAGTCATTTTGGTACTGCTTTGGCCAGAACACATTGTGTGTGTTCTGCTTGTTATGACATTAAAACATTTCACAGAATTGACTCAAGAGGCCTTGATAAAGTGACGGTAACAGTAGGAACTCTCAACAAACACACACACACACATGGAATTTATCAGGGGTGTGTGAAGTGGGGCCAGTGTCAGATGAGAGGCGTGCAGGTCTCAATTAACACATAAATGGTGTAGACTGGCACTGGCAGAGACCGAATAGTTTGGAAACCATGAACAGGGGGGAGATTGGGCAGCACGTCCCTCACAGACTACATACTCTTACATCAGGCCTACTGTACAGCTCAGTCATGGCAGAGCTCTACACTCAACATGAGGTTTCAAATGCCAACAATGGAGTATTAAAGTAGAAGGCATTGCCTTTAAGAAACATTCACATACCATTGTACAGCCAAAGGAATCTTTGTGAAAGTACAGTAATGAAATTATAGCTATTTGTGAAATGTATACAGAATATCTACGTTGTGAAAATAACTTTACAATGTAGTTTTAAGATAATCCAAACTAATGAATAGGTTAATCTGTAGATAGCAGAAATGTTAAATATATCCAGGTGATACTGAGAACATATGGGCAACACATATAGG